>NW_026692848.1:1200000-1577500 GCF_021218885.2 Marmota monax
ACTCTTCCCTAGTCAGAGACTTGAACGGGGCCATCGGGACCTCCTGTAATGGGGTAATGAATGCTGCCTAGGGTGCCACGTCCCCTCAGGAGGGCAGGTCTAGATAGGCCACGCGTGTGTCTGGAAGCACGTCCTTTCTGTGCATGTTAGCCACAGGTTCTGCTCACACCGCAACTCAGCGGTGTCCTCGCCAGCCCTGGGAGAAGAGAGCATTTCAGCTGTGCTCTACTGACACAATGCAGGCAGCCCAGGGAAGACAGGTGGGCAGAAAGGCAGGCTCTAGGCAGGACTGGCTGGGGACTGGGGAGAAAGGTGCTGCTGTGGGGACCTTGGTGCGAGACAAGCCAAATGCCGAGACGTGGAGGACTGTCCCCAAGGCCAGAGCCCAGCTGCCAGCACCGACCCTGCAGCCTGGTCCCTGCCCTGGCCGGGGGCCAGGCTGCACATCAGAGAGTGACCTGCCTCTGCCTGCGCAGGCCTCCCATTCTCCCCTGCCTGCGGAGAGCACGTCCAGCTCGTCTGCCCTGCTTCCTCCTACTCCAAGCTCAGGCTGAGTCAAGAGACCAGTCCTCTCTGACCCGGGCGGCACTCCAGGTGCAAGGAGGGAGCGAGGCTGCTGGAGCAGGCCAGAGCCTTGAGTAGCCCCGGCAGGCACCCGGAGGAGAACTGGGAGAGGTGGGAGCTGGAAGTGAGTGTCCCCTCCGGGTTTCGAGCAGTGTGACTCTTTCATCAGGACGAGGGAACCTTTCTGTGGTCCCGTAGCCTCTGGCACAGGAGGGTACCGGGAGGGCTGCAGCCCTCTCCTGAGCCTGGGCTCCCCAGGAGCTGACAAGCCCAGCACACCTGGGTGCCAGCCCTGTGCATCCACCCTGCCCACACAGCCGCCCCCACGGGGTGCATGGCAGCGTCCCTGAGCTGCAGGGGGACACCGCGGGAGGCCAGGCCAGAAGCAAGGCCTGCGTCTCAGCCCTGTGCCTCCCGGCCCAGAGCCTGGCTTTGCCTCCACGTCAGCACACACCTTTCCCATTGAGAAGTATCAAGTCGTGTTGGTTGGAAAGAAAAGACTCAATGCAGTTTGATCACATGTCTGATTTTAATCTAGGAAAAATGATTAATTTCAAAGTTCAGCAATATAAACGAGTATCCAAAACAACTAGGCTCACAGCTGTTTCCTAGACGATGTTGACGCGCGTTGAGCTGGCCTGGGGCTCCCGGCTTGTTCTTTGCCCTTGCACAGTAAGCACAGTCCTCGTGACGCCTCTCCACACACTCTCAGGGTCATGACTGCACAGGACCCTGCGGGGGACCAGGCCACGAGGGCCCTCCTACAGAAGTCTGAGCTGGCTGGCCTCACACCTCTCGCTTAGGGCCAGGTCCAGGGTGGCAGTGGCCATGAGAGCCAACTCTGCTGCTCACAGTGGGCACGCAGTTGCTGACCCTCTTGTGCCACACCCTCAGATGGACTCTGGCAAGGCCCCTGCCCTGAGGTTTCAGCAGTGTGCGGAGCAGGACTCGCAGCCCTTCCTGAGGCCCAGTCCACACCCTGCCCACACCTCTGCCGTCATGCCTCCTGGGGGCCATTTGTTCAGGGACAGCGTTGTCTTCCAGGGGACCCTGGGGGCACAGAGAAGCAGGCTGGCAGGAGTGGCCTAGTCACAGCCTGGGTCCCCTTTCTGAAGGAAGGGCCCCTCTAGGCCGCCTGCCTGGACTTATCTGAGCCCAAGGCAAAACCCAAAGAGAAGCTTGGAAGTGGAGGTGAAGAAGTTTGAAAGCTCTCCCCCACCCCAGCCATTTCTGCCCTCCTTCCTGGGGACCCGGTCCTTCCTGGTGACCTGGCTCATCGGGTGCGAGAGACCTCGGGAAAGCGAAATGAACAGACCGGCACAGAATCCCAAGAAACAGCCAGTCCGAGCACAGTAAGGGCAAGACCTACGAACTCCATTTCAGTGACACTTCTATGAAGCCCCAGCTGAGGGGACAAGGCTGGCGCCTGTGGACTGTAAGAGCGCGGGCAGCCCGAGGCAGGGCTGCAGAGGGCCTGGAGGAGGCTGCCAGCAGCTACCCCGGGCAGAGCCGAGAAGCTCCGTGCTTTCCAAACTCCTGTCCGCCAGGTGCGGGTTTCCACGGTGGACGAAGGACACATACATTGTATGTGAGGACTCGTCTGAAGCCAGCCTTCCACATTCCAGATCCAAACAGTCCGTTTAAATATCTCGTGTCTACCAAGTGGATTTACATGTAAAGTACAAAGTGCAAATACTATGGGCTTGTTTTTAAATCGCTCTTTGGTGAGGGAGACTCCCACATGTCTAGAAACCGCCATGGAAGGGCCAGCTGCTCATCCTTGCTTCCTCGGCTGAAAAAGAGAAGAGGGGAGTGTGAAGGGTGTGCATGTGCCAGGACCAAGACCTGCCTCCTGGGAAGGAGATGGACGGGCCCCAGGAGGGAAGGCCGGGAAGGGAAGAGCGCTGGCCTGTCGAACGAGAGCGTCCTGGACGGCACTCACACTGGCCCCTGAGAAGGCCAGGGTCCCAGGAGAAACACCCAGTGAGGACAGCAGCACTGACTCAGATATTCTAAGTGGGCCATACCTTGGTGTTCTGCAGATTCTCCTGTTCCCTTAGATTCATCACACCCACGTGGCTTTTATAAGCTAATCTATGCTTCAAATTTGATAAAGCCACAGTTGGTTTTTAAATTTTCCTTTTCACCTTTTCAAGAAATGCACTTGGAAAAGCATTTCAGTGCAGATCTCTTGCTCGGTCAGCACCTAACTTCCTGTTGAAGTAACTGAGGAGGCAGGAAGCAGGAGCCACCCACCGGGACTCCCTCTCCACGGGGACCAGTCCCTTCAGGCGAAGTTCACCCTGGCTTCTGCTGTGTTACTTAGGATTATTAAACTCTGAAAATTTAGGCACCTTCCGGGTTGCCCTCGGTCCCCTTGATAAAGATCTAAGGAGGTGGCGAGAAGAGAGAACTCGACTGCACACCAAGCCAAGGGCGGGTTTGTTCAGCCAGTCACCATGACAAGAGCCTGGGCTCGCTTCCCAGCTACTGCCGACAGACTTGCGTCCCGGCTAGGCCTCAGCTTGAGCACAGCTCGGACACACTAAGGAGGTGGCTGTGTGCCCTATCAGTTCCTGAATCTGCCTGTCACGCCTGCCTTGACAGTCCTGCCTATGGTGACGCACCCACAGGCTTTGGTCGTCGGCACCACTCCATTTCTCAAAGAAATGCCAATGGTCTTCAATTACAGTGTCACAGGCAAGTCCCAGCCCTTACTCCCAGGGTGGCATCTGCAGCGGCAGCCACCCTAGTGAAGACACAGCCAGGCTGCACCTTCAGGACGAGCCAAGCCGGGGACACTGCTCCAGCTCCTTTCTCTGGGACAAGGCTGAAGACCCAGGCTGGTTTTCATTGTCTACGGAAGGCAGTCCTCGGGAGCCCCAGAGCTCCACTGCACACCTGCTTTCCCAGCAGCCGCTTTTCAGGTAGCTGATTTGCAGGGGGATTTGAGAGTTAGACCATAAACATTCGTGAAACGAATCTTACAAGTCTTTCCTAATGAAACAGTTTGAAATTACAACCAAGGTGCGTGTGGAGGTCCCCACTTACAACCCAGGGGCTTGCCTGAGGGTGTCCTACAGATATCAAATGGGAAGGGACCGACTTCCAGGGAGGGACAAAGGTCTGCTAGAAAACGCTCAGTCCTGGCTGCGGCACGTGGTGCTGGAGAGAGGCACCACGTGGCATCCCTTAACCTCTATAAGATGAGATTCAGAAACAGAGAACACGTCTGCAAACACCAGGCAGAAGCCGAAAGCCCTCTGGGAGCTCAGCGCTCGTGGCCGTGGGCTCTCCTCCTCCTGCCCTCTCCTGAAAATGCAAGAAATAAACTTCAAGCACCTAGAGGACAGCTGGAAAACAGCCACTCCACAGAACAAGCCGACTCAGAAATTGTCCTTAAATGATTGAAATTTCAAATGATAAAAGGAGGGCAAAATCTGTGACTGAATGATTCAGCAAGTTGGTGGTTTCGGGTGGCACTTGGTGGGCAGGGCGTGGGCCCACAGGGTCAGGTCCTTCCTCTGCTGCTCCGAGAGGTGTCCTCGGATCTCAGCATACTGTGAGCCAGCGGGCCATTAAGCTCCAACAGAGACACACTCACCTGCCTTGGAGGGGAGCCCTCGGTGCTGCCTCTGGGGGCTGGGAGGGAAAGAGACATCATTACAAAAGGACGCTCACGGTGGCCTCAGGGAGGTCATCTGCTCTAGTGAGGTGCTGCTGGCCAGCAGGCTCCGAGTGGAAGGACACGGGGACGCCTCAGGCAGGCCAGGAGCCGGGCTGCGAGGCTCTCTGCACACTGACATCACAGTGCTCAGGTCCAACTAAAGAGTGTTTCATTTAATCTGAATTCCTGGGCCAAGTCCACTGACCCCAGAGAACTTTCTTCTAGGACCTTCCCCACGTTCCCAGAGGAGACGAGGTTCTGCGAAGGAAGCCCTGAGCCATGTACTGTACAAGGTCTGGAAATCTTTGGTTTCATTTAAAATCATTAAAAATCACCATGTGTGTCTCAAAATTATTTCCCCCAAATATCTGGGTAAAATCAGAGCTGCAGGGAGAAGCACTGTGTCCTTCCTGGCTTCACGGCCACACCCGGGGGAACACCTGGGCCTCTCCTTCCTTCTCACTCCGAGCCTCAACTTGTGTGTCTCGGTAGCTTCTCATATGCAGTCCTCCTGCCTCCCCCTTCCTGACCCCATCTTTGCTCAGTGCTCCTCCCGGCCCACCTGACGGCCACCCTCTCCTTCTCCCAGTTCCGGGCGGCCCCCCCACTCCCCTGGCTTCCTCCTACCTGGAGGGCAGCCCCCCTCTCCATTTTCTTTGCCCTTCCTCCTTCCTCCTTCCTGACACTGAAGATGGCTCTCTGGTGGGCTTGGGCCTCATCTCCTTCGTATCTACACCCACTCACTGGTGGGCTAGGTCAGCCTCTTGGCTTCAAATCAGACCACTCCTGAGGGTGCCCTGGGGGCAGGCGGCAGCTCCTCAGCCCTCTCTCCCTGGTCAGATTCTCCCCCAGCTCCCCACTTAGGTGTGCAGTGGGAGACCCTAGGGAACAGGACTAGACTCCACCGTCCCCCAGACGGTCGTCCCCTTCCTTCCGGGACAGGCTGGTGCTGCTCTCGAGCTCCTCTGGCTCATCGCCAGAGCGTCCTCATGCTGACCCCTGCCACTCCCCCTGCTGTCCTGTCGGCCAGGCGCAGCTTGGCCCTACCCCGAGCCTCGGGTCCACGCTTGGGCACCCCTCTGCTTCGCCCTGTGCAGCCCTCCCCACCCGGGGCCTGCACCAGGGGGCAACCGGGGATCCCTTACAGGAGTCAGGACACGTCCTTCCCACCAAACCACGGATGGCCTCTCGCCAGAAGGCTGATGGCCTCTCGCCCGAACGCTGGCCAGCGTCTCCGACACAAAGCGCAGGCTGGGTGCCTGCCGCCCCCACGGGTCTCCTCTGCTCCAGGGGTAGGCCCTGGAAGGGGCGGGGCTGCTTATTTTCTGACCTATTTTGGCAACGTCCTGGACAGGGGCACTTAGTAAAGAGCCTTCAGTTAGTCAACAGACAAAAGGCAATGTTTGTCCTGCCAAATTCCTCGATTGATTGTTGATTCACATCGACTCGATAAAAAAATAGTGGAAAAGGATGACTCTGTTTTCCTGCCCTATCTTCCTTGCCATGTCGGGGCAAACAGAAACACATTGTGGAAGGGTAAATGCAAATGTATTTAGCAAACTGCAAAAACATTGAATAATTAGGAGTTTTCTTTGTCTCAAATACAGGTTTTGAAAATGACCCAAGTACTAGGAAACCACTGCTCCTCTTCTGCTTTACTTTGCCTGAAATAGGAAAAAAAATGCATGGTGCAGTGGCCACACCCGTAACCCAGTGACTGGGGAGGCTGAGACCGGAGGTCCAAAGGCTAGCCGCAGCAACTTAGCAAGACTTGGTCTCAAAATAGAAAATCCAAGAGGGCTGGAGGTGTAATTCAGTGAAAAAGAGTCCCTGGATTCTAGTCCCAGGACCACAAAAAGAGATTGGTTGATTGATAAATAGATAGATGGACAGATAGATTAGAAAGAAAAATAATAAGATTTTTTTTCCCAATGATTCAAATCCAAAGAGTACTACAGTGATTCTTTGACTCTCTTTGGGGCCAGTGTGGCTATTCAGCAACAGTCTGTTTTTGTTTGGCTTTTCTTTATGGCTAATGTCAATCCCCCTCATAATTCAAGGTTGCTATGGATTAAAGGTAAGTGACAGGAAGAAAAAGTTAATAAGTATAAGAAAAAAGCTTGCTCTGCTGATGAAGAGTATGGACTTCATCCATGACCTCTGGCACAACTTTCCACTTAAGATGGGGAAGGGAAAGGCACCATGCGAAACAGGGAGAGAGGAGAACATGTTCTTAAGGATCTCAAAGGACAGAATGCGAATTATCAACACAAATACCCAGCACTGCCACTGATAAACATGGGGTCCAGGCGGACTACAGGGAGGGAGGGGACACAGGACAGCTGGGGCCTACGCCTCTGGCCCTGCGTGGTGGGGAGCAGCCTGGGCACCCTGGCCCTGCTGCTCAGCTCAGACAGCTTGGCCACTTGGTGGAAAAAGATGATTGGGTCAGAGATGAGCGTCTCCTGATCGCTGAGCTTCTGTGCAAAGGCTAGACTGAGAACTGTGAAATCAAGTTGAATACCTTCTGACTTTGTTTTCTGAATCCTTCATGAATCCATCTTTTTTTTTTGCTTTATAATGATAACTTTCAGACAATCATTTCCTTTTTGTATTTTTTATAATATAATCGTTTATATCAAGCTTGCCAATGTATCTTAGAGGCACTAATTTGAATGCAAAATCAGCTGTAATTGCTTCAAATCAATGGGGTTAATTTAGAAAGTGCCTGTGTTAAGAGAACCCTCGGGGGGCGTGTACCTCTAGACCTGTGTATGGAACGTCTCTTCCTTGATTTCTCACCACTCTAGTAGCAAAAGCCCGTCCTGGAGAGCGAGCAGCACACAGGCACCAGCAGGTTTGCTGTCTGCGCCCAGGCGCTCGGCTCTCACTGAGACGGGCTGACACTCTCCCAGCTCCACAGGGCAGGCAGAGGCCCAGTCCACGCCCAGTCCACGCCCAGGCCGGGCAGCAGTGCCATGAGACAGCATCTGCCAGGACCTGCGGAGTGGACCCCCGCCCCCGGGAACAGGACGACTGCACCACTTTAAACCCGAAGGAGGCGCATGACCCTGAGCCAGGGACAATCTGTGGTCACTGTCCTACAGCCTGACCCACGAGGGCGGCCAGCTTACACACCAGGCTGCCCTCCATCGGTGCTGCCAACTCCGAGCACTTTCCAAAACCAAGCTCCTCCTCGGCCTCAGCAGGCCAGAGTGGGACAGTCACATCGGCCACCAAACTGTCCACACAAGCTTCCCAACACTGCCCTAGGAACTCAGCTTGTCCATCGGAAGGCAGTCAGTGGGCAGACGCCCTCGGCCAGGGGTGGATGATGCTCTTTGATTTTTTGTATCTGCTGCTGTGGGTCTGCTCCCTCTCAGTGCCCTGGGCTGCCAAACTTGGGTTTGGACCTCCATGGGGCCCAGAGCCCCTGGCTGGGTGCGTGCTCTCCTCTCCACACCTGGCATTTGGCAGACCGCTGGGCATTGGTCACTTGGCATTTTGATGCTCTACTCTTTTCCTTCACACGGTGAGACCTCAGACCCTGCACCTGCCTCCTGTAACCCACCCCAGAGGCCAATGTCTTTGGTGAGTGACTCCAGAGCAGACGTGCAGGCTCCAGTGTCATGGCAAGACTGACCCTGACCGCAGTGGACACTTGACCCTTCCTGGGCTGATGGCCTGCTGGGCAGAAGTGTCCCCCATGCACCGTCACCAGCCTGGGAGTACAACAGCCCGCTGGCCCTGGAGGCCCATCATGCAGTTAGCATGGAATGGGTGCTCTGACTGTACCAAGTGCTGAGGCTGAGACAGACTCCCCAGCGAGCAGTTTTGGGGGGACAGGGGTCACAGCTGAGGGGGCCTTACAGGGCATAGGACAGAGAGCTGCTGGCTTTCCTGTAAGAAACCAGACAGCTGGGCGCAGTGGCCAAGCCTGTACTCCCAGAGGCTCGGGAGGCTGAGGCAGGAGGACTGCAAGTTCAGAGTCAGCCTCAGCAACTTAGCAGGACCCTGTCTCAAAATAAAAAATAAAAAAAGTCTGGAAGCATGGCTCAGAGGTTAAACGCCCCTGGGTTCAACCCTTGGAACTAAAAAAGATAAGAAGAAATGGGAGAGTGGGCAGTGGGGGGTGTCCTGAGGGGACGAGGCATCCTTGCAGAAGCCACCTGGAGACTCCCCAGGGACCCCAGCTCCTGAACCCGTCCCGGCAGCAGCTCTGGTCCTTGAAGGCCCGTTTACTGCAGCATGTGTCCTGCTCCTCCAGCGCACAGCCTCTGCACTGCTTCCACCGAGGGAAGGACTCCGCAGGTTGCGACCCACTACAGAGCAGGGGCCAGGCGCTCCATCCTCCGTGGGTCCTCGGGGCTCTGGAGGCTGGCCCTGCTTGGGCTTTATTCCTAAAGTGGCACTAGGCCTCCAGTGTCCCAAGCAGCAACCAGCGTAAAGAGAGTGAGCCAGGTCCCGGGTCACAGGTCGAGTCAGGTGGAGCAGGACAGAAGAGCCCAGAGCCCCAGCTGGGCCTCCGCAGGACAAGCAGGTGGTGGGGTGCAGCTCCTATAGCAAAGCCAGGCACAGGTGCCCAGGACGCCACCTGGGTGTCTGCAGGGGGCAGGCACACTGCTGAGGACAGGGGACCAACAGCAGGCGGGACTGCAGACAAGCGCCCCTGCCCTGCCCTGGTCCTGAGGCAGCAGCTGCAGAAGACAAGACACAGTGCCCGGTCCTCATGTGATGAGCGTCCTTGCCCACGGTGAAGCGGTGGTGACGGACCCCTGCCCTGTGACCTCACCACCCAGGACATGGCCAGGATAACACGGCCAGGAGGACACACAGCCTTGAGTGGACAGCTTCAGTCGGAGCCGCTGCTGCTCCAGGCACAGCAGGGACATGCCTTGTCCCTCTCTGTAGCGCACACCTGCTGGCTTCCTGTCCTCCCAAGAGTCTGCTTCAAGGCCAGCTCCTGCCACCCTGGCCAGGGTCCTTGATGGACACAGAGGTCTCAAGTAATTATGAGATTTGTTCCTTGACCCCTCAGGCATGGCGGGGTGGGCCTCTCCAGAGTACCGTCCCCTTGCCAGAGCAGAGGACAGCTGAGGTTGCCACCTGGCCTGTCCTAGCTGAGACCTGGTCAGGACATCGGGCAGCACTAGGAGCTGCAGAGATGCCCAATCCTCGCAGAGGAATCAGCAGACGGTCTCACAGAGAGGCCAGTGGAAGCAAAGCTGGTCATGAAACGCTGAGACAGTCAAGGCAAGCACCGGGGACAACTCCAGGCTGGTGTCCCCACTGCCTTCCAGGGGCCCACCCCCAGCTCAGCTCAGAGGAACCACCTCAGAGTGCTGCTACACACCAGAGGGCACAGAGACAGAGGATGCCACTCACGCGTGCTGGGGAACAGCCAAGCACAGCTGCCTTCCCAAGGGTGACCCGAGGCTGACCAGACTCCATGATGTGGCTCGGCTGCCCACCCTGCCCAGCACTGGCCCTGCCCAGACGAGGACCCAGGCCTGCCCCAGTGAGGGGCTTTCCCCAACAGCACACATGTGTGGCCGGGGCCCTTGGGCTCAGACCTGGCTTCTCCCTGTGTGTGGCCTCTGAGGACATGAGACCCGACTCTCCTGGGACTCCCTGGCTGCCTGTGACAGCACGCTACTTATGCCAGGCCCACCGCAGAAGGTGCTTCCACTGCTAAATCTGCTAAGCCACAGGAAGAGCAGGTCTGGACACTGGTCTTCTGCTCATACACTGGCCTGGACATTTGGTTGGAGCCCGTTCACAAGATTGGTGAGCTATGTCCAATGGCACCTGAGTCCTACTTTGAATTTTGAAAGGCAAAACGTATTTGGAGAGTTGGCCACTGATTTGAACAGTAAAAGCCTTCTAACCCTGTGGCTCTGGGGTTCTGACCGCTGGCCTGCTGCCCAAGTTCGCTATTATTTCTACAGCAATGGTCTGCAATCACCATGTGCTGTTTCTCAACACCCTCACCTGAGGCAGTCTATAAACCTTAGGAAGTGAGCACACAGACATCACACTGGGACACACAGGGAGTGCATACACCAGGAAGTGAACACAGACATCACACTCGGACACACAGGGAGTGCAGACACTAGGAAGTGAACACAGACATCACACTCGGACACACAGGGAGTGCAGACAGGAAGTGAACACAGACATTACACTCTGACACACAGGGAGTGCAGACAGGAAGTGAACACAGACATCACACTCAGACACACAGGGAGTGCAGACACTAGGAAGTGAACACAGACATCAAGATCCAACACACAGGGAGTGCAGACAGGAAGTGAACACAGACATTACACTCTGACACACAGGGAGTGTAGACACTAGGAAGTGAACACAGGAAGTTCAGACAGGAAGTGAACACAGACATCATGCTCTGACACACAGGAAGTGCACATAGGAAGTGAACACACACACAGGAAATGCAGACAGGAAATGGACACAGACATCATGCTCTGACACACAGGGAGTGCAGACACTAGGAAGTGAACACAGACATCACACTTGGACACACAGGGAGTGCAGACACTAGGAAGTGAACACAGACATCACACTTGGACACACAGGGAGTGCAGACACTAGGAAGTAAACACAGACATCACACTCGGACACACAGGGAGTGCAGACAGGAAGTGAGCACACAGACATCACACTGGGACACACAGGGAGTGCAGACACTAGGAAGTGAACACAGACATCACACTTGGACACACAGGGAGTGCAGACACTAGGAAGTAAACACAGACATCACACTCGGACACACAGGGAGTTCAGACAGGAAGTGAGCACACAGACATCACACTGGGACACACAGGGAGTGCAGACACTAGGAAGTGAACACAGACATCACACTTGGACACACAGGGAGTGCAGACACTAGGAAGTGAACACAGACATCAAGATCCAACACACAGGAAGTACAGACAGGAAGTGAACACAGACATTACACTCTGACACACAGGGAGTGCAGACACTAGGAAGTGAACACAGACATCACACTCAGACACACAGGGAGTGCAGACACTAGGAAGTAAACACAGACATCAAGATCCAACACACAGGGAGTGCAGACAGGAAGTGAACACAGACATTACACTCTGACACACAGGGAGTGTAGACACTAGGAAGTGAACACAGGAAGTTCAGACAGGAAGTGAACGCAGACATGCTCTGACACATAGGAAGTGAACACACACACAGGAAATGCAGACAGGAAATGGACACAGACATCATGCTCTGACACACAGGAAGTGAACACACATAGACATCATGCTCCAACACATAACATCACCCTCCAGGCTTCACACTGGCAGCACACACAGGAAATGAACGGGACATCACACTCTGACACCAGGCGTGGGGACATGGGCAAGGCTCACTGTGGCGCTTCCGCGTGCTGGCTTTGCCCTCCTCCTTGGTGGCGCCCAGGCAGCCCGTCAGCTCCTGCACAGAGATGGCCTTGTTGTTATTCACATCACAGTACTCCACAAACTTCTTCACACACTTTTTGGGCTTGGATTTTTTCCGAAGGAATCTCTTGAAGGGTTTGATTTCCTTCTTGCCAATGTCCCCGCTGGAGTTTTTATCGAGCAGCTTGAAGTACCAGTGCACCACCCGCTCCTCCAGGGTGTGGCTGGGGTCTGGTTCTGAGAGTCTGGAAGGAAGACAACCTGTCAGGATGCAGAAGCTCCTACTGTCTCCACCCAGCCCTCCAGTGTCCCCCTCTGTGGGTACTCACATCAGAGACCGATGGACAAGACTGAGGAAAAGCTAACCAGCAAATTCTCCAAGTTGGCTTGGAGTCACAGAGGCCACAGTGATCGTGTGCACGTCAGGCATGCACCTGGCCTTGTACTTGGGGAGAAAAGCTCCAGTCCTGGGCCTGGGCACCTTGACGGGCGGGTAGGAACAGCCACCAGCACCCTCCTAGGTCCTCTGGGCCCCTCAATGTGATCATTTTTGAATCATATAAAGCAACACACATGCATATAACAGGTGTATTGAAAGATCCAAATCAAAGCTTTTTAAGGCTACAACTATGCCGCAGTCTGGCTGGGCACAAATCATGAGCCACCGAAGCAGGAACAAACTTTATTTCTGAACTCCACCAGCACACTCCACACAGGCTCCCCGGGAACTCTCCCGAAACCCACGCGGCTTGTCCAGGAACCAGCCAATGGAAATATCTCCTCCAGAAATCCCTCCTCCTGCACTTCCCCAACCAATGGGAACTCTCCGGGAATCCCCAGGAATCCCCACAAGAACTCCAAAGTAGTGGCCGAGGCAGATAGTAATGCCTTGCCTGTCAACCAATACTATTGGCAAAATGCCAGGGGCCATTTCGACTCAGCTGTGGCTCTCAGCACAACTAGACAATTTCCCTTGGATTAAAAAGCAGTTTGCTATTTTAAGGAACAAATAGGTCAAAGCTGCCTTGGAAGCCTGGCTTCGAGTCAGACCTGTAGGCTGCACCTGCTCACAAGGGAGGAGGTTGTGCATACCCCACGGGCCCTCCCACAGGCTCTGCGTGCCACCCTGCCTGGGTGTGCTGAGCTTTGCCCCTGAGTGTGAACAGTGGGCAATCTGGCTGGCTGACACTGTTGACCAGTTTCCCAACTGTCAGAGGAGCTTCTCGGAGAGCAAGTCACCCATGGCCTTCAGCTGCAGCTCCCACGAGAGAACCCTTCCTACAAGAGCAAGAGGTGTAAAGCTGCAATCTTGGTGACGTTTTGCTTAATTCAATTCAATTTTCTACCCAGTCATGACCTTTTCCATTAGCACTGCCTTCCCCCTGAGTTGTCTGTAGCAGAGAGAAAATGAAGGTCCTTTTGCTGAGAGACCAAAAGCTTACATCACCCTGGATGGATGAGAAAATTGAGGGCTTGGGGACAGTGGGGAGAAGACCGACACTCCATGGAAATAAAATGTTAGACTCTCCACTGGAAAAATTTCCTTAAAATGCACAAATATGTATTGCTAGTTGTCAGGAAGAATACAGAATGCTTGGGTTGCCGTGGCAACGGCCCACGGGGAGTTTCCATCCTCCTGTGTCATCCGTGGGGTACAGAAAGGCACTTGTTCCCACAGGGAACAGGGAGGCAATGAGGCTCAGCTCCAGGCAAGTGTGCAGCATACCAAGGGGACCCTTTGGGGTCAGAGAGGAGTGACCGTACCTGCTGCCCCTCAACCACACTTGGAAACTGGGAAGGTGGCGAGTTTCATGAGCTGCATGTTCTACAATAAGTAAACCACATTTTGAGAGTTTTAAGTGAAACATTTCATTCCAAGGATTTAAAGCCTAATATATAACTGTAAAATGGGGTCTCATGACAGAGGGCATTCAGAAGTGCTCCCCTATCCCTGGCCCTCCTCACCACAGGGACCCTTGGAAATGCAGGGCCAGTCTCTTCCCCTGTGGTGCACAGAGAAACCTGACGAGCAGCCTCCTGGCCTTGGAGGGCTCTTCCTTCAGGCCCGAGTACTTCCCGGTGTCCCACCCTTAGGATCTGCTCTTCCTTGAACTTCCAGGGCTTCTGCGGGAAGCACAGCATACCTGCCCGATGGGGAGGAGGGGTCAGAGACAGCATGGACCATGTCTGTGGACAGTGCATCCAAGACGCTTGTCAAAAATTCCTGCTTTTTGGCACCAGGACAACCTGAAAAATAAAGGCACATTACAAAACTCACAAAAGCTAACAGGTTTTTCTCGACAATGGAAAGAAATGGCTCAGTGCTTAGAAAGTCTAATGTTGGGCTACTTTAATGTTAATGAGCTAATTTAACACTTATAGGCACTTTGAAATATGCAGCTTTTGATTTTGAATCAGATATTATTGATTGCAATTCTTGACATTTACTGAATTACATGAGGCTAAGAGCCATACAGTATTTCACTGATGGCCGCAGCAGTCCTCAGCTTGCTGTCCCGTCTTACACAAGGCCAGCCAGGCTCGACACGGTCAGGACGCACACCAAGCTCTCCAGGTACTGGAGCTCTAACCCAGGAGGCTTCTTGGCACTGTCCACTCTGCAGCCTCAGCTCTGTGGCCAGCCGCAGGGGGCAGGAGAAGCTCTGCAGCTTCTGCCGGGAGCAGACCTGCACATGGACACCAGTGGGACAGGAGTTAGCACTAGCAAACCCCAGAGCTGACCTCACATAGGTTCCCAGGGTCCAGGAGTAATCCAGCAGTTCCATTCATCTACAGATCACTGTTCACAATGTATTTTACACACAAGTGCCATGTAAGGACCCGTCTGTTGCTCACCCCTGTGGAATTCCCTACACCTCTCTCTGTCCTGCCATGTCAGAGACCTTCTCCCCACCCTGAGTTCAGGACCAAGAGACTGCCACCCACTTTGGGGTCTTTCCCTCCAGCGAGTTCCTCCCGACGTCCTGTTACCAAAGCCTGCGACTGGGAGGCACCATCATGGAGCCCCTCCGCCTAACCACGCTGGACAGCCCGAGCAGCCCTCACTGGGCACACCCTCCCTACAGAGAGAAGACCCAGCAAGGCTCGCTGCTAGACAGCCCAGGAGAAGAGACTGAAGAGGGCAATGCCAGGCAGAGGGCAGGGGAATGGTGTCCGTGCCCCTCGACAAGCTGGAAGGCCAATGATCACATCCACATTGGAGAGACAGAAGCAGAGATGTAGAGGGAGTGAGGCCAGGCTGGACTCCATGGGGGGTGACTAAAGGGACACGGGAGACGGTCTCCCTGGGGAGGGGACGGGTGCTGCGTCGAGCAGCCAGCACACGTTGGGTTCTCCTCACACACAGAGCCAGGCTGCCCCTGCCAACAACGGCCCAGGACCCCGCTGCTCCAGACCCCACCCTGGCAGGGAGGGGTGGCCCTGGGCAGTGAGCAGTCTCCTCATGTGGTGAGACCAGATGCAGGGAGAGGCCCTGTGAGTAGCCTGGACACTGCATGGACAGCAGGAGCCACAGGCACCCAGGCGCTGGTTCTGAGGCACACTGGGCTTCTCCAGCTGCTGTCAGGAAGCAAGGAGTCTAGACCACAGGGACAGAGAACACAGGCAGTGACCTGTAGACACGAGGGACCTCTCAAGATGTCCAGGGCCCTATGAGTCACAGACAGGAGTTTGGACTCATCTGAGGAAAGCAGGGGCCTTGGAAGATGTGGACACAGTCTGATGTGGTCCCTGCAGATGTCATGGTGCCCTCTGCAGACCACAGATTATGGAGGACCAGAGGAGTCCAGCTGAGCCACTGCAGGGTCCTGGAGGACCAAGAAGGGTCCTGGGAACCTGGCTCAGGATAAACCAGGCAGCGGGAAGCTGGGCTCTGGGATTGGGAGGGCCAGGGTCTAAGGGCCTCCTGAACCAAGTTCAGAGCCATTCCTAGCTCTGACCCAATCTCCAGATCACTCTAGTAAGCAGCTCACAACCTGAACTCCTGTGGCCACAGAGGAGTGAGAAGATGTGTCCTGAGCACCCCACTTCCCCCAGGGAGCACCGGAGGGCTTCCATACGGTTCTGCCTTCCTTCCTAACGTTCTATGTGGGCTTAGCCATGGAGGAGAGCTGAACAGGGGGGAGGTTTCTTCTGGAACTTGGACTTTAAGACCCTAAATCTCTGCAGCCTTTACCAGGTGCATGAAGTGTTTCCTAGCAAGTCTCCCTGCAAACCAGAACCTGGCCAGTGTGTCCACCTTTGGGCCATGGCTTGGAATTCAGAGGCCCCGTGCAGGGCAGCACATCTCTCCCTAAGCACCTTCTAGGCATTTTGAGACAGATGCACTGCACATGACCACCTGGGAGGTAAACTGCTCCAGGGAGCCTCCGCGAGAAGCCTCAGCTGGAGCCCATCAGACCTGACTCAGCTGGGACTCTCCGGGTCACAAGGGTGTGAAGACCCTCCCTCAAAGGCATGCTCAGGAGAAGCAGGGCACCCTTGCCGGGCGGGAGGACGTGCCGCTGTGTGCCTGTGCTCCACACCTCTCCTGCTGCTCTTCTGCACACAGACGTCTATTTCCAGGTTTCAGTCCATTCCCCACTACTCCAACTACGCATCCCCGGCTTGCAGGGTCCCCCCAGGAGCTCCTACCTGGGGCACACTGGAGCAGCCACAGGCTGCAGGGCCCATGAGGGCCCCAGGGAAGATACGATAAGAAAGGGTATCACCCCTAAAGAAAGCAGGGACAGCGAGCCCCATGTCCCCAAACACCTCCTTCTGTTCCCAAAGACCTCACTGAGCGAGGGGAGCAAGGAGAGCAGGCCTAGTGCACAACGTCTCGAGGGACACTGCTCTCTGGGAGCCCGGGCCAGTCCTGCTACTGGCAAAGCTACCCCCCTGCATGGTGGCCAGGGCAGTTGCTCCTGGTCAGACGAGCACACAATGACGTCGTCGCTGCTCCTGCAGCCCAACATGTAAACCCTCTCTCAGGGAGCAGTGCACTGGGCTGGGGCCCTGCGCAGAGGACCATGGCATCTGCTCAGCCGGCCACCATGCAGAGGAGGCACTGCTTGGCAGAGCACTGTGAGGGACAGGGAGCTGGCCACCAGCCCGTCTCCACTGACCCCTCCTTGCAGCAGTCCTGGTCTCTGCCAGCCCTGCCCAGCAAGCCCCACCCCCACGCTGTCTCTGGCACTTTATTTGGCCCCTCAGCAGCCTGCTGCACAGGCCTGGCACACGTGGCTGGTGGCTGAGGTTTGGCACACCTGGCTGAGGGCCTGGCACACCTGACTGAGGTGTGGCACACCTGGCTGAGGGCCTGGCACACCTGGCTAAGGGCGTTGCACACTCAGCTGGGGTGTGGCACATCTGACTGTGGTGTGGCACACCTGGGCTAAGGGCCTGGCACACCTGGCTGGTTTGTGGCACACCTGGGCTGAGGGCCTGGCACACCTGGCTGAGGGTATTGCACACCTGGATGAGGGTGTGGCACACTTGGCTGGGGTGTGGCACACCTAGGCTGAGGGTGTGGCACACCTGGGCTGAGGGCCTAACACATCTGGGCTAAGGGCATTTCACACCTGGTTGAGGGTGTGGCACACCTGGATAAGGAGTGGCACATGTGAGTTAGGACGTGGCACACCTGGGCACCTGGCTGAGGCACTGCATACTAGGGCTGAGGTGTGGCACACCTGGCTGAGGGTGGGGCAGAATTGCAGACTTGGGGGTGGGGTCTCCTGCTCTACTCTGGCAGAGCCCCTGGACGTGCGGAACACCCAGAGCTGCCCTGCCTCTGAGCCCAGGGGCTGTGCTGGACAACACCCGGGTGCTTCTCTGGCCTCTCAGCCTCCCTTACTTAGGAGGGGGCCAGTGTGGCCGTCATGAGACAGTGACAGTGCACAGGCCGTCAGGTCCAGGAGGACACCTCGATAGTAAGGCTGAAGACATCCGCAGACCTAATGACGACAGACGGAGCCAGTGGATTGGGTGTCCACGTTGTGGGCAGCGTGGCCGCAGATCCCTCGCTCCCCACCCGCCCCATCCTGGGTGAACTTTGACCTTAGCTCCTGTGGCCACAGTAAAGGCCTGTGAGGAAGCACCTCGGCCTTCAGAGCGGCCCCTGTGCCGGAGCCTGGGTTCTCCCAGACCTGCCCACTTCCAGCAGCCCAGGCCCCAACCGCACGTCCTCTCAGTCTCTTCAGTTGGAAGGGCATGGTGGCTCGGCCCATGCCAGTCCTGGTGGAGGTCCCTGACCTGACCTTCTCAGCCCTACGCCCCTGATGACCACCAGCCCTGCTCTGCCAGCCTGCCCCGAAGGCCTTGCTGCAGGACTGGGCCTCCTGCCGAGCCTGGCCTACGCTCTGGCCGCCACTGTCCTCGCAGGCGGCAGAGCCCCTTACGGCAACGCAGAGAAATTGCTGGAACAGTGTCCTCAGTGAACACAAGGGCAGGGCTGCTCATAGCCAGCATGGTGACACGCCCTGGCCTTAGAGCCCTGGCCTTACAGCCCTGACCTTACAGCCCTGGCCTTAGAGCCCTGACCTTACAGCCCTAACCTTAGAGCCCTGACCTTAGAGTCCTGGCCTTACAGCCCTGACCTTAGAGCCCCAACCTTAGAGCCCTGGCCTTAGAGTCCTGACCTTAGAGCCCCAACCTTACAGCCCTGACCTAAGAGCCCTGACCTTAGAGCCCCAACCTTAGAGCCCTGACCTTACAGCCCTGACCTTACAGCCCCAACCTTAGAGCCCTGACCTTAGAGTCCTGGCCTTAGAGCCCTGACCTCAGAGCCCTGACCTTAACAGCCCTGACCTCAGAGCCCTGACCTTATATCCCTGGCCTTAGAGCCCTGACCTTACATCCCCGACCTTAGAGCCCTGACCTTAAAATCCTGGCCTTAGAGCCCTGACCTCAAAGGCCTGACCTTACACCCCTGACCTTACAGCCCTGACCTTACACCCCTGACCTTACAGCCCTGACCTCAGAGCTCACTGAGCTCACACCAGGAAGCAGGGTCTCGGCATGAAGCCCAGCATGGAGACCCTACTTAACCTGGTCAAAAAACTTCTTAGTCTTGCCATTCAAAGACAGCAATCCCTTTCTCAGGACTGAGGCCTGTGGCCAGTAATCGTCTGCAGGGTCGGTGGACACAGGGGTCCCACTCCTCGTCAGTGCAGTTCTTCTTGGCCAAGGCGGCCGTGTTGGCGTGTGGTTAGCTGCATGCAGTGCGTTGTCATGAACGAGTGCACCGAGGCTGCCGCAGAGCTGCTGCAGAGGGCATCTGCCCACCACCCTGCCACTCTGTGACCTCTGTCCAGCAGGCCGTGCCCCAAAACGCACGGCATGGGAAGGGGTGGCTCCACGGTGTGGGTGCCCCTGGTGCTGCGCCCCCGCGAGGTGACAGGAGACCAGGATCCAACACCCACGGCCACAGTCCGCTGCAGGCCCAGGGACTGCCAGCACTGCAACCCCGACCACCCCCACCACCAACACCCCCACCACCAACACCCCCACCACCAACACCCCCACCACCAACACCCCCACCATGTCGGTGACGCTGAGGGTGCCCTGGCGCCCCGGCTGGCAGGGCTTCGCAGCGGCCCACGTCAGTTCAGATCTCACACCTGGTGTCTTCCACCATGGTCACAGTGCTCCTTGGGGACAGCACCTACAGCAGCACATTGGGACAGGGAAGGCAAAGGTGAGCAGAGGCTGACTGGCCTGACAGAGGCCATGTCCCTACAGGCAGTGCTGGGAGGCTGGGTGGGGACGCCAGGCAGTGGCTGTTGGCTGCTGCTGTCCACCTGTGCTGAGCACCACGCAGCCCACGTCTGCCTGGGTGGGACTCGGGGAGGACCCCCAGACCTGGGGGGGACTGGGGGAGGACCCCAGCTCCTGGGTGGGACTGGGGGAGGACCCCCAGACCTGGGTGGGACTGGGGGAGGACCCCAGCTCCTGGGTGGGACTGGGGGAGGACCCCCAGCTCCTGGGTGGGACTGGGGGAGGACCCCCAGCTCCTGGGTGGGACTGGGAGAGGACCCCCAGACCTGGGTGGGACTGGGAGAGGACCCCCAGACCTGGGTGGGACTGGGGGAGGACCCCAGCTCCTGGGTGGGACTGGGGGAGGACCCCCGTCACCTGGGTGGGACTGGGGGAGGACCCCAGCTCCTGGGTGGGACTGGGGGAGGACCCCTAGACCTGGGTGGGACTGGGAGAGGACCCCCAGACCTGGGTGGGACTGGGGGAGGACCCCAGCTCCTGGGTGGGACTTGGGGAGGACCCCCAGACCTGGGTGGGACTGGGAGAGGACCCCTGTCACCTGGGTGGGACTGGGGGAGGACTCCCGTCACTTGGGTGGGACTGGGGGAGGACCCCTAGACCTGGGTGGGACTTGGGGAGGACCCCCGTCACCTGGGTGGGACTGGGAGAGGACCCCCAGACCTGGGTGTGATGGGAGAGGACCCCCAGCTCCTGGGTGGGACTGGGGGAGGACCCCTGTCACCTGGGTGGGACTTGGGGAGGACCCCCAGACCTGGGTGGGACTGGGAGAGGACCCCAGCTCCTGGGTGGGACTGGGGGAGGACCCCCGTCACCTGGGTGGGATTGGGGGAGGACCCCTGTCACCTGGGTGTGATAGGAGAGGACCCCCGTCACCTGGGTGTGATAGGAGAGGACCCCCGTCACCTGGGTGTGATAGGAGAGGACCCCAGCTCCTGGGTGGGACTGGGAGAGGACCCCTAGACCTGGGTGGGACTGGGGGAGGACCCCCGTCACCTGGGTGTGATAGGAGAGGACCCCCGTCACCTGGGTGGGACCGGGGGAGGACCCCCATCACCTGGGTGGGACTGGGAGAGGACCCCAGCTCCTGGGTGGGACTGGGGGAGGACCCCTAGACCTGGGTGGGACTGGGGGAGGACCCCCGTCACCTGGGTGTGATAGGAGAGGACCCCTGTCACCTGGGTGGGACTGGGAGAGGACCCCTAGACCTGGGTGGGACTGGGGGAGGACCCCTGTCACCTGGGTGGGACTGGGAGAGGACCCCCGTCACCTGGGTGGGACTGGGGGAGGACCCCCGTCACCTGGGTGGGACTGGGGGAGGACCCCCGTCACCTGGGTGTGATAGGAGAGGACCCCCAGACCTGGGTGTGATGGGAGAGGACCCCTGTCACCTGGGTGTGATGGGAGAGGACCCCTGTCACCTGGGTGTGATGGGAGAGGACCCCCAGCACCTGGGTAAAGGCACATGCGTGCTGCCAGATGGCACCTCATGCTGGAAACTCTCCAGGGGGCTATTGGAAGACCAAGGGCTCCCGGGCCCAGGGGTCACTCCTGGGCTGTGCTCTTCCTGCCCCACAGCAAACGCACCCCGTGGCTTCACTGTCAAGGGTCAGTTTTCTGCAAAGATGCCCTCTGACCCGAGGGACAAGCCTCACGAGTGGGAGAAGTCTGTGTGTTCGTCATCAAGTGCCTGCGGGAGTGACCTGAAGTGAGTCCTGGGCAGGTGGCACCAGAGGAGCCGTGTCAGACCAGGAGACCTGCAGAACTGCCTGGGACGGAACTTGCCATCCATTCTACCTACAACGGTGACAGAATAAAGGCTGATGAACCTGAAGCGCTGGTCGGGAAGGGAGGCTGGTCACCTAGAGGCAGCCACAGCCATCGCCCAGCAGAACTGGAGGACAAAGCGCTTCTCCCCAGCACAGCGTGCGCCTTGCCCACCTCAGGACCTCCTCTAACACCACGCTCAGTGTGCACGGACCTCCCCAGTGCACGACCTCCACTCCAGGTCAGGAGCACGCCCTGTGGACCCTCTGTCCTGCCACTGACCTGCCTATCCCCAGAGGCTGCACCAGGTCAGAGGGTCACGGAACCCGGGGTAGATGGATGACCCCATGGAAACCAGGCCTAAAGGTGGAAGCTAGAGGGAGCTGTGGGACCCCACCCAGGAGCCAGAGGCTCACCCTAGGGCCTGGGAGCCGATTCTCTCAACAAGGACTGACAAGGTGCCCTGGCACAAGGCTGTCCTGTGAGTGCCCTTGAGGCGGTGGGGCTGCTGTGTCCTTCACCAGTGAGCACCTGAAGGTCACGGATCCCTCCAGCCAAACACGATGCAGTCCTGTTTCTAAAAGCACAGCAGTCTCGTGCAGAGGGAAAGCTCTGGAACGGTCAGGGCTAACACGATTGTCAGAGAGGCCGAGGTGATCAGAGGTGACCCGCCACACAGGGCTGCCCTCCTTGATTGCGAACAGCACCCAGAGACCAGAGTCCAGAGGGCCCCTGTGTGTGACACCGAGAAGCACGTAAGTAGCGCACTTCTGTAGGAAACTTTCCAAAATAATCGTGGCCCTCAGTGGCTGCCAGCCTGGGGTCCTCCAGCCTGACCCTTGGAAAGTGCGAGGCACCAGGCAGGGGTTCTGCTCCCAGCCTGGTGGCATGGCCTCACTTTGGTTTCTCCATGTATTTCAAATGGTTCCCAGAAACTCCCTTTGGTGAAAGCTGGCTCTCTAGGTGCCCAGAGCAGCCGTGTCGGGGGCAAGCAGTGGCCAGATCCTGAGACCTACTGCCCACTGAGATCTACTGGCTCCTGAGGAGGACGCCCCCAGAAAGACGCCTGTGAGCACTAATGCCGGCCATCGCCAGCCACTGTCGTGTGCCATCTCACGCACAGACACGCCCTGTTCCACCCACAACAACCTGGGGTGGGGTGTCTGTATTCTCTCTGCTAACGGGTGACTGAGGCACAGACAGTGACACAGTGGGCTCAGTGGCATGACCGGCTCCCAGTGTCCCCAACCAGAATGCAAAGCTCATGGCCGAAGGCACACTCAAAGCCAAAGTGACACAACCAATGCCACAGCGACGGGACTCGCCTCTCCAAACGCCCTCCTGCATTCCCACCTGGGCCCCCGATGCTCTGCTGCCCTCTGCCCACCCACGCTCCGGGGGCTGCCTCCCATCCAGCCTGCCGTCCTGCCTCCGCAGAGGCTACAGTCTGGGCTGTCCTTCACTCGGGGCCACCTTCAATGCTTGCTGAGTGGCTCACAACTTGTTTCACACTTTCCTTACTAGGCCCAGCGTCTGTGTCCCTGTGAGCTCCCGAGCCCACGTCGCAGAGAGAAGTTCACTAGAAAGCTCTGTGCGCAGCACGCACCCCGCTTCCCCCAGGGGCTCCCTTTTGCTCAGTCCTGAAACTTGCTCCCTGAGACTAAGAAATGGGGGCACATACACCAAAACCTCTGGGGAGGGGGCCTGGGTGGCACCCCTGCCGAAGGTGCCATCAACAGGTTTCACACATGTGCATTTCCCCACAGCTCAGGGCGTATCTGACTGTGGCACATTTTCCGGATGATCCTCAGCTTCTTCCTGCCTGGAGAACAGAAGTTCCAGAGGCCAAAGAAGAAACATTGGTCACTTTCACCTGGTGTTCTCAAAGAGAAGGCCACGGGCTACCCAGCTGCTCATCGACACCTTCTGGATGAGGGACAGAATGAACCCCTCGCATCCGGAGCTCCGTCTTGATGATTGCTCTTCTGGGAGGATCGGAAGCGAACACTGGGATACTTGAGGGCAACTCAGGATGTCAGAGGGTGCAGTCAGGACGTCAGCCATGAGGCCAGGAAACAGGGCCACCCACATCCTGGTGGTTTTGGAAGATGAATGAGACCAAATATGGCATGCACGGTCCTCCAAGATCCAGCGGAGAGAGGAGCACTCTGTTCTGGCAGCCCTGTTACGACCACTATGGCTTGGGAAGCAAGCAGAGCCCCAGGACACTCCCAGTGGAACAGAGCAGGAAGAAATGGCCAGCCCCTTCCCACCCCAGCCGAGGGCAAGGTCTCTGCACAGGATTTGTCCTGGGTCCTGCCTGACGTCACCTCAGGATGGCACCGAGTCCCTCAAGACAGCCGCCGCAGGAGACTAGGAGACTGCAAAACCCACCATGAGCAGCTCAGGAATGAGTGCCAGGATGAGGCCGGGCCCCGGGCAGCGCCATGCTAAGCGCTGTGCCCAGGAGGGGGCGGAGATCTCCAGGGAGCTGTTCAGGAGAGCGAGTGCCTCAGGGCTGCCTGTGTGCTCTCCACCTGTAGGTGGTGGTCTCCATGGAGACTCTGGCAGCCGTTAACAAGCAAGAAGAGCGGAGGATGGGGACACACAGGAGGGACGCAGCACATGGCAAGTGTCCCCTGTGGTGCCCGGTGCAGCTGGGCTCTGGGTGCCAAAATGAGACCCTTCCTCTGAACCCCACGCCCAGCCCCATGTCTTGAGGCTGACACTGCTTCTTCTTTCCACCAGGCTCCCGGGACCTGCCCCAACCCCTCCAGCGTGTCACTGACATGGGAAGCCGAACCAGCCCTGTTTAGGGACGAGCTGTCTTGCTACTCCTGCAGCGCGTGCGGGAGGCAGCCGTGGAAGCCGACTTCCCAGAGGAAGCGGGTGTTACGGATGTCACTGCTCTGTCCTCGGGGACTTTCACAGCTGGACCAGACCCTGTCACCCAGAGCAAAAGCAGCCAGCTGGAACAGGCCCCTGAGTGCCACCTTGTGCTGGCTGGCAGCGGGCCCTGGGGGGCCAGGTTGACGGCACCCCTAGCCCGCCTCGGGGTACAGCAGAGCTCCCGTGTTCCACCTGTGGCTGCCCCTCCCACAAGAGGAGCCTGGGTAAGAGCTGAGGGTCCTCGGGACCCAACACCACGAAGCCATCTCTCCATCCACGTGGAGGGAACCACCTGATCTGTTTTGTTGCTAGGACTGTGTCACGCTGAGCAACTCAGAATCAAAGTTGCTGCAAGTGTCAGCTGTTTTGCCATTGAAGTGCATGCATCCTCCCAACATCTGCCCTGGGAGCAAGAGGGACGACCCCTGGTGGAGACGCTCCTTCCTGGGAGTCCACAGGGGGCCTTCTGTACTCTATGCCTTCCTGCTTGGACCTGCAGCTAAGGCAGCGGCTGAGGCACCGGCTCCCCCAGGCCAGCCGAGGGAGGCCTGTCCCGCAGTGCCGTCCGTGCACGAAGCCTCCGCTTGCCCAACTCCAGGAAGACCCCAGGCACTTCACCACAGTGCACACACCGTCACGGTGATGCCAAAGGCAAAGCCCTGGGAAGGGAGAGTAGGGCGGGAAGACGGTGGGCAGCGAGAGTCTGGTTCAGACAGAGCGCCCTTGGGCTCCAGAGGGAGCCTGCGTCTGGCTCAGCAGAGCAAGGAGAGAGGAAAGTGCGCTGAAGAGTCCGGAGATTGGGTGCCACTTCCTGGTGGAGAAAGGGATCTTCTCTGCAGCACCACCGAGGGCACAGCTCTGTAGCAAGGGGCCGCGTGCTCGCCTGCAACTTTCCAAATGGCACACTGTCCAGACGGCACACTGTCTGCGGTCTGTGCAGACCTGACCATTGGCCTCACGAGAGGAGGAGCCTGTGGTCCGGGTGTTCACTCAGCTCACTGCTGACCCCAAGTCGACATGCTGGAGGTCAGAAGCAGGGACGTATTGCTCATGAGATTGTCCTATAAATGTTTTCCTCAGGCTAGAGTTTGACACCTGTCCTGCTCCTCCAAGACTCTAGGGCCTGCAGCACAACTCTTCTCTGGAGCAGGTTAAATGAGGAGCTGTTCACCTTGAAATCTCTTGACCTAGGAACCTTACCAGCCACCCCACTGGGAATGGCCCTCCCTTTTAGAGGTGGCAAGTGGGCCACGGCTCTCCCCAGACACCCGTGAGAACTGAGCAGCCCTACACTGCCGAAAGCCACCTCCCAGCCCAAGGGTGTGCGAGCAGGTGTGGCCGCTGTCTCCAGCCTTGAGCAGTTGACATGGGCTCCGAGGCTGCAGGGTGCGGTGGCGGCTGAACACTCCAGATGCACAGGACAGACCAGCCTGGGGACAGCACCTGGGGTGAAGGGGATGTGCCAGTTTGATATCTTCGGTTTGACTGTCATACGGCCCTTCCACTCGGGTGACAATTAGAGAACAGGACGCATGTGAAAGTGAAGCTGTGCCCTGGACTTCCCCGGAGGCCTCACGCCACCAGGGCTGGCCTTGCAGAACCCTGGTGCTCAGGGCAGTTAGTGGTCGGCACTCTTCCAGGGCCTGCTTGCACTCGCAGGGGCTGAGGCAGCATCTGGTGGGTGCAGTCTTCTTACTACAGCAGCTGAGCCACGTGCACACAGGCAGAGCAGCAGCCGGCGGCCTGCACTCCAGAGGGGCCCGTGACGGGCAGCTCAAAGCACAGACTCCCTTCCTGCTCCAAGGCCCATCGCCCGGGTGAGAAAACCCAGAGCTTGTCTGTTTGTTTGCTCTGGCCCAGGGCTGGCCTTCCTGGCCAGGGGGACGGGACGGTGCCTTGCACACTGCAGAGCCAAGAAGCAAGCTGGCGGCGTGGACAGGCACAGCCACCTCAGCCCAAATCACGCTGCTCCCCTCTGCTGTGCACACCCCTCACGGCCTGCGAGGAGAGGCCAGAGCTCCTGTCCTGCAGAGGGGCAAGCCTGTGACAGCCACACGTGTGGCGAGGTGTCTGCCGTGAGGTTTGAGCCCACACTGTAAATAAAGAGTAAAGAAGGTGAAAAACGGAAGCACCACAAGCACATGCCAAGGGGAACAGAGCCTGAGTCCCAGGAGCACCGGGAGGAGAGTCAGGAGGCCTCTTGGTCCGCGGCGTGGAGGACGGGCCTCCTGGCCTGTGCAAGTCCCTGACATCGGTGGGTCTCGACACCACCCTGCAGGGAGCGGTGCTGGGCGGGGCTCCGGGGTCTGTCTCTGTGTGTCCCGTGCCTGCCTGGCTGCGTTCTGGGCATCCGGGGAAGTGGTCGGCACCATGCAGCAACTTTCTCAGTTGCTTCTGTAGAAATCACAGGAGTTTCTAGAAGCTGCTCTTGCAATAAGGCCAGAGGAACTGGTCCTGCAGAGAGTCGCCTCAGCAGGCCGTGGGCACTGTGACTGATGAGTACCTGCAGGACCTGAGAGCTGGAGGTCACTGCAGTCACCAGGGCACACGGTGCAGGCACAGCTCACCAGTGTACACCCACACTGCAGAGCCTCCTCTCCGAGCAAGCTTGCCAAGAGGTCAGGACTGTGCAACTCCAGGACATCAGCTCCGGTGCCCTCTAGGCGCTCAGTGGCACCCTGTGCTGTGCCAGGGCTCTGGTGGCCACTGTCTACTCCTAATGACAGAGGCCAGCCCAGAGGGTGGCCGACTGTGCTCCCCGAGGTGCTTAGATGAGACTGACCAGTTACGGAGCTTCCTCCCGGCCACCCCAGTGCTGGGCGGCTCTGACTCCTCTGGCCGACAGCCCCCTCACCAGGGCCTGAGAGCCCCCAAGGCCTCCGCACATGCTCCCCCGCCTGACCCTGTCTTGTGCATCTCAGCTGCGTCCTCCACACGGCTGCCAGAATCACTGTTTTAAATAAAAAAATGAATGATCCACTTCTCGGCCAAACCAATAAGCCCGAATCCCTTAACAGACATGAGTGAACTCCTCTGAGAACGTTGCACGGTGACCTCGATGGCTTCCCAAGTCTCTCCTGACAGCTCCTTAAAGAATGTGTGCGATATGCCATGGACAGGAGAGCCCAGAGATGAGTAGAGAGGACACCCATCCACGCTCACAGCAGCACCATCCTCCCACAGCTGCCCGGCCTCGGTGGTGGAGGAGACGTGGCCCTGGCCCTGCAGGCCGCCCCTGCACTCCTTCCTCACATGCCTTCCGTGGCTGCAGCACCAGGGCCAGAGGCCCCACCTGCACCTGCCTGCTGGGCTCTCCTGTGGAGGAGGAGGCGCTAGGAGATGGTGTGAGAAGCACCGGGCAAGAGGCTATGAACTGAGGGGGCAGACCTGGTGGGGCCCAGCTCCATGGCACTCTGGCTCTCAGGACGGCACAGCCTCGCACTCCCTTGAGTCAGGAATTCAGCGGTAGCCAGAAACCATGCAGAACTGGACATTAGGGCTGGCAAATTCAGAAAAAAAATAGCACAGGGGTCAGCACACAGCCTCAAGAGCATCAGCAACAGAGCTACGTGGTGATCAGAGGAGGGGCAGCCAAGGCAGCGGAGGCAGCCGAGGCTGGCGATGAGACCAGGTGCGGCAGAGGCATTTTGTTCCTCTCTGCTTCAGAAAGACTTCCCCGTGGGAGAAACTGCAGCAAGCTCCCCTTATGCTGCATCCGAATGACGAATATCTCAGAGCACGTCGGAGGCCACAGTTCATGACAGATGAGTCCGCGTTGTCAGCTGGTTAGATCCTGCATGGATTTAAGGGACAGTGTTGTCGGTGCCACTCCATAGGGGCAGACTCTGAGACGTCTGAGAAGGTCTCGGAACAGAGGGGACCTCAATCCCGGGCCGTAAGGGGTGCATTATAATCAATCCATCAAATAAGGAAGCCCACAGAGCAAAGCAGGGCCTCGGGGTGAGAACGGAAAGCTCTGCAGCCAGTCTGCAGGAGTGGCCGTGGGCATGTCCTGCCGGGGCTTCTGAGGGTGACTGAGGGCTGCCAACACCTCCTGCTCTGCCAGATGGACAGTCCTGGTTCTAGATGGTCCTCAATTCAGCAAGTCAGGAGAGAATCATGCCACCAGGGAGAGCCTTCCAGAAGTGTGCCAGGCCCTCTGCGATTCAGGTTACCCATGTTCCGGCAGCGCCTGCCATTGTGGCCACCAGCATGTCCCAGTGTCCTGCTGAAGGCTCACGGACGAGGACATCCTGGTCTGGGCTGAGCAGCTGACTTCCAGAGGTCGGTTCTCAGGACAAAGCTAACACCATTCCTACCATCAGCCCTGCCCTCTCTAGTCCTGTCCTGCTCCAGGGGAAATGGCTGGTCTGCCAGTGTCCTCCAGGGGCAGCTGGGCAAGCCGGTCCCAGGCTGGAAGGCTGCATACAGAGGGGGTCTTCTCCCCAGCCCCTGCTGGCACCATGAGCGCCCAGGAGCCCCTCAGTGCTAACGGGGTGAGGTGAGGTATTCCTCACGGGGGGACCTGGAATCTGGAGAGGACCTCGGGTCACTCCAACACTGCAGACACCAAGCAGAGTCGGTGCACACCAATCTCCCCCCTCGGGTTTCTGGTCACCTGCAGTGTTGGTCTCTGAGGACGTCAATTCTAGGGCACTGAGGCTGGGATCCCGCTGGCTGTCCTGCAGGCTTGCCTCCGGGCTTTAGGGCCACCTACGCAATAGACATCTGCTCATCGATTTAACAGAGAAAAATGCACAGTTACAGAAAAGGTAAAACCAGAAGGTTCAGTATAGTTGCAGTGTTCCGAGCAGCTCTGGCTTTAAAAGGAGAACCAGCTTTCAAAGGAGCTTCCTATGAGGACAGACTGGCCAGGTTGAAGAGCAGCAGGGGGAAGCCAACGGCCCTAGCTGCTCCCCGGTAAGCACAGCACCGCACTTTATCTCACACCTGACAGCCCGGGTGCCCGAGGACTGCAGGCTGCCACCACCCTGGGGCTCAGAGTCCACCTGGGAAACCCTGGGGTGGGCAAAAGTGGCACTGGGACAGTGGTTATGGCTGGGATCGACACTTAGAGGATTGAAAGTTGTAGGAAAAGTAAAATCAGGACCACAGGCTCTCTAACCAGGGTAGGCACTGACCCCAGACAGGCAGTGTGAGCAGAGCCCAGACCAGACAGGGTCCCACCTGCTTCCCTGTCCTCACCACGGTGTCACCTGAAACAGGCGGGCCTGGAAAGGAAGGGTCCTTTCAGAGTCACCCAGCAGATACTGTGTCCGTGTCACTAAGCCGTGTTGCAGGAGGGCTCTGGTCTGCTCGTGGGAGCACTCGGTGGATCCTGATCTGGTGAGGACAGCCCCATCCACAGCAACGGACTGGGGCCACGAGGAGCCAGAGTGCCTGCCAAGCGTGCCGCACACAGTAAGGTGTTCCAAGTGGTTAACCGTTTTAGATAAGCTGCTTTGATAAAGAGGGATTCTTTGTAACAGGGTAATTGTTGAGCAACAAACTCAACATAATGGTGGTGTGAGGACAGTGGTCCTCAAGCTATTGGAGCTGTCTCTGAGATGCTGCTTCTCTATGAGCCTGTCTGGCAGCTGCTCTTTCAGGATTAATGTGAACCTAAAATCTACTCAGCCTTTCTTCTGCACAGTCCTAACTTTCAAAACCCCAGGGGCCGAGCAGACCAGGAGGCCAGGACCTCACCTTGCAGGTGTGGCTCCCAATGTCCTCTGCCACTTTGGAGTCTTTAACTGGCCCTGAGAGCCAAAAGCCTGGCTTCAGAAGAGAAAACCAACCAAGTCCCGTTCCTCCGGCAGGATATATGCGGGGACCAGGGTGTGCCCAGGCCTGTGGGAGCTGCCCGGGGAGGTGCAGAGCCGCCATGGCCGGGAGCACTGAAGCTGGGGAGCACGGGCCCAGGCAGGCGGGGGCGCAGGATAGGGTAAGAGGCCCTCTAAGACATCACGGTCACAAAGCCTGTGAGGGGAGTGGTCCTCCAGCGTCCCGCCCCTTCTGAGCTGCACTTTTATCCCATCTTATTGACCCCTTGGGAGGCACACCTAATGCACAAGAGAACTCCTCACATTCAGAACGTGTGCAGAAGTGGCTGCTTGTGTCCACCTGCTGTCAATGCTGATGGATGGAGGAAGAGTGCTGACCATCCTCCTCCACGTAGGCATAGGCTGGTGGGAGTGTCCACCGTCCCTATTTGCTCTTACTGTATCGGGCATGATTCCTGCAATCCTTCCTGTGTCTTCTCCAAATTCTCCTCTTCCTCCTCTTCCTCCTCTTCCTCCTCCTCCTCCTCCTCCTCCTCCTCCTATCAACTGAACTCAGTGTTCTAATGAAATCTCACCAAGAATTCTCCAAATGTCACACAGAGGCCACTCTGGATCCTGCCTGTGGGCACCTTCAGAGGCACACTACCACCACCTGGCTACTTATGTGAGAAAACAGCGGGTATCAAATGGAGGGCCTCTGCCGTGCACCCCTCCTGTCCACCATGGCTGCGAGGTGCAGCCCAGGGGGCCCACCAGTGGTGGTCTCCAAGCTCACACCTTCCCACCTTTAATTTCAACGGCCCTGGCCCGGGCCCAGGTGCTCCTGGCTCCTGGGCCTTCAGGGTGCAAGCTACACAGGTGATTCATGGCCTCTTGCTGACAATAGCCTCCTTTGATAAAATGAATCCTGCGGCCCATTATTTTTTTTTCTGGGCTTTCTAAAAGATACAACTGCCCTCTGAGGGGTTAGTGGCTGAATTCTTCCACAAACTTAATTTTATATTCCATCAAAAATATGGTTGTAAATGAGTCCTGAAGGTCAGGTCTCCCAGGCATCACACTTAGACTAGACCCTTGCCTTCTTCAGGAACCAACAAATCGAGATGCCGACTCGGCACTCTGAGGCACACTGTCACCACGGCCTTCAAGAGCAGCGTCCTCTCACACCAGCACACTCCTGGTTCTGTGGCCAGTCCACACCTGGGGTAGGGTCGCTGCTCCTCCTCATCTGTGCTGGGAACAGAGGGCAGTATGCGCCGCCCTGGGCACACCTGGAGCATGGCCTCCTGCAGCTGACACCTTCTCAGACCAGAGGACGTGCGTCTGGAGGCAGCAGGACCTCGCTACAGCTCAGCTACACGGCAGCCTCGGCACCTGACCAGACAGAGGACGCCCTGACACTTTTAAGGAAGAAATGCTGACACTCATTTGCCTCGGGAAGCCTCCAGCCACAGAGGACAATCCTGCTGCTGCCTGTCTCCCTTACAGGCCAGCAACCCAGCACCTTCATGTGCCAGGCAGTGCCTGCAAACGCCTGGCTCGGGTCTGGTCACCTTAGAAAAACATCCTGAGTTTCGCTCACAGCAAGGCAAGAGTCACCTTATGAGGTGATTTAGAATGAAGCTAACATATTGCTTGAAAAATCCAAGAGGTGCTTGGAGGGTGTCGTCACACCTGCCGGTGCAGGAGGTCTCCGGCTGTCACGCTGTGGACACGGAGCGGCTCTGGGCTGCGCTGAACTCTGTCTCAGAGGGACAGACCTGCCAGAGCATATGGAGAGAGCTGTCTGGCCAGACGGAGAGCCAGGGGGGCAGCAGTGGTCTGAAGGCTGACCAGGGCCCCTAAGACCCACCTCCATCCCCAGGCATGAGCTCACATGCCCACAGAACACCACTGCGCCACCGACTGCCCGAGAAGAAAGGCTACGGTGACCAAAGCTTCTCCTGTAGCTGTCAGAGAGTGCGAGCGTCTCACTCCCTGCTTGGCGCCAGCTGCAGTGCCCATAATACGAGGACACCCCGTGCTGCGCCAGTGTCAGGAATTGACGCATCAGGCAGGACACTGCCCGCTTGGCGCAGGCTGTGCCGAGCAGAGGCCAGTCAACAGCAGCTGCCTGTCCAGCTAGAACCGCACCTGAGAAGCAGCCAGAGGGCACAAACCACCTGCAGCACAGGTCACGGAAGTCACAAACTCCAAGCCATAGATGACTTGCTTTGACTTCGCCAGGACAAGGCCTCTGACATCACTTCTCCTGCCACCTCCTCAGAGCTGGTGTTTCCTGGGTGGAGAAGGGGTCAGTCTGGTGTGCTGTCCCCAGACAGCCCCTGCCTGTGCCTGCACCTTCTCTCTGGCAGGCCACACCCCTGCACGCTACGCTGCGGGGAAGGACTCCGAGGCCCTCAGGGACAGGGAGCTCCCTCTGCCCTCAGGTCGCGGGCTCAGGTCACCTTCCCACCTGGCGGCCCCCTTCCTCTACCTGGTTCTGTGGGCCCTTGAAGCAGTCAAAACCCCGAGGCTAGTACATCCAAGCCTGCTGACCTTGCTTAATAGAGGGCCGTCAGGACAGGACGGGGGCAAAGAAACACCGATCACTGTCCTCAGGGTCAGCTCTCATCACCTACCCTGGGCTCCTGAGGGCTCTGTGGGGACAGTGGACGACTCATCTTCCCTCTGCAGGTGAGATGGGTGGTGGCCAGCGAGGGTGTCCCTGCAGAGCCGAGTCCTGAAGGCAGCTTGAGAGCCACGGGAAGTGGAGAGAGCCGCAGCTCAGCAGGGAACGTCAAGCTCACGGCCCCAGATGGGCTCAGAGAAGGCGCCCGTGGCCCTCCAGCCCCACAGCACAGGAGAAGTCCAGGAGCTGGGAGTGCAGGCTGACCTCTCTCCACTGCACCCCGCGAGGGCAGAGAGCCAGGCCGGAACACAGCAAGACAGGCTTGCAAAGGGGGCGGGGGGCAGCTTCCTGCCTGTATTTGGACTTCCCGTCCCTAGGTTTTGATGTCTGTCAAGGTGACAGGGCAGCCCTACCAGGAAACCAAGGGATTCCTAGAATCTTCAGAGCCAACTCTCAACATGGAAGCCATCAGGACGGACCTGGGTGTCTGCTCCACAAGCCTTATGTTTAATATCCATTGGCACAAGCTAGAAAATCTGCTATCTGCTCTGCAGAAGATGTGAATAGATATTTGGCAGCCCACACACCAACGAGTGAGCTGTGCGCGATCTTCTCAGCTCGACCTGGGGGACAGAGGGCTCTTGCTGACCAGAACACAGAGAAGGAGTGCAAGACAAAAGTGTACCAGAAAGAAAACACATCAGCCTATACGTCACTTGGCGTGCTCGCCTACACACTGTCGCTGGCTGTGTTATTTTGGAAAGAGATTTCTCCTCTCCACCAGAACAGCCTGCATCCTGGAGTTAATTTAAGACTCACTTGGCTTTTTTACCTAATAAGGATAATTATCTCCAAATAATGAAAATGATGAAGTGGGCATGAGCAGCACTCCCCACACCCCTGGAGCTCAGCTCGGCTGACCTTCCTGGGGCTGCGTGGGACGTCTGCAGAGTTGAGGGCCCTGTCCCAGGCGGCAGCCTTCCCGAGGAGCCCCAGAGTCCTCCTCCTGTACCTGGCAGAGGAACGGTGGCTGTCCCAGGATAGTGCCCCATCTCCTCCAATGCTGTCTCCCCCGGGGCTCATCTGACATCAGACATGCCTCCAGGGTACCCTTCTTGTTTCTCCATAGCAATGGCCCGTTGTTGGCACAAGATGAAGGATCATTTCAGTCTTCAAATCAGGTCCCCATCTAGTGCTTAAAGGGTGGGATTTTTCCACAAAACGACCTTCCTACCAAGTGCACCCTGGGGGACCAGCAGTGTCCTGTCCCAGAGGAGGGCAAACCTCCTGGGACACTGCTGGGCCACACTCATGCGGAACCACAGGGCACATGTTCAGGAGTCATGTGGCTTCACGTTACCCAAAGACAGAAGACAAGCTCACAAATGCCTTGGGCGCCCTGGAATAGAGTTGAGACCAGCCAATCAGGCAGACGCTCACTGAGGGCCTTCCATGCAACAAGCGTGCGTGAAACTCGTTATTTCTTTTTCAGAAATTTGTCACCTGCTCATATCACCACCTGACTTCAGGGGCTGGGGTGTCATGCTGGAGTGGCCTGGCCTGCAGAAGGCCCGGGCTGCACCCTGGCTCCACACAGACACAAATTTGGACCTCCAATGATACAGGAGACCTTCTGGAGGGAGGCACCTGGTATCTGCCCCCTCCTCACACCCAGTGCAGAAGGAAGCCACCAGGGAAACCGAGAGCAGCTGACCTTCCCCCAGAGGAACATAGGGTGGCAAAAATAAAGCCACCAACAGACTCTTCAATCCTGTCTCTACAGCAGGACCCTGGATGGCCCCCAAGGTGGGGGACAGCTGGACACCTCAGTCCAGAGCACCTTGAGCCTAGAGAACTCTCGATGGGGCAGTCCTGCCATGCTGCTCCTCGGTGCTGTCGAGCAGACCTGGGAGCAGTGAGCGCAGAGTGAGCGTGATTTGGGCACTCTGGCCTTCCCTGCCTATTTGTAAGCAGAGAAGCATCTTTACTTTGCAAAGTTAAAACCTTCTTTATCAATGGCAGTACAAATCCTACAAGAACCACGAATGCTCTTGAAGGGGAATGTATCTAGACCATCCAAGACTAGATCAGACACACAGCACACATGGGGGAGGTAACAGGGCAGTTTTCATGGTCTCTGAGACAATCTGGAGATATTTAAGAAGAAATAAAGATTGAGATGAATCAGAGCAACAAGCAGCTTTGAAACATTTTACTGAAGGCATGGACTCGCCCCATGATGTCAGAGCACTGCCTGCCTCCCGGGTGCAGGGAGCTGGGGGACCGGGTGGGCTCCTGGGTGCTGCTCTAGCCTGGGCAGCAAGTGCCTGTCTCCTGCAACTCCTGGAAGGACACTGTCCCCTGAGGGCTCAGGTATGACTGCTGACACCTTCCTTCTTGGCTCTTCAGATACCCGTGCACTTCTGAGCTCAGAGAACCTTGAGAAGCACCTTGTGGGAATGCGTTTCCTCATTTTGTTTCAAAAGGTCCTTTGCAATTAGACTTACCTGATAACAGACTGAGCTCATGCTTTGTTAAAACTACCCCTACTTTGTGCTGAGGTTCAGCGCTCAGGGAATGCCTGGGAAACATGCTTTGGGCTAAGCATTTCAGGAGCACCCAGGAGTTTCAGAGTGCTGACACTGATGTTGGAGTGATGCTGGTCCTTCCTCCTCCATCACGTGCTGTCACTGCAGCCACAGTGACAGCAGCCCGAGAATCAGCCCCAACTCTCAGCCCTCTGGGAGGAAGTGGGAGGCTCCAATCCACCATGGTGCTGAGCCCCAGAAGCGGGCAGACTCTGTTCCCACCACCCTAGCAAGAGACCCTGCAGTGGTGGCCGATGCCCACTGGCTGTGGGCAGTACTCACCCTGCAGCTGCCGGCCCTTGAACAGGTCCTGGGCCCTGGCGGGGTGTGCCCGGGCTCTGTCGTCACACTTGGGCTGCTCATACCTGGGGGCGGGAGAGAAGAGCTGATGGAGGGCCTGACCCCTGGTTCTCCACCTCTCCAGCGTGTGAGAGGTACAGGTGGGCTCCCCCAGACAGAACCACGGCATCCGGTCCTCGCGTCACATGCCTGTAGGGTAACTACCTCGGCTACACCATGAACACGTCCCCCAGTGACGGGAAGAGGCACCTGCAGCTCCTCCCCAGCAGCCTCTGCCTCACTCTTGTCCCCTCCTGCTATTACGTGATTTCACAAAGGGCAAGTGCTCTGCACTTCGGACCTGTGGCATGGCTCCGGACGGGGACAGGAGGAGCAGGAGTGTGAGCACAGTATACGATGTGGGCTTGGCCACTGGATCCCTCCCAAGAGGTGGCCCAGTCTCCGAGACTCAGGATTTTCCACCGATACATTACTCAAAGTCATTTTCAGTCCAATTCATGAAGCTAAAAGTGTTAAAAATAAAGAAAAGCCACCTGGCTCCACCTGGAGTCAGTCAAAGACCACGGAGCACGCGTGGGCGGGGACTCTGCCACCTGAAGGTGTCAGCCCCCAGATGCCCAGCTTAGAAAAAGCCAATGGTGTGGCCCACAGCCCCTCCAAGTCCACCTGGCCTGGGCGCTGCCTGGGTGTTGGAGATGGAGTGGAGGTCTGTGCCCCATGAGGCCAGCTCAGCCCAGCAGAAAGTGGGCAGTGAAAGCCAGCGCAGAGGCTGTGAGCACAGAGGTGGCCCCAGCCTCCGCTGCCCCCTCCATGGCCCCCCTGCACTCAGGCTTCTCAGGCTGATCCCAGATAAGGACCTGGCCAGCGCGAGGGGAGGGGCATCCACTCGCGGGAGAAACCTCTGGGGGCGGGGGTAGCTCTTGAGCAGAATGACTGGCTCTGCTGGACACGTCCCCTGGTTTTCCTCCCTGGAGGGGACTTCACAGGAGTCGTGGGGCTTGTGCAGCCCTGTCCTGGCCTGCGCCTCCTGCCCCCCATCCGCAGGTCCACTCTTCAGTCCTTCCACTCCACGGCCTCTCCTTGGGTACTCGGGCTCCCGTGCCGGACATCAGTGCAGGCCAGTCAGGACTGACCCATAGAGCAGGCAGACAGACACGTGGGAGCAGCCAGGAGCAGGGGGCAGGAGGCGTGTCCTGGGCCTCGGCCTGCAGGCTGCGGCCCTGCAAGGTCGGCCTCCGCATCCTCCCTTCCTTCCCGGCCCTCCCTTGCTGTGCCCTCCCTCTCGTGCGCTAAGAAGGGGCTGCCAGGCCGCGTTTCCCTCATAGAGATCATGTGTGTTCCCATTTTCCGTTACTCGCTTGTTTCCAATCTTAGAGAATAAAAGCAAGTGGATTTCTCCAGTCCCCTTCCTCTGGTGTCCCAAGAATCGGGCCAGGCCCACACCTCTGCCTCTCCTCCCCGAACAGAGAACCCAACACCCCATGCTCACAGACCAGTGTGTCTTCCTGAAACATGGTTGGGAATGAAGTCCCTGACAGACTCTGGACAGCACAAAGCACACTTTACCCAAAGCCATGAGCCGAGATTTCCTGGGAACGTGAGGTTCAGTGACAGACAGCAGACTCCATGGTCACAGGGACAGCCCCACCCGCCGGCTTCTCCTGGTGCCTTTGGGGCTGCGGCCAGCAGAGGGGAGGTAAAATGCACCCAGCAGGCCTGGGTGTAGCTCAGTGGAAAGCACTTGCTGGAATGTGTAAGGCCCTGGGTTCGAGTCCAGCCCCTCAAAAATAAGACAACCAGGGCACACCCAGCTGGCTGGACGAACACCCTGCTGCCCAAGGGCCGTGGAGCTCCTCGGGCTAAGTGTGGAGAACACTGGCAAGCCCAATCTTCAGTCCCAGCCCTGGGCCAGCATCTGGGCAGCTGGAACAGTCTAGAACTGACAGCTACGTTAGACCAGGCCCCTTCCCAGCACATGAGGTCTGAGCTGCAGAGGACGGGCACTGCCAGTGCCCTCCGACTGGGTAGGCCTGCAGCGAGGCCTTCCCCCCGACTGAGCCTTGACTGAGAGTCCGAGGCACACTCGGGTAGCCATTCTGCAGAGTTAGAAAGCTGCCCCGTTCGTTTCAAATCCCTGCAGTGCATCCAAACCCCTCCAGGACCCAACCCTCCTCACTTAGGATGATGAGATCATTCTAGTTCCCTTTTGTCATCTACTAACTTTGAAGCCACGAGGAAGCTAGCCACACCAGACGTCACTAGGGTCTTGCTCCAAATGGGGGACAGAGTCTCTTAAGGATCCCAGCACTAAGGCTGAATTTAAGAAGGTAGTGAGGGGAGCATCTGCTCCTTCCCGAGTCCAGCAGAATGCCGTCGTCTGCAGGAATGGTGCTCTCAGGACGATGCCCAGGGCACAGCTGAACGGCTTCCACGTGTCTCCACTCTTCTCAGCAGTGTCTGTTCAACTTATTTGCATAAAGAATAAACACATCTCTCTGCTCTCTGGCTGCCCGTCAGACCTCAGGCCGACTGCCATGGAGAAGTGGTTTCATGCCTTTGTGGCCACCGGGACAGAGCTCTAGACTCAGGAACAGAGGCGCCCTTTCAGGACAAGGGACAAGGGTCTGTTCTGGCTCCAGGGTAGCAGCTGGGTCTCACCTGCCCCCTACTGATCCAGTACTCATTCCTACTCTCTGCCAAGTAGACACCTGTCCCTCTCCTCCCAGCCTGGATCCCACCAGCCTGGTGGCCTGGGCTTGCACAGGGGCCTGGGCCCAAACTTCAGGGACCTGCAAACTATGGCCAAGGGGTTGATCTTGACACCGAGGCAGGAGAACCAGGAAGGAGCTGGTCCCTCAGTGGGCAGGACATATGCTCACTGGACTCCACTCCAGTCTGTGACAAAGGCCCTTGATTCTTTAGCTTGAGGACATAGGCAAGTGATGAGGCATTTGATACTGACAGCTGTTCCACTGGCAGAGTTCCACGTTTTCTTCCATCAGAAGACACAGGATCACTGAGGGAACCAGCTCTTGAGTGCTCCACTCAATGCACCTCCCACCTGCAGAGCACCTCCTGAACACCTCCCAAGCTTCGGGACATCGGTGAGGATCCGTGCTCAGGCAACGGAGAGGATGTGAACAGCCATGCGGGTGGCTGTCCCTGTGCCCTGGCTGCCCAGCCCTGGCACAGCAGCAGAAAAGACCCGTGAGGCTATTCTCTCCCCTGATGCTGCTGACCTGGTTTTTTGACGGACTGCTGAGCACCGGTGATCCACTGCTGGGCAGTTATCCACGCACTAAATCTACCTGGGACTTCTTACAAACTTTTCCCCCCAGCAAAAGAGAGAGAGGGGGCTCCCTGAGAACTATGGCACGTGGGTGGGATGCCTGGATCTTCTGCAGCTGCTTGTACCTAAGAGGGGAACCTGTCCAGGGCAAAGCTAACACACGGGGGCTGTTGGAGCAGATTTGAGATTCTCCCGGGCAACACCACCAGGCCATGGGATCAACTGAAACTGAGCTTGCTGTACCTCCATGCCGCCTGGTGACATGGCCAGCCCCGGTCAAGCTCACCTGAACCTTGCTGTGTGGGCAGCATTCACCCCTGCTGGGCTGGCCAGCCCTTGCTCCCTGGTACCTGAGGCCCTGACCGCCATCTGCCTCTCAGGGGTTTCCCTGGCCTTGTGGGCTGCACCCACCACTCTGCCCAGTTGTGTTCATTTCCTACAGGGAATTTGTCTCCACCCAGAACACTGACCCATCGGGCTCCTCTGGTGTCATCTGCTCCCTCGCTAGGGGGGAGCTTCACGGGCAGGGTGGCAGCCTTTCTGGTGGACGGGCATCCCCGGCTCCGAGGACACTGCTGGGACCATTCAGGGCATTCCAAGGCTCACTGAAGGAAAACAGAGGCGCTGGCGCAGGAGGGTTCCAGAATTGGCAGAGCTGTCCCTCTCCACTGAACCCCCAGTGGCTTCCCACCGGGCTGAGGCTCGCCCACACCCTGCTCCCAAGGCGCGACTTTCCCACGTGCACTTCCCCTGTCCCCAGCTGACCCTCAACAGCCTCATGCCTGTGCCCCCACCTGGAAACCCAGTCTGGCCACCAGCTCCTGTCCTACCCCTGAGGCCACCCCTGCTTGCTCCCGTCTGTCTGTGCCTCCTCACTGGGACAGCAGTGAGGGTGGCCCTCTCCTTCCTGTTTCTCAGGAACCACAGGCCCTGCATGATCTGGGGACTGCAGGGAACTCTCCTTCCTGACCACCTTGTGACAGGCCACCCCTGCAGGGGACTCCTCCTTCCTAGTCACCCTGTGACAGGCCACCCCTGCAGAGGACCCCTCCTTCCTGACCACCCTGTGACAGGCCACCTCTGCAGAGGACCCCTCCTTCCTGACCACCCTGTGACAGGCCACCCCTGCAGTAGACCCCTCCTTCCTAGTCACCCTGTGACAGGCCACCCCTGCAGTGGAACCCTCCTTCCTGACCACCCTGTGACAGGCCACCCCTGCAGGGACCCCTCCTTCCTGACCACCCTGTGACAGGCCACCTCTGCAGAGGACCCCTCCTTCCTGACCACCCTGTGACAGGCCACCTCTGCAGAGGACCCCTCCTTCCTGACCACCCTGTGACAGGCCACCCCTGCAGAGGACCCCTCCTTCCTGACCACCCTGTGACAGGCCACCCCTGCAGGGACCCCTCCTTCCTGACCACCCTGTGACAGGCCACCTCTGCAGAGGACCCCTCCTTCCTGACCACCCTGTGACAGGCCACCCCTGCAGGGGACCCCTCCTTCCTGACCACCCTGTGACAGGCCACCCCTGCAGAGGACCCCTCCTTCCTGACAACCCTGTGACAGGCCACCCCTGCAGAGGACCCCTCCTTCCTGACCACCCTGTGACAGGCCACCTCTGCAGAGGACCCCTCCTTCCTGACCACCCTGTGACAGGCCACCTCTGCAGAGGACCCCTCCTTCCTGACCACCCTGTGACAGGCCACCTCTGCAGAGGACCCCTCCTTCCTGACCACCCTGTGACAGGCCACCCCTGCAGAGGACCCCTCCTTCCTGACCACCCTGTGACAGGCCACCCCTGCAGGGACCCCTCCTTCCTGACCACCCTGTGACAGGCCACCCCTGCAGGGACCCCTCCTTCCTGACCACCCTGTGACAGGCCACCTCTGCAGAGGACCCCTCCTTCCTGACCACCCTGTGACAGGCCACCCCTGCAGGGACCCCTCCTTCCTGACCACCCTGTGACAGGCCACCTCTGCAGAGGACCCCTCCTTCCTGACCACCCTGTGACAGGCCACCCCTGCAGTGGAACCCTCCTTCCTGACCACCCTGTGACAGGCCACCCCTGCAGGGGACCCCTCCTTCCTGACCACCCTGTGACAGGCCACCTCTGCAGAGGACCCCTCCTTCCTGACCACCCTGTGACAGGCCACCTCTGCAGAGGACCCCTCCTTCCTGACCACCCTGTGACAGGCCACCCCTGCAGGGGACCCCTCCTTCCTGACCACCCTGTGACAGGCCACCCCTGCAGGGACCCCTCCTCCTGGCACTGCGGTGACGGGCCACCCTGGGGTGAAGCCCTGTCCCCACCAGGCAGGTGGGGAGGCTTTCCTCCTGCAAAGCTTCCCCAGAACCCGCTGTCCTGGCTGCACAGGAGGCTTTCGAAGGCCCAGGCAGGACAGGGACTGAGCCAGGGACGAGAGCCGCAGAGTGGAGAGGAGAACACGCACACAGACAAGTGTCATCGACTGCCAGAGCCGCCGGGAGACCCCATTGCTCAGAGCGGGGGGGCAACTCGTGAGAAGAGGTGGGATGCAGGACAGGTCAGCCGCCCCTCCCCAGGGGACACAGGATGGTGCACTATCCTCCCCCAGAGCCTCCGGGACTGACCCTGGGTGCCCTGTGTGCGGGAGGAGACAGGGTTAGGACAGGACTGCAGCCAGCCCCTGAGCAGCCCCTCATTGGCCCAAGTGATGTCCTCTCCTGAAAGGGGAAGAAGAGGGGGTTGCCCCGCCCTCAGGTGCCTGGGAGAATCAGAATCCGAATCAGTCCTGAGCTGGATGAAGGGGGCGGAAGAGATGAGGGTGGCCGGGGGAGGGTGTGTCAGGAGAGCAGATGGGGACACAGCAGCCTTCGCGGGTCCTTAGGGAGAGCACTGTTGATTCCAGAGCCAGTTGGAGCAGCTCTGGTTTTGATGGCATCAAGGTTTTCCTTGGCCGGCACTAAGAAAACGCCTGCCAGGGACACTTCTCCCTGTTGCAGAGCCGCAGGTCGGGCCAGGGCTGCGGCTGGCACAGCCCAGTGGGGGAGCAGGCCAGAGCTCCCAGCATGCAGCACTTGTTCCGGGTCTCCCAGAAAACTGCTCTCTGGGTGCCGATGCACAGGGACAGAAGTGGTCTCACACCAAAGCCCTGGACAGGGGGATGCTGTCTCCAAGCCGGGCAGAGCCCACTCGCTCCTAACGACCCATTGCTGCCCTGGGGCCCTGCTGGGATCTGCTCTGAGCTGGCTGGCTCCATGGGCACTGATCAGAACACGCTGTCTGTCCCATGCAGCTGGGCAGGGCATGACGACCCCCTGGTCAGCTCTGATGTCATGATGTTACTGCAATTTCCAAGCAGGGATCCCGGAAGATGGTACCACTCCTGGCCAGAGGGTGGCCAGGTTGGGCTCAACCTTAACAGAGTGGGCGTTGGCTGGTCACCTGCGCCTCCATCTCCTGGGTCCTGCCAGCTAGCCCCTCTCCTTCCCCTGGGTTCACACTGGAGAAAGTGGGGAATGATCTAGGGAGTGTCGGAAGGCTGACGCCTGTGCATCATGTCAACCATTTTGATATAAATCTAGGGAGAGTCGAAGGCACGGTCAGGACAGAGCTGCTAGAGGACAGTGCTAGCCCCTGGCCGGCAGCCCTGCCTTCAGGGGCCGGAGGCGCTTTGCACCCGGACCAGGAGTGAGGAGCTATTGTCTTGCATCAGATCCTGGGCTCCTGTTATCGCTCCTGCTTTCCCATATTCCCACTTTCTGTAAAGCGAGGACTTGGGATTCGAGAATCCTTACACCCCAGCAGGCCCCCTGGGCGCCGGTCCCCTTGGCACCCTACACGTCTGGCCTCCTCTGCCGGCACAAGGGGTGAGCGGGAGTGGCACTTGCTCTGGGCTGTGGCCCGCGTGCTGGCCGAGGCACAAGCTGGCACCAGCCACACTGATGCGACATGAGCTTTTAGGGCTGCCCTGCTGGGCCTCGGTTGAGCTCAGGACACACACTCTCCCCCACTGTCTGATGGCAGACACCACACATTCCTAACCAAAGCCCAAGCAGAGGACAGATGGACCCTCAGGGTGTGAGGCCCAGGTCTAACAGGTGCCATGCCCATGGCATGTGCCGAGGTGGCCCTGCCCTCCTGGTTTCCATACCCAGCGCCTTACCTACCGCCCATGGCCCAGGACTGTGCTTTACCTGGTGGATGTGCCAGGAATGGGGCGCCCTGTGTCCACCAGCACACACCAGCAGTACCCCGTGGAGGGGTGGCACTGAACTGGCTTGTAGAGGCCCCCGTGGGCACACTCAGGGATCACCACGTTGTCATTCTTGGGCTGCCTGGCTTCCTCCAGGGCGGACTGGTGCTCCTGGTCACAGGAGGACACTGCGGAGGAGAAGCAAGGGAGAGATGGTGAGCAGGGCTGAGGAGCCGGCCAGACCAGAGCTGGCCCCCAGGCACAGCTGGAAGGGCAGGAAGCGAGGCTCAGAGAGGGCTGTGGACATGCCAGGGGACCCAGAGGAGGCTGAGCAGCAGAGGGTGTGGCCCCTGATCTGAAGCAGTGGACAGGGAAGCTCCCAGGCAGCACCGCTGCCTTGACACATGTCCTGAGTGAACAATGCCACGTCCTCCCTGGTGCATGGGAGGCCAGGACTGAGGAGGGACCCGGATCTCTCCAGGCCTCAGCCACAGCCTGGAGGCTGCCAAGCGTCCGCAGCTCGGGGTGGGGTCCACCCTAGGGGACTGCCCATATTCCCAGCATGCCATTCTTCAGGGTTCAGAGCTCCCTGAGGTATCAGAAATTATCCACTTTTCCCCCAGAGCCCCCTTGAGATCCAGCCTCAGGAGGACAGGTTCTCAATGTTCACAATGTGGTCACCCCTGAATAATGCAGCTCAACTGTGGTGCTCCTTAAATAGCCATGTCACCGGTGGTCAGTAGACAGCAGTGGTGTCGGGAACCTGTACTTAGTCCTGTGTGCCCGGCATGAGCCACGAGAGTTCTAAAACTCACACAGGCGTTAAACAAGGACAGGTAAAGTCCCCGAGGCCTGCGTTCAGTGTGCAAAGGCTCAGCCCACCTCCAGCGCAGCCAGCTCCTCCTGGGTTTAACTCGTCTGACCTGCATCCCTGTGTTTGCCACCACACACATGTGTGCTCCTGACTGGCCCACACCTGAGCTCCAGCCAGCGGGCATCTAGGGACCAAGGCCCACCCTGACTGATTGTGGCCACAGCAGGATCACCACAGAATAGCCAGAAGTCTCCACTCAGGCTGAAAGACACACTGGCAAGGTGCAGTGGCCGAGGGCGGCCAGCATCTCTCTCCCAAACGGGAAGGGTCTTCCATAGCCTGTGCTTTACACCCACAGGAAGAGGCGCCGCCGACTCCAGTCCCAGGTTGTACCAGTGTGAGCGTGGTCACACAGGAAGCTGCTGCAGGGCCCTCGCTCCAGCCCCGCCCAGTCAGAGGCAGCAGATGCAGTGCACCACATGGACACCCCGACACAGGTGACTGTCACACGGGACACAGGGGACTGTCCTGAGGCTCAGGGAGACCACGGAGGCAAGCTGTGGCATATGGATCATGTTCCACCAATGTTCACTGTTGCCGCAGTCTGGCTGGGCACAAATCACGAGCCACTCAAGCAGGAACAAACTTCATTTCCGAACTCCCCCGAACGCCACCCACGCGGCCCTTCAGGGACACCACACACCAACCGGAACTCCCTCCACCGGAACTTCACCAACCAACGGGAACTCCCTAGGAATCCCCACGAGAACTCCAAACTAGCAGGCACCGGAGGCGGACAGCAGGGGTCTACGTACAATCGAATACACAGCCTGTTTCAATCCAGCCTCGTCTTAATGGCTCCCCTCACAACCATTACTTCTGGCAAAATGCCAGGGGCCATTCCGACTGGCTGTGGCTCTCAACACACTGTCATGTTTTTTATTTTTCTAATGCTAACATAATACCTGTGTAGACAAGGCACGCAACTTGTTCTGAGATGCAAATCATAGTTAGGGTGTCCAAAGGTAGAGCAGACCCAGACTCTGCCTTCACCAGTGGTTCCCCTTACAATGGCGTGACCACATGGATGATTTTATGATTACCATCTACTACCTGTATCCCCAAATGTCGTCATTAGATTTTCAAAACATATGATTTGTGTGTATTCACTGGAAGAGAACAAGAAAGTCTTCGTATTTCCCCTTAGGCTTCTCTTCAGAAAGTGCGACAGTGATTCCCTTGCAGTGGCCTCCACTGGCAGGCGTGGCTGAGGAAGACGGAACCACACCGGGGTCTCTCCAGACCGACTGCTGAAGGGTGGCCTCAGAGAAAAGGGATCGCTCAAATCTCAAAGTTGGTGCTTAAAACTGGTTTGTAACAAGAAAAGAAGGAAAAAAATGTAAGTTTCCTGTTTCTGCACATTTGAGTGTGACTACAGCTCAGCAAATGCACAGACACATAAACAGAGAAATCTACCACGAGTTACGTGGCTGTCTTGAAGAGGCACTGCCCAACGGTGACTGGGAAACAGGCAAGAAATAAAAAAGACAATTCCACAGAACTGTCTTTTTCCAAATTGCTATAAAAGTTACTTTAAGACCACGTGAAGAAACTAAGGAAGATGGGTTGAACTCTATGTTTTTGCAGGCAACAGATCACTGCTCTGTGGAAGTCCTCTCCCTGGAAGGAAGTCCTCCCTGTGGAAGGAAGTCCTTCTGTGGAATTAAGTCCTCCCTGTAGAAGGTAGTCCTCCCTGTGGAATTATCTCCTCTAAGTCCTCCATGTGGAAGAAAGTCCTCTCTGTGGAAGGAAATCCTCCCTGTGGAATTATCTTCTCTAAGTCCTCCATGTGGAAGAAAGTCCTCTCTGTGGAAGGTAGTCCTCTCTGTGGAAGGAAGTCCTCTACATGGAAGGAAGTCCTCCCTGTGGAAGGAAGTCCTCTCTGTGATAGGAAGTCCTCTCTGTGATAGGAAGTCCTCTGTGGAAGGAAGTCCTCCCTGTGGAAGGAAGTCCTCTCTGTGATAGGAAGTCCTCTGTGGAAGGAAGTCCTCTCTGTGGAAGGAAGTCCTCTGTGGAAGGAAGTCCTCTCTGTGATAGGAAGTCCTCTGTGGAAGGAAGTCCTCCCTGTGGAAGGAAGTCCTCTGTGCTGTCAGTACATAACTAAGTGGAATGGCGCACCAGGTGATGAGGGTGCAACTTCTCTTCCAGCAGACGTCTCTGGACACTCATGGCTCACTGTAGTGTTTGCTTGGCACTTGGTCAGAATTTTTATGAGTGCACAGAATTTACAGTGTGATTATCTGGCCACAAAATACTTTCTGTGCTCCATCCAAGGACATACTGTATCTATGGAAGTGGTTCTGGAAAATTCTTGAAATGACCCTTCTGAGGATTTTATGTCATCTTTGCAGGATCCCCATGAGCAAAATAGGACTCATTAAGTCAACAGCCTCTTAAAGCCTTCTGAGCATCTTATAAAGTATCAAAGATATTGCAGCAGAGTCAGAAGAAGCCCTGAAGTCCTGTAGGCACCTTGAGCCATGAAGACGGCCGCCCTGTGGGATTCTGTCTGACGACCTGGTTCTGGTGGGGAATCGAGATAACTAGAGAATGCAACCTTGCTTTCTTCTGGGAGGAGCCGCAGAGAAGGCCGGGATCTTTACACCCATCAGTACAACCCGGAACCCAGGCCAGGCAGAAGCAGCTCACGCCGCGGTCCCCTCACCAGCCCAGCCCGCCTGTCTTCTGCAGGGACTACTCGGCCACTCTCAGGAACAACTGGGCTGAGTATGGGGAGCTGCTCCAGCCTAGCTCTTCCCACAGAACCAGCCCTCACCTGCAAGGCCCTTTCAGCACACCAGATGTCAGAAGGAGCCTCTGGACACGTCCAGGAGAAGCTGACCAGTAAGGATCTCCCATCTGCCAAACACACCACAGCAGAGAAAGAGAAGTTGAGATGCTACTTGGAATTGATGGTGGAATCAAAGAGCGACTTTCTCTCTGGTAGAAGAGGGCTCTGTGTACTGAGAGTGAATAAAAAGTCAGACTCTCCAGTGAGGTCTCGCGGCTGGAGAATTAGGATGTGAATGGAGAGCACATGGTACAGACATCAGGGGGGGACGGGGAGGCGGGGAAGGGCGTAGGCAGCCAGGGAAAGATGGTGAGGGAGGGTGGGTGGATTCAGGAAGGAGGGGCATGCAGAGGGTCCCCTGGTGAGGTCAACTTCCTGCTTGGTGAAAGCACTTGTGGACACAAGCGGGGACCCTTCTGTACCCGTGCTCTGTGTGGGGGATCCAGCAGAAACCAAAACAGCCAAGTGGACAGAGGGGACACCAATCAGTAACAGCGAGGAGCACATGGACGGGGGAGGAGACAGGAAAGGAGGGAATTCCAGAGACCATAAATAGACCAAAGCTCCCCTGGATTCCCAGCCCTGGGGCCCTCTCTGCGGAGAAGTCTCTGTGTCTCTGTCACCTTTGCTCTGTGTCCTGCTCTTCAGTTCTTTGCTGAGCAGAGACAACAAACCCAGCACCCCTGACGGCCACAGGAGGACTTAAAGCAAGCTTTGGACCAGCGGCCAGAGGCTCCAAGCAGCTCTTCCAGCCCCAGATCAGCATCTTGCTAGAATGTCAGCAGGAGACCCATCTCATGAGCACAGTCCACATCCCACTGGGCGGATGAAGTCAGCGAGATGTGGTGACAAACTGTCTATGGTATCGTCATTGCCACTGCGTAAACCTGGGACATGCCTATTAGACACAGAGATACAAAGAGCAAAGAGTTGTATAAAGAAAAACAGGAGTCGCGACCCTAAAAGCAGATTTTGAGCCCTTAGCACCGGGAGGCAGCTCTGCTCACTCCTGGGGCTGACTCTGCCACTCCGGTCCTGCCGCTCAGCTGCCCTGCCCTGAGTATGGCGGGGGCCGCCCTGGGCATTTGGTCTCTGGCTGTGCGCCTCCTGGAGCAAGCTCTGGACACATAATTAGCACTTTGGTGACAGTCTTCCTCCATATTTTCTCACTAAATATTAGGCTAAGAAAACACGATTCCAATTCCAGTTTACCTCCATAAATTTCAAGTTTTACAACCATAGAACAACTTTTTATTTTTAGAAAACTACCTTTGTAAGGTTAGTAAAATGCCTATTTGGGGGGAAAAAAAAGTTTATTTCCCAAACTAGCATAAGATGTCAGTGGCTTACCCTGTGCCTGCCAGCTATCCAAATCATGTGACAACCAAAGGGGCAGGGGTCAAAAGAAAGCCCAGGATGCTCCTCCTCCTGGAGGAGGAGCCGGATTCCAGGGGCAATGCTGAGGCCTGTTCCAAGCCCTGCATGCGGGGCCTGGGAGCTTGGTGGCCGGCCATCTTGGTGAGAAGCTCGACTACAGTCCAGAGGTGGCTGCCTCCGGAGGTGCCGGCTCCCAGGGAGCTCAGGGACTCAGCAGCCCTTGAGACTCACTGGACCCCCGGGTCTGCACCCCGGCCGAGGGCCCAGGACTCCGACTCCAGCACTCACGGGCTCCACCACTTCTGCGTCCAGCTCCCGGGGTCTCTGCTTGGCTGCCTGTGCCCTGCCAGGGTGCCTCTCAAGACCTGAGCATGTCACCACAGGTTTGATGGGATCTGTCCTTGAGGACGTTCCTGGTGCAGAGGGTGGCTGGTGGCGTCACTCTTGTCACGGGCCCTGCAGGCCTCCTCCACATATTCTGTCCTTGGAATGCTTGGTGGCCTTCCAGACGTGCCTGGCTTGTAAGGGACTGCCTAAAACCGTTGCTCAGCAGCTGCAACGCCTCAAGAGTTCTTCAGAAATTCATGGCAGATATCGGGAGCGAGCCCACACATCACCCTCATAGCTTCAATTATTAAATAAATCGGCACGAGACACAGTGTGCTTCATACTTACCTTATCCCATGTCTAATTTATACTGGTGGGTTCTGTTTACTAGTCACGCTTATCTTCTTATTTATGTCTACGCTGAGTACAACGAGCAAATTAAGCAAACTTAATTTTTGATGTCCAAGAGTCTTATTTAATTCTATGATAATTCTTTTGGAACTTTGTGTGCGATGGAGAACAGGAGACCATCAGAAGACACATCGGGTGGAGACTCTGCTCTGACCAGCCTGGCCATGTGGCCTCTCTGCCTCCTGTAAGCAGTGGGAGTCACTGGCCACAGAACCCTCCCTGCTCTGAATGCATGTGCCCCCCACACTCGCATCCTCACTCCAGGTAGGGAGGGGCCTGGGAGGTGGTTAGCCTCGTGGGACGTCAGCGGGAGCTGCTTGCCTCTGCCACCAGGTGAGGCGCAGGGGGAGAGTGCCACCTGGGAATGGGAAATGAACCCTGGCCACACAACAGGATGCTGTGCTGTGACCTTGGACTTCTGGCCCTCAGGACTGTAAGGGCGAGTTTATGTTGCTCCGAAGCCACTCCAGCAAGGTATTTTGCTACAACGTCCAACAGACCAGAAGGCATCAGACCTGCCTCAGGGAGTGGCCGGAGAAGCTGCTGGAATAGCAAGAAGGACCAATGTCCTGCTCCTCGAGGGGCCTGGGGAGCACTTGCCCTGGCACTCAGTGGCTCCTTGATTTGCAGGAACACTGTGTCCTAAGAGTCTTCTGACAGGAGGACTTAGTTCATTTTTATTAAGATGACAACTTTGTTATTTAAATGGCAAAACTCTTAGAAAACTGTCCACAAAAGATGAATCTTCATCTGGTAAAAACTATATTTTTAAAATCCCCAATGGTGAAAGGCTTCATGTTTTCACTCTAAGATTGGGGACAACCTTACCACTTTTTGTCATTATGGAGGACGTCCTAGGCAATGCAATAAAGCCAAGAAAAAGACTGCAATAAAGATTGGAAAGAAAGATACAAAGCTCTTTAATCACACAGGACAGGGTCAAGTATGTAAAAACCAAAGGGAAAAAATGCAGGAGTAGCTACAAAAAAAAAAAAAAAAAAGACCATGCCTCTTCTACATATGGTACCGTTAGTCGGAAAATTGAAAAATCAAAATCCTTTGCTGTAACATCAAAAATATAAAATACTTACAAATAAACTTGTGAAAACATTGAAAATTAAAAGGCATTGCTAAGAAAAATCCAAGGAAGCTGCCATGGTGGAAAGGTGTAGCAGGCTAATGGTAAGAAGGTCAATGCCGTCCCAGCGACTTCCCCAAAGTGATCAATGAGTCTAAGACGGTTCCTATCAGAATCCCAGGGACTTCATTTTAGTAGAAGTTGACGTTTTAAATTCTAAAGTGTATATGGAAATGCAAAAGACCCAGAAGATCCAAAGTATTATTCCTTCTAAAGAACAAACTTGGAGGACTAACATCCCCACGTCTGAGAAGTTATTATAAACCCTGCCTGGACAGCATGTTAGTGCTAAAGGACAGGTAAACAGACGGAAGGAAAGAAGAGAGCCCACGACACGGAAAGTGCATGTCCAGCTGCCATCGGACCAGCACCGGGCACTGACCTAGGAGGTTCTAGAACAGGGATGTCCACTAGCCACCCACGGGAAGAGGCCAGCATGCCACCCAGAGCCTGCTTGGGTGAATCAGAGATGCCACCATAAAGATAGAAATGTGAAGACTCTACTGGAAAATGCAGGGAATACCAGGGGGACTCTGGGCTAGATGACATCTTGGGCAGAGTGACCACAGCAGAAAGCCTGGTGAGTTGGACATCATTAAAACTTAAAACAAGTGCTGACCAAAGGACACCGTCAGGAAAGCGGGAGGCAGGCCGCAGACTGGAGAATGTTCCCAGTGCACACCTCAGACAAAGCTTCTAGAGTCCTACCAAGCCAGACCCACTACAGACAACCCCACCCGAATGCTCTGCAGACCCGTAAAACAGCAGGGCACGCGTTGGCAGGCCGTGTGATGCTGGGGCTCTCGTGGGCTCCTCCTCACAGGACAGCTGGTGAGGAAGGGACTTGGAGTCTCCAGTGGTTGCAGCCTTGCAGTGACTCGCTCCCCTCGCCTTCCTTCTTCAGGAGGACCCCCTGTTCCCCGATACGCACTCCCTGGGGAAGACCGCTCTCAGCTGGGGGTCAGGACACGGAGGGAACATGAGCAGCCGTCCCCAAGTTCAACAGCACACGCACAATCTCCCCTTGTTTGTACTGACACTGGGGCCTGCGGGCTGGCTGTATTGGCAAAGGAAGCTTCTCTTCAGGAGCGAGGGTGAGACCACCGGAGTGCCTCAGGCGGTGGAGCTCTCGCGTCCAGCGGACGTGGACTCGAGCTGGTCTAACTTAGAAACAGCTGACAGGTCCTCCCAACTTTATCACAGTCTTGTAAGGCCACCCGTGTCCCCAGTTTGGCCTCTTGGTGAGCTCCCTGTGGCCTGCTTATTTCCGCTGCCCCTGAATGCACTGCCCTTGGCTGTGGGCTGCGGCCTGGTTTCGCAGCCTGCTTGCGGCTCTGACGCGCATGGACTAGTTTGTTTACCTCCGGTGTCCGGTGCCAAGTCCCAATTACTGTTGCAATCACAACTGGAAGGCTCACAAGTGCCTCCTCGTTTCCTCAGCCGGCCCCATACTGGCCCCAGATGGTGCCTCCGTGGGCCCCTCCGACTCCCTTCAGTTTGCCCCCAGGATACGTGCAGCCTCACTTCCAGGAAAAGCAGATTCACGCCTGGCCTGGCTCGCGCTCCCACCTCCCAGGTCCTGGGGTTACCCGAGGCCGGGTGCTGCTCCCTCCTGAGTCTTTGGCTCCAACAGGTGAGCCCACCGTGGCCGGGGCCTGCTAGCACGGCAGGGCAGGCAGGCAGGGCTCAGCATCACCTGGGTGCCCCTGCCACCGGGGGCCTCTGCTGTTGCCGCGAGGACATCCTGGTGTTCTTGTTTGTGCAAGAAAGATGAGAGCACGTGACTCCAACAGGCACTCACAAGACCCAGAGCGGTCACTCCCAGAGCACAGGCACTCACAAGACCCAGAGCGGTCACTCCCAGAGCACAGGCACTCACAAGACCCAGAGCGGTCACTCCCAGAGCACAGGCACTCCCAGCAGGACGGCGAGGCTGCACGACTGCGTGGGCGGACCTGCTGCAGAGCACCTGCTGAGGATGAAGGAAGCCCCTGGAGGGGTCCGAGGGCCGCCCACCTCTAGAGGAGATCCCTGGGCCCTGTCCACCTCTGAGGCAGACCTATGGATCCATCCTCTCAAAAGTGGACTGTGGCTTCCATCTGGCCAGCGTCTTCTGGCAAGCAAGGAGAAAGCCCCTGGCTCCCTGAGCCTGAGTTCCACTGGGACACCAGGAATCAACCAGTGAGCAAACCAGCAAACATGGTCATCGGGAAGAATTTGGGAAAGAGACAGAGGAAGAAGGCTCCGGGGAGAGGGTCAGACCTCGGACAGAGGAGGCTCCCCAGCCGAGGCTGCAGAGGTAGCCTTGGAGTCAGGCCGAGTGCCGTGCTGGGGTCACGTGGCAGGAACAAGGCAGAGGGGAGCCAGCGGGTCTTAGGCCAGGATGGGGCTTGTGGGCAGATTCCTCCTCCAGCATCCCCCCCGACGTGAGGCGGAGCTGTACGAGCACCCGTGTGTCCAGGCCCACCTCCATCCCTGTTCCCTCTTAGCTGAGATGCTTTTAGCTCCTGGTGACCACGATGGCCAACGGTGGGTGTCACTACTCCACTCCTAACTACACGACGACGGCCGTGACAAGCCAGTGTCCCAGACCTGCCCAGCAGGAGGGCACGGGGGCACGGGATCCTCCTGTTCAGAGTGGCGAGCGTGGTGCATCTGTGCAGGGTTCCCTTCCGCGTGCTGGGTGTGCCTGATGCACGTCTCTGGCCAGCCCTTGGGTGATGCTGGAGACAAGCCTATGTCTGCGCTTGCCGCAGCCCTGTCCACAGGGGCCTCCCGGCTCAGGACTGTCGCAGCACTGGCTCTCTACGCAGGCTGTCTTCACCAGTCAGGGCGTCTCTGTGGTTCTCCTCTTAATCACATAACAGATGAGATGATCAAAGAAGGCAAGAAGTAAAATAAAGAAAATGCCTCTTTAGGTTTTGATTTGCTCGAAACGGCAGATGGAGGAGAGGGGGAGGTGGGGGGAAGACCTTGAGACTCACAGTTTTAATGAAGGAACGTGATTCGCATGTCCACTTTCAGTAAAAGATCAAAGCAGCATTTTCAGTGCTAAGGCTTTGCCCATAAGCAGCCTCTATTTATGATCTGCTTATAATTTAATTCCAAAGAAAGATTTTTTAAGATAAGAATTCAGATCCAAGGTCACTGCCTTCATGAACTAAGCATGCCCCCTGCAATCCTTACAGCAGAACAAGACGAATGAAAATGGTTTCATCAGGAGAAACAGAGAGCCAGAGAGCTGCCTGCCTGCTGGAGGGCACGCGGTGGGGGGGGGGGGGGTGCTCTGGTGCAGGTGCGGGGCACCTGCTCTTACCCAGCCCCCGCCCCTCTGAGCGGCATCACGCTGAGCACCAGCCCTTCCGGGGCAATGCCGGACGCTCTCACTGAGGTCCATATTTAAAAAGGGGAAGGGTTGGATAAAATGGCTGGGTCCAGTCTCTCCAGAAAGAAAATGAAAACTGCAGATGTTCATTCTGACTTATTTCCTCCCTTATTTATCATAGCAAAGATCCAGAGTTAGAGTCACTTCTGACCTATAAATCGTCTCTGATCTGAAACACGAATCCTAGACCCTGGACAGGGGAGAGGAAATCATCCTACCAGGCCCGGACTAAGACCTTGCAGAGGTTTTGGGGATCCGCTAGGGAGCTGCTCCCAGGTCACAGTCCCCTCCCTAGCCCACCCCCTCCCGTGCTCCGGAACCTACAGAGGGATGCTGTGTCAAAACCCAACCTCCCAGCTTCCTCTACCAGAGCCAGCCTCACAGACAGGGCTCCGGGATGGCGATGGTTACCTTGTCCCATTTCTTCCAGTCTCTCCTTTGCTCATTAGCCTTGTGCTTCCTGAGTCTCCCGCCCTCTGCCCAGGCCCCAGCACAGAGCCCCCAGGGCTGCTTGCCCTCCCTGCCATGGGGCAGTGGATCTGTCCAGGTGCCTCCACACAGTGACCTCAGGCTCTTAGCAGCTCCCATCACCCTCCCAAGGCTGGTCTGTGCTGAGCCAAGCCATGGCCCCTGTCTGTACTCAAGGGCCTCTATTTGTCTTTAAATAGGACCTGTAGGGATCAGCGAGGGAAACAGAAAATCATCCTGAAATGTATGCACAGAAATGTTCCTTTATTTCCCTTTGAAATTCTGTAGCGTTGGTAGACTGGAGGCATTTGAACAAGTTAAGAGCACTGGTCTACTTCATACCCAGATGCCTATGTAAAGAACCCAATAGCTCACACTTTCCAGAAAGTCCCACATTGAGGCCAAGCCTTTATCCACCACGGTGACCGCAAGACTGAGAAGAGAGCCCAGCCTGCAGCTTCCTGTGAGGGCTGGATCCGGCAAGTGCGGTCCTGTCCCACCCGGAGCACTAGATGCCGCTGCCCTCTCTCCTGCAGGTGCGTGCGTGTTGGATGGAGAAGCTGTTGAGGATGGGATGACTCTGCGTAAATCCCTTACTGTCCTATGCGTAAGGTCCCTTACTGTCACGGCAAGGAAGAGGCGAAGCCTGCAGGCTCCACCAGTGATTCCCGAGTCCCTCTGACCTCGCCGGCTCTTCCTCACAGGAGCTGCTACAAGAGGACTCAAGGAATCATGAAATGCCAGGAGAAGACAGCTGCCAGGGCAGGGCCATTTGGAAGGACGAGAAGCCACCCAATCTTGGGTACAGCTCTGATGGGGCCCTTTGTGTTCTTGGGACAGCTGCTGCTTTTAGCAGGAGCCTGTGAGCCTTGGCCTGCACCAGAGCTGGCCTCCTCCTGCCACGGGACAAAGAAAAGTGTACGCTGTGTTTGCAAGGAAGTGACTCAGAGATGGCCAGCTCTCTTGAGATCACCCACAGAAAGCCCATCTTTCAAGTCTATGGATGTAAAGGAAATAAGAATTTCTACAGCCCTTTCCACATGGGAACACGCCCTTCCCCTCCTCCTGCAGGGCTCTCCCTCCGCCTCCCTGAAGGCTTGGTCCACGCTGGGCACACGTCTGCTCCAGGAGCTACTTGGGTCTCAGCTCACAACTTACTGTCACTGCCCCAGTTTACAGGGGAGGACGCGGGACATAAGCGTAGCCACATCCCCTCATCTGGATCCTCAGAGCAGCAGAGCTGAGCCAGCTGCTGACAATCACTCCGTGGGCCCTGCATCGCGCACACGACTCCTGCAGAGATGGCCACAGAGATGGGCGGCCCCATGGGGGCTTTGCAGTAAGTGGTGGTGGGCACAGACCACCATCCGAGCCCCCAGCCCCAAGTCCATGCTGCTTCACGTCCAGGATCAATCCTGTGGGCCCAGCTGGGACCGGGTGGGTGTTCCTGAAGTCCGACCGCAGTCCCAGGCTCGGCTCAGGGAACAGCAAGGTGACCCATGTTGCTGCGTCATCTATTCCAGGTCTCAGCCAGTGAGGCCCTGGCCTGGTCCCGCAGAACAAGAGTGAGTCTGCTGAGAGTGCCCCGGGGTTCAGTGACCAGCTGCAAGGTCAGGCAGAGGGGCTAGACAGGGCCAGACCAGGAGGAGCGTGCCCTTTACCTTGGAGCATCCACCAAAGGTCTCCAGGAGGCTGGGACCAACTGGTCCAGTACCTTCTATGTAGAACAGCCTGCTGGGAATGCTGGCACTTTTCAGTTACTTTCAGCCTGATTACTGGATCTGGAACCCCAGCACGGTCACAGCAGAAGAGCTGCCCATGTGCTGCAGGCCATGGATCACCAAATGCAGACGAGGCCAGGGGCTACAATCTGGGACTTGAACGGCCACATATGTCTGAGTCAAAGACGATCTTAGTCTGTGACATGCGAACACACGGTGACGCTGCCAAAAGCCTGAGATGTCCTTCAGCCCTGCCTCCTCAGTGGAACATGGCCACTTCTCTCCACCAGAGGAATTCATGCTGTTGGGACTCCTTGTACCCTCAGCTGCCCACTGGTCTGAGCCACAGGGAGGTGGCAGCATAGGGCTACCTGGCTCCTGTGATACACCCTGTTCCTGTCTCTGCTACTGCAGCAGCAGTTCTCAATGTGCCCCCAGGGGTCCCAGGGTGCTGTGGGCCTTTATGACATCAGTCACCAGACACCTGGCAGCTGTCCTCTGAGTTGGGATGCTAAGTGCCAATACTGATCATAAGTATCAGCAGATTCAACTCTTCTTTGTGATACTCAGTTCCAATACATGTGGAGTTATAAGGAATTCTATGCTAAAATGTCTGAACACTCCCAAATCACACTATGAACTTACACTGATTAAGAACATGAACCTCGTGATGTGCACCTTTTTTGAACAACCCCACAGTGGAGTCTCACAAGAGTGGCAGATCCATGTGCCCGTGCTCTGTGCACACCTGCTGGACTGAGCCCTTGCTCAGTCCTCGCCCACTGTGTGAGTGTGGTGCACGTAGTTGTCATTCCAAGGGGAGGAAGCCAGAGGCTGAGTGGCAGCTGCAGGAGCAGGCAGTCTAGGGCAAGGCTCCGCTGCCTCCCCAGTGCCCAGGGTGTTGCTGGGAGAGAACTCAGTGAGCACCCAGAGCCAGGGTCTTGTCCAGGTGAGTGGATCCACAGCAAGACACCTGAGAAAGCTCTGCAACTGGCAGAGGCAGACTGGCTCCTGTGCCTGGGGTCCGGGAGGGACTGTGCCCAGCGGTCTGGCTTTCAGACGAGCTCAGCTGCTCCGAGACGCTCTGCCTGTTTGACTTTCCATGTAAACCAGACACTGGGCATCGTCCTGCCCTGAAGTCCGGGGAGGTTCTGCGGGGTCCTTGGCCCCTCCCCGTGCCCCACCCAGGACCTGACACCCTGTGGAAGGCACAGTGCCCACTGCACTGAGGTCTGGCACCAAGCTGTGCTTCCCGGCAGCATCATCACAAACCTGTTGAGAGTCACATTCATGTCCTTGTAAGACTTAGAGCTGCAAAAAGTAAGGCAGGACAAAGAATCATTCAGACTACGTCCAACACGCATCCGTGTCGCTCATGTTGGCACCTGATAGCCACCGAGTTGACGTGCCAGAGCAGCTGTGTGCATGGGGGGCCAGCACTGTGAAGATGGCCTCTGGGATGGCCACGGGCCCCAGCATGCCCACCAGGCCGCTGCCTCCCCACACACCCTCCCTTGCCCCTGGATCTGAGCGTCTGTGCAGTTTGAAGCCCTTCCTGACCAGGGAGAGAACCTAGGGGACACTGCGGCAGAACTGGGCAAGCAGGAGGGCTCTGAGTCTGTAGCTTCTGGGGCTCAGCAGCAGCCAGGAAGCCCCTGCTCCCCAGCAAGGAAGCGGCTCTGCCCTGGGTCACAGGGCACCTGTGCCCTCCATGGGACTCTCACGGGTGCCCGGGTACAGGTGCTCTGATGGGGCAGGAGGAGCCCAGCTCCCAGCAGAACCCCAGGGGGATGGACATGCAGGTCCTCACAGAGGCCAGGACCACAGCGGGAACCGAGCACCCAGCATTTTGTCCTGTGACCACACATGGCCAGTCCAGGGTGCTTCCTGTTTTCCTGGGCCATTTTTAGCAGAGTAACTGGGTGCTTCAGGAGTGAAGTTGAGCTTCGTGACACTGCGGCCACCTCTCCTCGCCTCCCCAAGTGAGCCAGAAAACTCTCACGTTGGCGACCTTTGGTGCTCTAGAACATTCTCCAGCTCTGCAGGGCCTGGTGAAATGCTGGCTCCCCAAGAGTTACTGTTTCAAGTGCCTGCCCCCCACCCAGGGACCTGCCCTCTGTCCCGTCACAGATGTTTCGTCCCCTACAACCCTTGCTCTTGATCCACCAATGGCAGCTGCCCCCAGACAGCCTGTTGGCCCTCACAGGTCTCCTCCCCACCCTACCTGGGCACTGGGAGTCTGCCGTCTCAGCAGCCCTTGGCCAGGTGCCAGCTGTTGGTCATGGCTGTGGAGAACAGGGCTATGGGGACATCAGCTGGGTGGCTTCCCCAGCATCCTGTCCTTGTCCTTTGGGGGTAGGGAGCCCCTGTCCGCCAGGGTCAGCCCTTGCAGTGGGCATGAGGCTGGAAGTCACCTTCTCCCAACTCCAGGGAGGGACCCATGACCCCAGCCTATCCAGGGAGCAGTTCTTGACCCTCTGGCTATAGAGATTGGTTTGGGGATGGAACTGTGACCCAAGACAGTCACCAGAAACCAATTCCAGGGTTGTACTTAAAAAAGAACACTTCATGGGACTGGAGTCGTGGCTCAGCGGTAGAGCACGTGTGAGGCCCTGGCTTCCATCCTCAGCACCACACGTAAGTAAACAAAAAGATCCACTGACAACTGAAAATATTTTAAAAAGTCAAAAAGGACACTTCATGGGTTGCTTCAGGCTGGAGCTCACAGGTAGAGAGAGCGGATGAGAATGTGGGCCAGGAATCGAGGAGCTTCCGTGGGCCTGGTGTCCTTAGCTAGCACCTGCGTAGGCTCCAGGATGAGCGCCCAGCACACAGCCACAGAGGGGAGGAGAGCTAGCTGACCAATGGACTCCTCCTGGAACTGCTAAAGCCTCCAGGTGTGAGAACCTACTGGTGAGAAACTGCTTCATTCCGCTAGCATACAAAGGTTAAGGCGGAGCCATAAATAACACTGCGGAGTGTCCCACATATTCTATGCAGAAGAGTCACCTGGAAACCACAGTACGACTTCCCGTGCCCCCTCTGCAGGGTAGGGACTCAGCAAAGGACCCAGGAAGCTGCACTTCCCCAGGTCCCCAGATGGTGGTGCCAGGTCACACCAGGAAGCAGAGTGCAGAGAACACGGCACGACCTGGGAACAGGCTGATGGTACCCGGGGGCAGAGCAAGACCACGTGCTGCCCACATGGTAAACAGGGCGGCACAGCCCGTCTCCACCTGTTTCCCCTGGATCACGGATCTACAAGGTTTCTCATATTACTTTTCCTGTTTGCTGGCCTTTCCTACCAAAGCCACTTGTAACTGTGGTGCGAGCTGTGCTCTCTCCGACACAGCGCGGGGGAGAGAAGGGAAGAAAAGGTTTCTTAAAACCACACTGCCCTCCTCCAAAAAGACAGACCAGTGCCAGGGAAGGTCGGGGACTGGCAGCCATAACATGCTTTAGATTTCCCACTACAGACAAGGCTCAGGGCGCATTCTCAGTATTAAAGGTGTGTGACATCCTTCTCTCCTCGCTTTAAGTGTTCTTTTCAGATTCTTTCTAGATCTTGCCTTACGGATTATTGTAAACGGCCCAAATGTGTCTCCTTCCAAAGGTACTTTCCCCAGGAGCTGAGGCAGAGGAGGACACAAGACAGGGCGCTGTCAAGGCACTCCTGGCTGTCCAGGACCCTGGGAGGGCCGCCAGGCAGGCCACGCAGCCGTCTGGACTCCTTGGCTGCTCCCCCCACCTCCCCGCCACACCAGCCTCGCAGGTCCTTGCTCCTATGGCCCCATCTAAGTCACCTTTACCTCTGTCTGCACTCGGCCACTCACCCCAGGGACAAGTTCTAAGACAGTCCCAGAACCCAGAGGCAGGCCTGCACGGGTACAGCCAACGCCACTCAAAGGGACACAGGCCACAAGAGGAGGACGGGGTCCTTCCAACAAGTGGTGCTGCAACAACCCATGTCCACATGCAAAGAAGAAAGAATCCAGCCGGGAACCTCACACCTTCACAAAGTCAAACTCCCGAATGGGAGACACCCCACGTCCTGAAGGACACGGCTGATGAGCTGGGCACCGGTGCAGGGCGAGAGAACGAAAAGTCACAGGGGCCAGAACGTAAGATGCCTTCTCCCAAAATGCACAAAGAACACAGAGGCCCTGGCGGACGGCAAGACGCAACAGCCTGACCTTGGAGACCACAGCTAAAGCGGTGAACCACAGCCGCCCCTGCTGGACAGCTGAGGTCCAGACACCTCCAGCGCTGCGGACGCCTGGGGCAGCAGGGATCTCCTTCACTGCCATGGGAACGGGAACGCACAGCCACCCAGGGGACCGCCTGAGTTTTCCCAGGAAGCTGGACACACTGAGCAGATGGCCCAGTGGTCCTGCTCCTGGCACTGGGCCAAGTGAGTCGTGTCCACAAAAGCTTGCCTGTGGCTGTCTATAGCAGCTTCGTTCCTAACTGCCCCCAACTGGAAGCCACCAAGATGCCTTTCAGGAGGTCAGTAGGCACACTGGGCACATCCGGACCCTGGGACGTTAAGCAATGACACAGAGGAAATGGACAGACTGTAGCTAAGTGCAGGAAGCCACGCGACATGGCTCCAACCAGCTGACCGTCTTGAAGAGGCCAAACCTTGAGACAGGAATCAGAACAGAAGGGGCTGGGGAAGGGGGGGGAGAGCAGCTGGGGCAGCAGACGGGCCGTTCATGACGGTGACGGCGGGGGCCTGCCACTGAGCAGTCTCGAGGCAGAGGACATGCAACCACAGTGTCTCGGCACGGCTGGCCAGGCCTGGCCAGGCTGATAGGCAGCTCCCATCCGCACGGACTCGGTGCTGACTCACAGCTTGCGCTGGGTGAGCCACTGCTCCCCTGGGGACTCATATTCGGTCCCCGGAGCCCCCTGCTCCTTCCCCCCTTTCTATTGCCTCAAACTGCAAATCTCTGTCACATATAAAAATGACTCAGGATGTTTTCAAGCTTCCATAAGGAGTCATCAGTATTCAGTACTTCATTAAGTACCTACTAGATAGCCAACATGGTCTTACACATCATACAATAGCCCAAACAGGAAATTTTGACTGATTTTAAACATGGAGGCAAGACATGAAGAGAAAGAACTGAAGTAATTTATGGATTAGATTTGCTTCAGTCTAAGATTTCTTACACACCCATCATTTCATATCACGTGTAGTCTGGTTGTGACACACTGCTCTTTTAAAAATTAAAGCAATGGCTCTCGATAAATATTTTAGCATTCATGAAAAAAAATATAATAATTAAAAAATGCTTAAATTAAAAAGAATTTTGAGCTAGTAAAATCTCTTTCCAACCCAACATTTTAAAGGAATGGTCTATTTTCTTAGTTTTACAAACTGACTTCTCAAATGAAGAAAGTGTCCTTCCTTTTCTTGATGCAGAGTTGCACCAAATAGAAAAACAAAGCGATTTCCAAGTTTCCAAACAAAAGAGAAAAAAAATGCCTTTTAGTTGAAAGCAATCTTGGAACACTTATTTCTCAAGTTCTGAAAGTTATGAGCAGTCAAAACCGGGCAAGACGGAGTGTTCTCAGCTGAGGGTCCCATCATGGACGGACCTGGGCCTGCTGTCCTCACCAGCGCCCAGCCTTCCCGGGGCCTCTGACGGCGCGTCTGGAGGTGCCTTGGACATGATGCAACGCCAGCTGTGGGGGGCGGGGGTGGCCACTGCTTTAACACTTTTGAGCTTAGCTAAAAATGTCAAGTTTGAACGCAAATTAAATCTGCAGATGTACAAATTAAAGACTTATCTCCTAAGACAGGGTTGTGTCATGCTTCACGGGCCCCGTGCATTCCTGGAACCGTGCTGGGAGCCCAAACTGCGTCACCATGGTGCAGCTGTGTGAATACACGGGGTGTGCCCAGGTGGCACAAAGGACATCCCAGCAATGCGCACCCCCCACCCCACAGAGGGGCAGAAACACTGCTGTGGTCTAGGAAACACGTGAGTGTTTTATTAGCTTGAGCCACACTTGGCTGGTTTTCATAAAAACAGTTTCATAAAAAAAAAAGGGATCACGGCTGAACAATGACTATTCCACATGAAATCACTGTGGTCATGAAAACAAGAGCTAAATTGGGAGAAATTCTCACCCTGAGCCAACATTTGATTTGCAAGAATAAACTCCATCCCCGTTCAGAACGGAGACATCAAGATCAGAGAGAAGCCACCCAAGCAGCTGCCGCCCGTCCCTGCTTGTCAGGGGGCTGTGGGACCCTTCCTGATGTAAGGGGACAGTTTAGGAGAGGAGACCTGGCCCCAGGAGACAGAGGAGGAAGGGCAGGACACAGGGTGAGTGTCACCTCCCACCCCTCCAGCTCACTGTCTTTGCCTTCAGGGCAAACCACCCGCACTAAGGACCACTCTGTCCTGCATGGGTGGGTGGAATGTGCGCCCCAAGCTCCCAGGGGGAAGCCTTGCATGTGGGACTTGGAACCTCTGTGTGAGAAGGGCCCTCAGGACGTTACCAAGGATGAGCAGGTCCTGCCAAGGGCGGGCATCCCACAGGAAAAGGAAGTGGCAGCAGGGACCCACAGAGGAAGGTCCGGAGAGGACCCAGTGAGGAGACTTGGCAACCAGAGTGGGGCCTCAGGAGAAACCAGTCCTGCCCACGCCCCGGTCTCGGAGATGGAGCCTCTGGGAGGGTGAGGCAGCACATCTCTGCTGTTGAAGCCGTCCTGCCTGTGGTGTTGTGTCACAGCAGCAAACGCTGACTAATGCACTCCAATAAAATCCCCTTTTTGAAGAAAGCCCGAGGAATTTTCCCCCGATGATTTGTAAACAGATATTGTGAGCATGGAGTTGCATTTATTTGCAGGCCAGACTGTCAGACACAAGACAGATGTCAGGCTGATCTTGAGTTTCAGATACCAGGCAGAATCTCTATTTTTAAGTAGTGTTGTCCTTTATTCTTCGCCATTTATCATTGATATAGATGTTAGCTTTCATCCGCTTTATCAGCCTAAAATGAAATCCCTGATGAAGGACTTGTATCTTGAACACAAAGAAGTCTATTACTCAACACCTTCAAGAAATATTGTGCCCTGTAATTACAAGAAAATTTAAATTTGATCCAAATCGTACCTACCATATTTAACTCTCATCTGTGGCAGTACACGGGTTTTTACATTAAAAAGTCCCTGAGGAGCACTTAGGATGTGTCATCAGACCTGCACCCAGAGCCTGTGACCCGGTAGCCAAAGGGCGTGTCTTTCATAGGGATGAGGAGGCAGGTGTGTGGCATAGGTGAGCTACCACCCTCAGGTGCGCACTGGAGAGGAGGGTCTTAGGGAGCTGGGGAACAGCAGGGGCAGGGGCACCAGAGTCACATGACCTCTACTTGGTTGTTGAGCTGATAAGAAAACCACAGAAGTGGAGTCAGGTGAGCCTGTTCCACACACCTCCACTCTCAGGTGTGAACAGCGGACGTCTCTCGGCTCTTGAGGAGCTCCCTGGTTCCTCAGAGCAGCCTCCACTCAGAGCTGCCCCAGGAGCCAGTTCCACTGCCAGGCAGATCCTCCGCACACCTGCCGCAGTGTGTGCACCCCATCCTCACCAACTCTAGCATCTGCATCACCCAGAACCTAGTACCTCGTTATGAGAGTGCGGACACACACACACACACAGATTCTCAAGAACGTGCCAACTGACCCCTGCTCTGCAGAGCTGAGCGCCCCTCTGGGACGTGCCCCCTGAAGTTAATCCCATTCCTACAGGCCCCTTGGCCATCGATAATTCCACAGGACCAAGCCGGGGGCCTCCTGGGGGCCTGCCTTATCCTTACTGACCCTCAGAGGTCAATCACCTCCATCTGGACCCCACAGTGGGCTTCAGCCACAGCCCCCATCATCTGTGCTTCCTGGGGCCCAGGAGGCTCTAAGCAGGATAAAGGCTCTGAGCAGTTCAGGAGAAGCAAGGTCCACACCTGTCACCTGTCCAGTCCAGGGACCACCGCGTGCAGAAAGGAGGGTGTTTGAGGTCGGCAGCACCCCAATGCACACTCACAGGGCCGGTGCTGCACTCGGCTATTTCCACCTGTGGTCAGGGTGGCCCTGCCGAAGTCAGATAACAAGGAGGACAGGGCTTGGTCTGAGGGAGAGTACAAAGTAGAGCCTCCTGGCTCCCCATCTGAGGCCCCTTCCCTGTACCCAGGCTCTTCTGCCAGTTCTGTTGCCAGAGGTCACTTCTGAAGCTGCACTCCTGCCCACAGCACCCGTGGACAAGCCCTCATGGTCAGCAGATGCCCAGGGAGCGGCATGTGCAGCCCAGGCCTCTTCCAGAGGATCAGCAACATGCCCTCAGGGCAGCGAGGCCCTGCGCTGGGAGCAGAAGAGCCTGGCCTTCTGCATTCCGTGGAATCACAGTCTGGGCTAAACGCCCTCATCCACGTAGAACTGAGACACCAGGCAGCCCCAGCTCACGGGGAGCCACCTCAGGGGTTGGCTGCACCGTGCATGGAACCCAGCAGTTTGCGGAGATGGGTCGGGCCTGCCTGCTCCTGCACCGAGGCTCCGAAATGCTGGCGAGTGCCAATTTAACCAGAGTTTGACTGAATATCATAATAGGAGAAATATGAAACCCTGAAGTATTACTGCAATTAAAACCTCCATGTGTAATTAAGAAGACTCAGTGATGGATCAACTCAGTGATGTCCATCTTCAGAGGAATAATTGATGCCTTTAAGGAATACAGTCTCATAGTCACAGTTAGCAGGAATTGCCAGATTCATTTTAACACCGTAAGCTCTTCAGATGGCCAAGCTTTATAACTTACAAATCTACCTGGTGTCTTGATGCTTTTATATTGTTATGTTTGAAAAACAGAATGAAAAGGAGAAACTCAGAAATTAAAAAAAGAAAATATGATTTGTATTATTTGCCTCCAGGGAATGTAATCTACCATGATTTAAAGCAGAATTAAATGATAATTATCTTTTGGCACTAATATTAATATGTGCAATAAAACAAAAATCATCAGACTCTGAATGAGGCAGAGCAGCGTTTCCGCTGAGGGGCCCATAAAACCGCAGGGCGCCCGGCACGCCAGGCTCTCCCCAGACACGAAGCAGGGCTGTCTTCGCAGTCTGGGGAGGAAAGGAGACTCTCTCCTGGTAGGAGGAGGGTTCTGACAGTTGACAGAAACAGGGTCCTCTATGTTTCCTCCAGCTCGTGTGCAAAATCTTAAAAGGCACTAAATGAGAGGTCAGCAAAGCCAGAGGATTACAGAGGGAGGCCTGGGGCAGGCCTGTGTCCCGCGGAAGTCTGCAAAGCCTCAGCCTGGGCTCCAAGGGAAGATCAGGCTCCCGCAGGCCCTGGAGGGAAGGACACAGGCCACTCCCGTACCAGCTTCAGATCCGAGGTTAATAACGTAAGACTGAGGTGTCCAGCGCCCGGGTGCGAAGCTGGCCCTGGTGGAGCCCCGAAGGCAGTGCTGCAGCCTCAGGAGGGACACAGGGGCCCTGGGGTCCAGCAGGGGCCAGCAGGTGATGAACTGCTCGGCCAGTGGCCCTGCAGAGCCACCTTAGGACAGTGTGGGCTAAGGCTGAGGTGCTGACCTGGGAGGGCAAGAAGAGCCCTCAATCGCCCCTGGTTTTAGGAGCTGCTGGCGGTGAGGGCGACCCCCCACACCACAGCACTGTGCAGCACAGGGATCCCCAAGAAGGAAGCACCCTCACAGAGGACAGTGGGAAACGTGACGTGGGCCTCCCCTGAGGAGACTTGGGCTGCCCCCCTCCCCTCAGCCCAAGCAGAGGGGCCCCAGGGCACTGCAACCCACATGATCCATTCTGACCCAAGGGCAGTGGCCCCAGGGGTGACCCAGCCCAAATGCCACTTGGTTCCCTCCTGGCCAGCATCAGACCCTCAGCAATGCCTCAGTGTCCGCATGGGGCAGGGGCAAGTGGAGGATCTGACTGGAAAATCGGTGCCCAGCAATAGGCAGCCGAGGGTCTACCCCACCCTGCAGAGCCCGGTCCCCCAGCCGGACCCTGACCCCACTGACTGATGGGTTCTGCTTCACGCGACCCCTAGACTGGTGTGGTGCGGACGACGGCGCCACGCCGGCCACACGGGCACAGAACATCCTGAGGCTTTGGGCCCTGGAGGGCACATGCCCAGCTCTTGATGTGCAGAAGAACGCAGCCCTGGGCCCTCGGGTCCCTCTCCACCAAGAGGGCCTCTGCCTCCCAGCCCTGCTGGGCTCTGCCACCTGTTCTGGGCTGAGCTCCTATTTCCGCCCCTCTGTACTCTCTTCAGCAGGTAACGGGCCCCGAGCAGAATCCCAATTCATCAATACAAATCAACACACGTTTTTTTGGCATAAACTTTAGAATCTTATCTGCATTATCAGACACCTCGAGTGAAAAAGAACATGGTCATCTTGTTCTTAGTACTTTGTAAAAGACGAAGGCCCCTGAAACAAGGTGAGGACAACGGTCTGGCCTCCTGTTGGGGAGAGGCATGCCCCATGGACCCCAGGATGAACACGCTCTGAGGACGGTTGCTCAGGTCACACCCCACTGCAGGTTCCTCTCCAGGCTGCAGGAAGCCAGCCTCATGCCAGCCACACTCCCCCTCCCGCCACCTGGGCACTGAGAAGGACTCGCACTTGGACTCCAGAGACCAGGGCCTGGGTGGCCGCTTCTGGCCCTACAGGCAGCATCCCGTAAGCCCTGAAGGCCCAGCTCACGCTCCCTTCTGAGAGAGGCCCCTCGTTTGGAAGGCCACAGAGCCCCAGCGCCTGGCATCTGGGAATCGCTGCACGCCTGAGGCATTCTCCAACCAAGAAGAGAAACCCAAAGCTCCTCTTCCAAATCCTAGAGGGGGCTTCAGGGCAGCCAGGCTGGGATCGGGGAAGCACTTGCCACGCCCCAGGGAAGAGCAATGGTTAGGTTTACACTAGTTAATCATGAGACACTAATGCAGTCATCTGATTGAAAGAAACTTGCAAAATCTACCTGATAAATATCTGCCATACCTGGTGTACCCGTTATGAATAGAGCAAAGCTCAGATGGTAAGATGACTCAAGACAGAGACGAACCAACACCTAGTCTTATATAGATAGGAAAAGTGGATACTGCATTCCTAAGTTAAAAAAAAATGAGATTCTAGTCATTTCTTTAATGTATATTGATCATTAAATGAAAGAGATGCTTTTCTTACTAAATGAACAGAAAACATTTCATATATGATTATATTTGCATTGAATTTCAATCAATATAAATCCAGAAGCCAAAGCACAGTGGTACTGAGGTTCCCTCTTTCCTCACTATTTATCAACTTGGTTATACTTCTGTTTCGTTAATTCAGGTTTAGAAACAAATGCAATGGTACCATCAGAGTACCCATGGGATGTGTGATGGTAAGACTCTTTGTTGGTTTAGTAAGTACATATTTATTGTGGTAAATACACATTTATTGAGTAACTACTATGTGAAAAGCTTCACAGGCTGGGAAACTTGGTTTGTTTTGGAAGAATGGTCCCTTGGAAAGGCTACTGCCACTCTGCTGTAAGCCACGTGCTCACAGCACACACTCGCTCCCATCGTGAGGCCTGGGGCTAGTGCTGGCACTGCTACCAAAAGAAATAACATTTTTTATTGCAAACTCACAGGGAAAATCCTATGTTTTGCTCACCTACAGGAACATCAGAGGACAGATAAGCAATGCCGTTTGTTTCTAGGTTGACCTTTTCTATAAAAGAAGATGAAAGAAAACTGACAAACTAAGAGAATTTTTAAAAACACAGAGTACTAAGTCACAAATCATTCATTTTTGGTCCAATAAATGTGCCCATGTCTACCAAAGATGATTATAAGTAAAAGTAGCTTTGAACAGCAGAAAATAAATATGCATACAGTTGATTGATACGTTTGAAACTTCAATGACAGTGGTGGCCATTATGTAAATCCTGATTGTTTGTGATACATCATCTCACTGTTAAAACGGAACAAATTAAACACTGTTTTTAATGTCCCAAAATACCCTCTTCAGACTGAGACAGACCTGCACCTGGACAGCTGTCACTAAACACAAATCTGACCACTCCTTTTCAAGCCCCACATCCACAAACCAGCTCACGCCACCTTCCTGTACTCTACTCATGCAGGCAGACTTAGATCAAGCAATGTGCAGGGTAGCTGATGTGGATGGGACTTCCCGAAGCCCGATTTTCAGCCCCATGACCTATACTGAAAGCCTGTCCAGCTTCCATGGGTTGATTGCACCTGGCAGGCCACCTGGCAGCCCAGAACAAGGCACAAGCAAGTGTCAAACAATGGTACACTTGTTCTTTGGGCTTCTGGGAGGCTCAACCTGCCAACCCCGAATGGCCCCTGCTCACAATGACCTGTGCTTAAGAGCGCCCAGGGATGGGGCTCACAAAGACTGGGCATGTGTCTCCCAAAGCTCAGGCACTGCACGTCACCCCTGCCCTGAGGAGCTTCCAGACCTACTGGCGAGCTCATGCACGTGTGTTCTGAGTGGTTTCTCCTGCATTAGTTTATAGAATTCAGAAGCAAAGCCAATAGCCTCACTGTGCAAAAGCAAACAAGACTGAGTTTCTAAAGTTTATGAGAGAAGTACACAGTTGCATATTTTTACACAACAGGGAGAATTTATGTGTAATATCATTCCTTTGGAAAAAATCAACACTTTATAAATCGTTTTAATTTCCTGCATTTGTACCCACGTATCTGGTGGTGAAACCTTTGGATCCTGCCTTTCTCAGCCCACCAGGAAGGTGAGGGACAGGGCTTGGCCAGAGCCAGGTGAGGGCCGCAGTGGGCTGGGAAATGCCCTGGGCAGACGCCAGGTGGGAGGGAAGTGCCAGGCCCCGGCCACCCAGTCCTCCCGGGCAACACCAGCCAGACACTCCTGATTCCACCTGGGGCTGTGCCGCTGGGCCAGTGCACGGGTGAGAGCAGAGTCCAGCTGCTTGAGGACCCTGAACCTTGGTAAACCGCCCGACTTTCCAGTAAGTTGTTATTAAAAATGCATGTTGACAGAGACATAGAGCCACCAGCAGCCACCTCGCAGTGGTCACCATGCAGCCTTCCCAGGAGGCAGCACAAGAAATCTCAGTTGTCACCAGCTCGGTCTCCTCTGCACCAAGCTCCTTGAAACCCCAAGATCACTCCCTTCCAAAATGAACTGTGGACACCAGCCAGAGGTCAACAGGAACTACAGGAAGAAGCAGGTTTCCTGAAACCAGCCAAAATCACAACCATGGAGGACGCAACCAATGCTTGTCTAGAGTCACCCAACACTTGATCCCAACAGTCAAGCCCCTGTCATCGGTGTCTTTACATCAAACGTTTCCATTTTCATACATAAACCTTTGAAGAATTTAGAAAGTGTAATAAGAAAACACCAACATCTTAAATGCATCTGGTGGCCCGGCCATAAGTGACACTCTTAGGACTCTGTGACCAAGTTACAGGACACAACGCCTGGCACCCCCTCAGGTGAAGCTCCCAGCTGAGACGTGCATTTGCAACGGTCGTCCCACTTTACCTGAGTTTTTATTGGTCTTGTTCTGTCGGCTTTTGACTTGCTCCGTCCAAAGGGTGGGATAACGTGATGCGATATCTAGTGAAGTAAAAGGAGAATTATTCTCATCAAAGCTCCTCAAAGGTTCCAGCAGGCAGCAAAGCAAACAAACAAAGTGGGTGTAACACACAAGTGCACATCACTCCTTCCTAAAGCAATTGTTAACGTGATCATGTGCACAAAACAAAAAGAAATGGTAAGATTACAATTCAAATATTATTTTAGCATATTTCTTCTTTAACCAAAGTATGATTAAAAATAGTTTAAATCCAGACAGTTTCCTGAGAACTGGGTATTAGAAAACAACTCAGTGTATGAAAATGTACTGTGTGGCACAGATGGTTGCTCATCTAACACGCAGGTTTTCCCCAAGTTGAAAGACTCAACACAAAATATAATTTTTGTGAAAAAAATTTCAGGGATGTACCATTTTAGTGAGACTGTGTAAACAAATGCATTTGAATATTTATAGTGAAGGTCAGAGCTCTGCCCTGAGAACACAGAATCTAAAGATCCCTTCGCCCTCACCACCCAGACACCTCTGGCTCTCCTGTTTGGAGGGGTGCCCAGGTGCAGAGAGGGTGTGGCGTTCAGCACCATGTGCATGTCAGCTTATTTGCAAAGCAAGGTGCAACTGTATTCCAATCCCTGATTTATTTGTATTTATTTATATTTAAACCCTGATCCCAACTGATTCCAATTGACCTGAGGATTTGACCTGTCCAAAACAATTTATTAAAGGTGAAGAGGGGAAATCTATCCTCATCATAACAAAAATGTGAAAAGATGAATAGAGAAATGGCATATGTTATTGCACACTTTTGAAATATACACTTTATGTTATCTTAATTGTAAGACCTCAACTCACAGATTTGTATTAAAAATTGAATATCTCAGTGTTCTGCTATGTGAAGTACCATTCAACATTAAAATCCCCAGGAAAACAGCAGGTGCCCTCACAGAGGTTCAGGCCAAATATCTTGTTTGGGCATCTCTATTTAGGATAGAGACTGAAACGAGTTTTGCAATCAAGCAGGTTAACACACCCTTCTTCTCACTTAAGTTGTGTGTGGTAGAAGTACCTGAGTTCACTGTCTTAGGAAATGCTCAGGACAGTAGCAACGACGACCCTCATGCCACACATCAGATCGCTAACCTCCTCATCCCACGTAGGTGCAACTGGTATCCTTTGGCCCCTCCCACCCGGTGGCCACCTTTCCTGTCTCCCCTGTGCTGGAAGACCGTGTTCCTGGCTCATCCCCATCCTCTGTGAGTGGCATTCCTCACAGGGCGACCTGCCTCTGCCTCCCAGCTCTCTGGCCTCCCCGCCACAAACCCAAATCATCTCCCAGGCTCACCTTCCTCATCTCCTTGAGGCTGTGTCTCCAGCGCCGGAGCTGCGGCATCATCTGAATTCAGAACGGAAAAGATTTGCAAGGAGACTACAATCATGAGAGTAAGCTAAGTAAGTGTGCATGCAGGACAGAGCTCAGGACTCGCAAGCAGCCCCACCAACCCCCACAGCCACCCTGAATGGACGCAGGGGCTGCACCCATGCCAACCCCGACCAGACTCTGATGGAGGCCGCAGGGGCCACTGCTTCAAAACTCAGCTCAAGGCTGAAAACCAAGTCCCAGGCAGGACATGCTAGATGTGGCCCTAAGCCAATGGGCCAATGCCCAGCCCCAGGATGGCTGGGGAAGGGGTGAGACACCAGGAGCAGGGGAGGCTAGATCTGGGAAAGGGTTCAAATCAGCAGAGTGGTGAACTCAGGTCACCAGGAGTCGAGGAGGAGACAGGGGGACAGGGAGGGTGGCTAAAACCAGCACTGGGTGCACCCCCCCTTTGGTGTGTGGAAAGGCAGCAGTCAGGGAGGCGTGGGCTGGACCCCTGGCTGCCACCTCTGTGCGCCTTGAGCTCTCCCTTGTGCAGAACGATGCAGAAGCATCACACAGGAGGAGAGGTGGGTGGGGTGAGGGCTAGGAGCAGGGAGCAGGCCGGGCGTGCAGAGGGCACCTGCTCAATGGACCATCTTCACTCAGACATCTGAGAGGAGTCCTCCAGTTCCCGGGGAGGAGCAGGCGTAAGAGCCCAGACACAGCCTGCCTGCTCCAGAGCTCCTGCTCACCCTGCTTGGGACCAGCCCCGCTGGGCAGTGGGGAGGCCCTGGGCCCCCAGGACTCCCCCTTCCCCACCCAGGCTTGCCTGTGCCCCCTGCTAGGTAGGAATTTCAGGATAAAACACAAGATGACGGCAGACCCTGGGCCTATCTGCTAACCCTCCCTGCTGAGGAATAGCAGTGAAGCTTAGCATAAGGTTTTTTAGGAGGAAAGCCAAAAAGAAATTTTTAAAAATCTTTAACATTGAGCTCTCTTGTTTATGGTCCAAATAATGAGAACAACGTGACATCATTTGATAGCAAAGTCTGAGCCGGACACCAATGGTAGCCAGAGCCAGGCCCATGTCTACTAAATGTTTTGCCATGTTCTCAGAGAAGCTGCAGTGAGGGCCGGTCCAGGGCCCTGCTCCAGGTCCTACGTGCACATGGGGAAAACCCTGCAAAGGCTCATCCTCAGTCTTCAGGGCTGGCGACGGCAGTCAGATGCGGAGGTCTAAGCAGGTTGCCACTCTGGGCCCTCCAGCTGTCCCCAGACTCATGGGGTCCCTGCCATCTACGGGCTGCTGGCTGCCCAGGGCGAGGGAGGTGAGGGGTGGGGGTGTGGCTGGGGGGGCAGACCCCAGGCACCCTCAGCCTGTCCTGTGCTGCCCTGAGCAGCTCTGTGTCAGCACAAGCCCTGTGGGGCCAATGCAGCCCGAGGACATGAGACAGTGTTCTCAGCGGCTGGGTTCCCATTTTCCTTCTGTTAAAGGCCTGTCTTCTGGCTGGGGGCTTCAGTTCATTTTCGTGCCCACACACCAATTCCCCGGGAAGACCCCACAGTGGGTTCCATGAGCATCTAGAATCCTAAGGATCAGGAGGAGAGCCGTCCTTGAGCCGGATCCTCCCTCTCCTGCTCCTCCCTCTTCAGCGTTTGATTGACTTCTAGAAGCATGAACATTGCCACTTCCTTTTCCCCAACCTTCAGTCTGACGACCACCAAAATCTCACAGATGCAGATCCAGACCCTCACTCCAGTGCTCAGTGTGCCTGTCCCTTCTTCCCCTCGCAGACCTGTCAAGCCAGGACCCCGTTCTGCCTGTCACTGCGACAGCTGGAAAACGAACGGGCTCTTCCTGCACCGAGAGCTCCATCTCCCAGGGACTGTGTCCGTGTCCACAAAACCACCTCCCTCCCATCCCCATCGAGTGGTCTCTGGGCAGCTGGAGGTGACCAGGTGGCCACCTTTGTCTTACAAAAGCAAACACCTGACAAATGTTCCTCCAGGGAGGGACGGAGCCTGTCAGAGTTTCAATGTATGTTTCAGGAATGGGGTTGGATACACCAGGGTCCGTTTGTCTTTACGTTACTCTTCTTTGCTACAGGTTCATCATAATAACCCAGATCAGGGAAAGAAAGTCAAAGTCTGATTTCATTTAACCTGGAGAAGATGAAACCAGAAAGGGGGCCTGGGATGAGGTCCACCACCCTGGTAGCCACAGAGGCACCTGCAGCCCCTGGAAGCTGACCCTGGCCAAGGAGTGGTTCTTAAGGGAGGAGCTTAATGGCCCTGAGCAGGAGGGGTGAGACCACAGTGACTGGAGCCGGAGCCCAAGCCTGAACTGGCCCCTCCCCAGAGTCCTCCCAGGGACACAGTGCAGCAGTTCTGATACAGTCAGGGCAGGAGCCCCGAGGTGGACCCCAGGGCTGGCCAGGGATGTGCACCATAGCCACAGGGTGACTGCAACCCCAAGACTGACCACATGTCTGTTGAACAAATCAAGAACTGACCACTATTTCAGCTCTATTACCATTACTAATACATGTTTAAGTCTCAACTTGAGAAGTCACTTCAAGGCACCAACTGGATTAGATACGAAATATCATCATGAAAATTGATGTTAAGATAGTTACCTGTTTTTCCTGTGCCTTCCCGTGCAGGTAACTTTTCATTTACAGAACCTAAAAGAGAAAAATAGAAAATGAAATTATTTTTGGTCACCAAATGGTGATCAATAATTTAGGTGAGCAGCTATTTCCTCATTTAACAAATTCACAATGCCTTGGCACTCTATAGGTAAGGGCCACAATTTTCTGGTATGCGGAGGAGCCACAGCCACAAAGAGATGGCCTTCAGGCCACACGGGGTTCTGTTTCTGGGCTGGGAGGTGCATGTAGGGCTGCCAGTCCTGCGTCCAGCCTCTCTCCCCAGAAGGCCACAGTGACCTTCTAAGCAGGGACCATACCTCAGGGTGCTGAGGCAAGGGAGGCAGCAGAGGAGATGGTTTTAAAAATAAGTAACTAAAGATAATAGTTAACTAAGTAATTAACTAAAGACAATTTAAAGCCCTTGCATCCGCCTGCATCAGATTTATAGAGAAGAAAATTGAAGAAGTACCTTTTGAGAGGATCAGAGGACATGGGAATTTGTCACAAGGAGCTTTGACACTTAGGCGATACTGCCAGGTCTGTATCACAAAGGCGAGGAGAGGAGAGGACAGTGTGGATCTTCTTTTACAAGGGATCAAAACTGCTGTAAGTGCTTCCTGTCACTCATCATTACTAAACCTACTCAAAGCATTTTTTTAAAATTCCGTTCAGATTAACTTAGAACTACCATCCTCCTGTGCTGGGTGATCTCCTTAGCAAAAACATCTCGGAACTTGAAACTGTTCTTTTTTCATTTTGAATGTGCTACTGAAATGCAGACCAGCGTCTGCACCGAAGAGGGCACTAGGACGTTGTTGGGTGGGGCAACAGGTGCCAGGAAGTGCACAAGCCGCCCTCCTGGCTGAGGGGACGGCGGGGACGGCAGCTCAGCTCCCGGGTGCCGGGTCACTGTGGGAGCTCCACTCCACAGGACCAGTGGGGACGCAGCCAGCCCAGCGCCTCCTCTCTGGAGGGCCTGAATCAGCCAGCACAGCCTGGGGAGGTGGACAGCTGTCTGTGAGCTCTGTCTGTGAGACTCAGAGCTGCCAGTGTGTGGACAGGCACAGGACCCCTGGTCTGGCTGGTGGTCACCACTTTTAGGCACTGGCTGAGGACCCTTCCCGCCAGCTGCCTGGCTGCTTGGTTAACTGGGGCAGCACTTCCAGGCTCTGAGCACCAGGCTTCCTCTTGGGAAGGGACTGCCCCTGTGGGCCTCCTGGCCTGCAGACAGCTTTGCTGGCCCCTCCGTGTGCCACTTCTTCACAGAGCCAGATTTGAAGAGCTTGCTTCTTACTTGTCAGCTTATGTTCATCACATGCTGCTGCAGTGACTCAAAAGCAATTTCCTTCCTTTGACTGGAAATGACAAAATTTCAGTAATATTTCTGAACATTAGTGCGTGGGTTTTGACTTTGACTGAAATATAAACATGCCCAATAAGAAGTACCCACCCCCATGAGAGTGTTCCTCGACTGAATTAAGAATGTTTCTTGTGATCTGCAGACAGGAGGGTATGAACTGAAGTCTGACCAGAGGCGGTCAGGCAGCCTTCTCCACCTCCCACAGTGTTGCAGCTGGCCAGCAGGCCCCACGTTCAGCCCGCACTTACTTCAACAAATCCATGCAAAAACAGTCCTATCTCCTGTTCATGTGCAAGAAAGAACTTCCCAGCAGAATCGAGCATCCTTCCTGGACCTCACGCCCTGGGTCCACACTGCTACTCAGGACTTGGATGTGGGTCCAACGGTGCATCTCCTCAGGGTCCCGGTGCCTCGGGACAGGACTGTGGCCTTCCTGCGCAGCCTGCCCTGCAGCGTCCTGGCTGCAGGGACGTGGACACCGCTCTCTGCACACAGCACAGCTATGGAAACTAGCCTGAGTCCAGAGCCAAAAGGACAAGGCCCTTCCCCTCTGCCCTTCCTGGAGGCAGGGTCTGCTGAACTCCCAGGGGCGCCAACTGGCGGGGTTCCAGCAGAGGGCCAGGACAGGAGTGATGAGCATGACCCTCGGCGGTCGGCACGCGTTCTGAGACGCTGGGCCAGTGGGCAGCTTCCAGGCCGACCTCCGTTCACAGGTGGGAAGACCCCACTCAGCCACGCCCTCAGACCAGCCAGGCCACAGCTGGAGCTCCCCCATTTCTGAGCTTTTGTGCCACTTCATGCACAGGAAGGGGTGGCTCTTCAGCACTCCGGGTATGAGTTTCCCGTGAAAGACTCCACGAAGCACACGCGAGGAGGCCTCCAAGCCCTGAGCAGGGGCAATGAGCTCTCCAGGCCTGTGGTTCTGAAGGCTCGGTTCAAACCCAGCAGTGACGAGCGCTTGCCAGACGGCCCAGCTGAGTGGCCACAGGCCGCTGAGAGTCAGAGGCCTAAGACGGCTCCTTCACTCAGCACTAGATGCACTTCAACAACAAGCAAGGAGACCAAGGCGGTGACAGGGGAAGTGGGGGTCCCGGGGGCCAACCAGGACAGGGAGGCCTCTTTCAGCTGGGGAAGGGACGGCTCCCCAGGGCTGAGCCAGCCGGAGAGCTGCCCTGCTCCACTCACACTCCTTGGACACATGGACACGTTAGCCTTTGCTTTGGGGCTGAGAGCTCAGAGGGATGGTGAGGGACACGTTCTTCCCAACAGAGAGGCATTTCTGCTCCTGGCTCTTCTCAGTGGTGCTGGCTGCTCCTGCCTTCTCTTTCTCTAACCAGGACAGCAGGAAAGTGACCTGAAAGCTTGTGTTGAGGCCAGACAGCCTGTGGGCAGAGAGGGAGCATGTTCAGCACAGCACACGCCACCGCTCCTGGCCCGGGGCCTAGGGGCCCCTTCAGCTCTCCCTGCCTCCGTGTCCTCGTCTGTAAAACCAAGTTGGAGGGAAACCAGCGCACAATGTTGAACGTCTGCTTAGGTCATAGAGCCACACAAAGTCCAGCTGCCCTCTGGGGTGGAGGACCCGTGCCATCTCCGCTCGACCAAGCCATGGAAAGCAGGCACCACAGCAGGGCCACAGTGGCCGCATCACCCCAGCCCCTCTGCCATGGTCTCTCACCCACGGTCCCACATGCATCCCTTGTGTGCAAGGAATTCACCACTGGACAGTCAGTCAGGTTTGGGGAGATGGCATCAAATGATAATGTCCAGTGACAGTCCAGCATGCCCAGCTCATGCCTAGGTAGTTCTTAGGGCACACTGGTCTCTGTCATAAGCAGTCTGCATGCCTTGGGTCTCTCAGTGCAGAGACAGCCTGTCCATGCCACTCCACAGAGGAGGGACTGTGGCCCAGGAGGGCACCTGGATAGTGAGCAGCAGAGCTGGCCCAGGAGGTCTGCTGCCCTCGGGAGACGACATGGTCTGGAGTCAGAGGGGCCCCTCTGCAGAAGATAGGTGGTGAGCGGGCACCAGAGAAGCAGGCTAGAGAGGACGGTGGGAAGGAGACCACAGGGGCTTGCGGCGCCCAGGGCTGTCCGAGGCCATAGAGGGTGCAGGCCCTGCCTCTGCATCATCTGCTGACACCGCAGACACAACTCCCAACAGGGCCACAGCCCAGAGCAGAAACCAACGGGGGCCCATGAAGAGCCTGGCCCTCGGGCCTGCCCTGGCCCTTGATGCACTGCTGGACTTTAGCCAGCTGGCTGGCCCCCAGGTGTGGACCCGCAGGGGTGCACAGGAGAGCCCGAGAGGACTGCGCAAGAAACACAGAGGACAGAACTGCCCAGCACAGCACTGGGCAGAGTCACAAGAGCCAGTGGGCCACAGAGCCCTCGTCAAAGGACCCGAGAAGCCAGCGGGAGCCATTGGGCTTTGATTGTCTCATGAAAAAAGCAGCAAACTGTCTACCCCATTCACCCCCCAGGTGCCTGGAGGAGAGGCCCAGCCACATTCGCCTCGAAGCAGTTTGGAAGCTGGACCAGCCTGGCTTGTCCCCCAGCCTGACAGCAGGCCTCCTGGCCCTCCTCACTGTGGGGCACACATGCCCGTCAGGCAGCTCCTCTCCTCTCCCCTGACCAGCCTGGTCTGGCAGGAGATGGCTCCTGGGGACGGCTGCTCTGCACTCAGCACTGACGCCTCGTCCGAGGCAGACATTGGTACCGGGGGACGGGTGGATCAAGTGGGGTCAGCCCCACCCGATCACACGCCTCTTGCGCATCAGGAAGGATATTCTAGAACTAAGTCAGATCCCAGCAGATGGAAGAGGTTGGTGCACGTCACCTCCATGATCTCAGGCCCTGGTGCCCCGACTTAGGGATCCATGCCAGGGGAGGAAGGAGAGGAAGCCTGGTCAGTTTCCAGTGTTGAAATGGACATAAGGGGCCATAGGAAAGGTCCGTGGTTCACACAGACTCCCTGGCCCTGACCAGGCTGGGAAGCACAAACTTCACAGGGTCAGACACCCCAGCCACGTGGGCCTGAGACAAAGGGGAGGTTTCTGAGTTCACCTGAGTTTCACTGTGTCACCTGAGACACGACAAGGATGCACTCTCGGCCTGTGACAGTGGGTAGGCAGGACCCCTGTGCCTGGCTGGGTCCCCCAGGGCGCTGGGGCCGTGTGGCTGGTAGGCATCGTGGAGCTGACACAGAGCCACCCTCATTCACTCTGAGAGATCCTTCCACGCATGCTGAAGCATGGCAGCTGGCCACAGCAGGACCCAGAGCTCTTCAAGACCCACACAGTTCCGTGGGACAGAGCCAGGACAACGCCAGGACAGCAGCCCGGGTTCTCAGAGAAGCTTGGTCAGTACCTGCAAAGACTTAAGAAGACACTCTGCCTCCTGGACGGGGCAGCAAAGGACAGAAGGCTCACACGACAACCGGCAGCACTTGGCAAGCTTCTGTGGCCCAAGCCTCTGGGCTCGCCAGCGGCCTCTGCAGGGGTCAGAGCCAAGCCCGTGAGGGAGGCCAGGGGCCCACGCGCCTGCCACTCCTCCCCACTCCTGTCCTCGACATCTCCTCCATGGGGCAGGAGGCCCCCAGGGTCAGGGCAGACTCCACACATGCAGACCCAGAAGGTGCCTCCTCCCTGTTCCCAAACTCAGGGAAGTTGTACCAGATCCCAATCCTAAGCCTACCCTGGCCAGCAGTCAGTGACCCACAGAGGAAGATGCTGTCCACTCCACTCTGAGCCCCAGAGGGCTTGGCAGAGCATGGTTTATTTACGTTTCCTGAACGTTCATAATCTTCAAGGCACAGGGACTAGAAGCGTCCACGTTGCCTGCTCCAGGGACAACCAGGTCACACAGCAGGTCAGCTTCACCCAGGCCTATGTGGATGCTCAGGCCACAAGGCAGCAGGGTCCTGCAGCCCACGGTGACTTCTGACTGACCCAGTTGCCGTGAGATACCAAACAGGGTGGAGCAAATCAGTCAGGTGGCAAGGGGCTGGTGTGGTCACCTGGTTCCCAGCAGGTGGTCAGCTGGAGGAGGGACAGGCAGTCCCAGGTCCTTGCCAACAGCAGGCCTCTCACAGCATGCAGGTGGCCATCCCTACTGCTCACCTGGGTGGACACACTGTGGCCTGGGCAGCCATGTGGGGCCCTGGCCTCACCCATGCCCTCTGCAGGAGGGGCTGGGCCCATGGACGGCACCACGTGGAGACTTGTCAGGAGGCAAAACCTCTGTGTCAGGGCCAGGCCACCGTCCGGGCTTGTCAAGCAGGGTCCTAAGGCACACTGACCTCCCTGCTGGAGCCAGGTCCAGCGGGTGTTCGTCACCATGCAACAACCAGTGACCCAGTTCTGTCCTCACGTCTTCTGTCTGTTACGGGGGTCTCCCCCACGCAGGGGCAGCTCCTTCTCATTGTGCACCCAGCTTGGACTCCGGTGGCGATTTGCCGTTTCTGCAGATGCAGAAGCCAAACCCAGTCCAGCCAGTCTCCCAGTGAGCCTCTGGGGCCATGGTGGATGTGGAGGGCTTCACAGGGCTGGCCTTCGCTCCAGGGGTCTCCCTTCTCTAGTGATCCTGGTGTGAAGTAGCCTGGACTCCTGGCTAGAAGCGCACAGGGCAGAAGGAATGTTCTGTACCCACTACCCACAGGTGAGGCCCCTGATCGTCCCCAATCCAAGGACTTCCTTCTCTAAAGTCGTGAAAGGAGAAATTTCCCATGAATTTCCCCTTACACAAGTCGGGAGCCATTAGGAGACGGCCCCTGCTCCCCAGCCTGTCTTACACACACTGGGTTTAAGAGTAAAAGCTTCACATTCTTTAAGTTAGAAGAAGCCTCAGTGCAGCAGTCAGCCTGTGAGAGGGTCACACAGCTTAGGGTCCTCAAAAGTCCCCCCACACCTGACTCCGTAGTTACACACAGGAAAGAAAACAAAAGATGCTTGTTTAAAAAAAGCAGCAGCAGCATTTGTATTTGACCAGCTGTCCCTCTCCTAGGTCTACACCCAGAGGACTGAAAACAGCACACTACAGGGACACAGCCACATCATGTTTATAGCAGCACAATTCACAATAGCTGAACTGTGGAGCCAACCTGGATGCCCTTCAGTGGATGAATGGATTAAAAAATGTGGCATTTATACACAATGGAATTTTACTCAGCAACAAAAGAGAATAAAATGATGGCATTTGCAGGTAAATGGATGGCGTTGGAGAAGATAATGCTAAGTGGAGTTAGCCAATCCCAAAAACCAAATGCCAAATGTGTTCTCTGATATAAGGAGGCTGACCCATAGTGGGATAGGGAGAGGGAGCATGGGAGGAATATGAATTCCAGATAGGGCAGGGGGGTGGGAGGGGAAGGGAGGGGGCATGGGGTAATTAATGATGGTGGAACGTGATGATCATTATTATCCAAAGTACAGGTATGAAGACACGAATTGGTGTGAATATACTATGTATACAACCAGAGATGTGAAAAATCATGCTCTATATGTGCAATAAGAATTGTAATGCATTCTGCTGTCATATATAAATAAAACATTAATCTAAAAAATGCCTGTGCTTGTTTTCCCGTGCATAAAACCTCCAGAGAGACCGAGGCTGTTATGGTTTAGATGTGAGGAGTCCCCAGAAGCTCACTTGTGAAGCAAGCCAAGAATGCTCAGAGGTGAAATGATCGGGCTACGAGAGCCTTAAACCCAATCCATGCTTCAGTCCACTTCATGGATTAACTGGGTGGTGAGGATGGCAGGAGGGGTGTGGCTGGAGGAGGGTCACGGGGTCGTACCTCGGGGTCTATGCTTTGTCCCTGGTGTGCAGAGCTCTGCCTTCCTCCTCCCTGCCCTCCCATGATGCTCTGCCTCCTCGGGAGCCCAGAGCTGCCGGGTCCGCAGGCCACGGACTGAACCTCTGAAGCCAAGAGCCAACAGAGACTGCGCCTCGTCCCGTCATTGTCATCGGGTCTTCTGGTCACAGCAATGCAGGCCTGAATAGAACACAGCCATTTCTCTTCAGATGAGCTACACAGACAGGGACCCTTCACTTCTAAAAAGCCCTCGATCTCTTAGAAAGAGTTATTAAATACTAGGAAGCGGAGGCTGAAGCCATCTGTGGACTGGTGTCATTAGGGATGATTCATGGAGTACTCTATTAGATGCACGTGACATTCAAATCACAAATCAGACACCAAATCACACATACTGTGAAGTAGAGTAAGAAGGCAGACAATCAAAAATGTGACTATTACACATGGAAAAGTACTTCTTCCCAAAAGAAAAGAAACATTTTTCCTGAATGGAAAAATATTTTCTGTCAGTGGGATGACCACAAGTGAGATGTGAAGACCAGGACAGGGGACAGAGGCCCGCTCAGAGGAGGATCAGATGAGCCCAGAGGCTGTTCAGATGCAGGTCTCCCCACAGGTGGAGCAGGGTCCTCTGACCCCCAGGCTGCAGAGCCCCTCTGCAGGGCGGCCACCACACTTTGCTCGCTGCCTTACCTCTACCCAGTGTCTTAGGAAATTCTTATAAATTAAACACCTTCAAAACCACCCACAACTTCCACTGCAGAGTGGGCTGACCCTCTGGGGCTGCTCCTGATCACAGCCACCTCATGGAGGACAAAATGGGCACGTCCTCGACCTCTGAGAACATGTGAGAGGAGTGCCAGGGATGTATACTTTCCTATAGAAGCACCTCACGGGATTGCAACCACAGGTAAAATCCAGATTCACAGGCTGCAAAGAGCTGAGTTTTCAGTGCATTTTCTACTTCTTGTTGGAGTTATTTGTTCATGTTTTTCTTTATTAATATTTATTAAAATTTTAATAACTAACATTTTAAGGAAGAGAAGTGTTAGACCCAGAGAAAAGGCCATTTTGAAGGATGATTTTGTTTTGTTTTTCTGTTTCATTGTTTGTTTGGTTGTTTGGTGGTTTTGGTACCAGGGATTGAACCAGGGGTACTTAACCACTGAGCCACTTCCCCAGTCCTTTTAAAAATTATTATTAATATTATCATTTATTTTTTACTTTGAGACAGGGTCTTGCTAAGTTGCTTAGGGCCCCTCAATCCTCCTGCCTCAGCCTTCTGAGCCTCTGGGATTGCAGCTGTGGCCACTGCGCCTGGCTGAGGAGATGATTTTTTTTTAAAGCAAGTTTTTAATCAAAGTAGTTACAATTTTCCATTTTAGTAATTTTTATAAAGATATACTTGAGAGAGGTCAGAAACCAACTGCAGCTTCTTGCTGACTTCAACATTTGTGGATTAATTGTTCTGGATGTTTCTTCAATGTCCTCGGCTAGGTGGGGTCCTCCACTTAGTGCCAGAGACACATTAGTGAGAAACAGGACCCCAACCAGCTGCTCGTTAGCAGGACTGCTCAGCAATCACTGGGAACTCTGCTGCAGACGTGGCCTTCTGTGCATCAGACAGTGGCCAGTACCTTGGGCAAAGTAGGAAAATGTAGGAATCAGAGTTAAGTCAGCATCAACAACGTACTGAAATCACTCAGTCCAAGCCGGGATCCTCCGTCATCAACATCTGGGTCTCCCTGACACCAAAGCAGACATGGTGGGATGAGCAATCAGGCTCTGCCTGAGCGGAGGTGGGCAGTGGGTAAGACCACGGACCTCCTCGGCCCTGGGGGAGGGGGCAGTGCAAGTGCTTCAATACTTAAACCAAGTTACAAAGTTTGATGTTATGAATCTTGTTAGGGACAAATAATGGCTTTCTGTCCTCAGCTGTGAGAAGGGACCACTCGCATCCCATGCAGCTGTGGCAGGCTGGACAAGACCTCCAGCCAGCACCTGTGCCTGGCCCTTGGTGAGAGAACGGGGTGGGGTGGCACCCGTGGTGGGCACCAGCTGTGCTGTTCTACCCCTCTCCCATAGCGAGAGCCCATAGACCACTTCAAAGACATAACCCAGACGGAGCTCTATATGAAGAGTCTTTGGATACTGTGATATTAAAAATTCCTGCATGTCGATTCAGCTTTAATATTGTAAAGCACTTTGTTCTCGGGCCAGGAATAAGCTCTTGGCCAGGGTGCAGGGTTACAGAAAAGAGATGAGATCAAAAACCTGAAGCGATTTCCCGATAGTAGAAAATAGGTTAGCTGTAGGAATCCTCCCTTGGAGAAAAAGTCCCTAGGCTTTGTTCCTGTCCCCTGCAGTTAGACTTCAAATCTTTGAGAAAAGAGAGGGAGAGAGTCCCCCAAACTCCATGAAGCTCCCAAAGGAGCTGGCGCTGCACCTGCCCTCCCACCCAAGTTGGCAGAATGAAAGCCTGGAGCTCTCGGGGGATAGAGGGATGTTCCGCTGCTCTCTGGAGTCGGGGAACAGGTTACTCATCCCAACCACGAGTCACACCTCACAGGGGCAGCAGCCACAGAGCCACACCAGGCACCCGAAAAGGTGCGACTGCCTTGTAGGAGCGTGAGTTCCAGGAGAGTGCCCTGTGGATCGCACTTTTACTGTCTTTGCTTCCTACCGGTAGCATTTCCACACAGTAAATACCAGGCCTTTAGAGGAAAAGCACAGAATACTCTCTTTCCCAATCCACTTCTCAGACCAAAACATCTATAGGATCAGTGAAAGACGGAGAAGTTGCTGCAGCCGAGTGCTAGTGACAGCTGGCTGGGAAATGAGAGCCAGCAGGCTGTGGGCCGGCAGTGCTGCACATTGTACGCCGTTCAGCCAACTTTGCACACGGTTTTCCGGGAAAGTTCTTCCATGCACTACTTGATTTTTCAGACAACCTCCCTGCCACCCCAGCAACAGACACTCCTCCCCGCTTCCCCTCCAGGAGGGAAGACTCCACCCAGAAAGCTGACGCAGGGGGAGGTGCGGAGCCAGAAAGGCTCACAGAGGCTGCCCCAGCACAGCCTCTTAGTTCCTCCCCTGGCTTCCTCCAGGAGTCCATGAAAGAACGACTAGATGTCAATGAGAGCTCACTCAAACTTTGTCCAGCTCTTTTGAGGCCTTTGGTAACAAAGCAGCTTTGGGAAATACCCATAATTCAATTCCACATCACAAGCCACACGGGACCTGTCACATGGAACCTGCCACGAGAGACCTGCCACGTGAGACCTGCCACGTGAGGTCCTGAGGTTCACGCTGCTGGATATGCAGCTGCATCATTCCCGTGAGGCCATGCCATCGTGAGCTCCAGCCTGCACTCTGGGGGCTGGGACTCTTCCTAAGTCCCTGAGCATGAACAGAACTCCCAGCTAGAAAGTGCCTGTCCTTAACTAGAAAAGAAGTCTAAAAGTGAACTCTAAGTGCAACTGTTTCAATGTTTTACATGAAAAGTTGAGGGAAATGTTTGATACTTTATTTGATCATATGATGATAGTTCTACCTATTTTCATATGTAGAATGTAAGAATTTTGAAGGCTAGATATGAGATTTTTTTTCAAGGAAACTTATAGATTTCCCCGGAAAATTAACCAAACTTGGGCTATAGACCATTTTCAAGTAAAAATGATCTGAATCATTTATAACCTTTTTGGTAAAATATTAATGGAAAAGAAAGCATTTCACAGATTATTATCCTGCTAATTTTCTTACATCTAGCCCTTTTATGAGTAATAAAATAACACAAATAAACCCTCCGGAAATTCACCGATGAAGAATGAGCCACTTTCTCTCTGAAAACCTATGTATACAAGACCAGAAGTTTTCACCTTCTTGGCCAAAGTAAGCACTGCGTCATTTCCACTGGTGACTAAAGTCTCTGGTTATTGAGATTTCCCAGTCATGGTCCCTCCCATGGCTCAGGCCAGGGAGGCCTTCCTGGGAGTGCTCTCCTCCGCCCTGAGTGTGTGTACAAGCACCTCCGCTTTTCTTCCCTCCAACACGCTGTCGAGTAGCCTGAGCCCTTCTCACTGTCACTCAGGGTGCCACCAAACTGGCTTTCCTCTTGAATTACAAGCAAGCATAAAGAAGACAGCCAGAAGAGGCAACTGATTTCCACAGAGCCGGAGGTTGGATCAGACCTACCCGGGCACCTGGGCGTCTTGTGGGCAACAGCGGTGCCGCTGATAGGCCTTCCATTGGGCGTGACGCACCAACAGTACCCCGTGTAGCTGTGGCACTGGACCTGCAGACAAAGGACAGGTGGTGAGCAATCCTTGGACACAGGAGCAGAGCTTGTGGCTTGAGAGGCCAGCTCCATGTTAGTGGAGTCACTTCAGAGGCCTGGGATAGCCAGTGCCACTTAAGGTGACTCCCTGGTGGGTGGCAGGGTTTGCAGATCTTAGAGGGACGAGGGTGCTGGGCACCTTTGTTGTGAAGGACCTAACTGCCCTTTACCGTCCAGACGCCGCAGCACAACCCTCACCCTGCAATGGGGAAACTGAGGCCTGGGCAGGCGGGAGCCTGTCTGCGGTGGAGCGCTGCGGGAGGGTGCTCCTCCAGGGAGCCTCCTTGGCCTCCAGGACCAGGCTCAGGCCCTGCTCAGACCAGCAGAGGCACCCTCACTCTCCATACCCATCTCTCAGTGGTCAAACGGCTGTGTAAGACAGGGATCCCACGCTGTCACCTGAAGGTGACCTGGCCTCTCAACCGTCCCTTGGCTAAGGACATGACCATAGGTAAGCCTGGCTTGGTCAGCTTCCAGCCACAGGCCGCCCGCTGGGCTGTCTTGGAGCTCCCTCCTGGCTCTGACGCTGCGCATGCGCCCTGTCACCTGAAACCCAACCTGAACAACCCGGCCGTTCCCCTGGTCTAAGAGGCTGGCCGAGGCTCTGCCCACGCCAGGTTCTCAGGCAACGACGGGTGGACGTGGGCAGCAGAGCTGGACACTGCCCGATGGGGCACAGACGTGTTCAGCCCCCCTCTGCGCACACAAGGCTCCTTGGGGAGACACTTCTGCGGTGCGAATGGGAGGCCTCCCGGGGCACCCCGGCCGCTGCTCCGCCAGCTGCCCGCCCTCCTGGCGCCCTCCGCCCTCACCGCCCGGGTGGCACGTCCCCGGCAGGGTGGTCACCTGACTGTAGGTGCCGTCATCGTTGCACTCGGGGATGAACACCTGCTGGAACTCCTTCCGGGCTTGCTCCTGGGTGTACTTCCTTTCGGCCACACACCTGGAGACGTCTGCAGGGAAGGACAGACAGGGTTACGCACCGGCAGGGAGCTGCGAGACGCAGACACGCACCAGGTTGGCAGGGGCTTCCCGGTGAGAGGGATGCTCCCGCCTCACAGTCCTGCCGCCCGACAAAGGCCACGCAGTGAGAAGAGGGTCGTTCTCCACACTGGATGAGAGGGACACTGAGGCTCAGTCAGCTTCCTGAGCACATCTGTGGGCAGCAAGTGGACCTTGCTTCCTGAAGATGACCCCAGTCACAGTCAGGTTCTCCTCAGGCCCAAGGAGACCCACCTGGGCCCACCTGGGCCCTTGAGCAGTAGTGGAGGCCGAACACCTCCTGGGAACAGGGACTTTGACGCAGGTGGAGTACTGGGCCTGCCCAAGCTGAAAGCACCTGGCGGAAGAGCCACAGCCCATTCTTCCCAGGTCCCCAGGGTCCCAGGTGCACAGGAAGTTTCTGTCTCTTGCCAGGAATCCTAAAAACCCAGCAGGAAAGGGCCAGGCTCTGCCCCAAACGCAGCAGTGAGCTAGTGCACTTGACGGCAGAAGGCATGGTGCTGCTGGTGCTGTTGAGGCTGGAATCCCCAGGGACAGGAGGGACTCAGGAAACCTCCAGGCTCCCGGGGCAGCAGCAGGTGCTACCCCCTGTAGAGAACTGCGGATACTGTGAAGATGGGCAGGTCAGCAGCAAGATGCACACACTCCAGACCAGCTACTTCTCCCCACAGCTTGCCCTCAGAATGGTTCCATCCCAGGGACCACAACCCTGGCGAGGAGTTCAGATGCCAGCAGGCAGATGGAAGGCCTGGGCCTCCAAGCAGCCACGCTGACCTCTCCGCATCCTGGGAGGTGAGGGGGGCCCAAGGAACCGGCAGGAAACTGTGTGGACAACGGCATGCTGTTCAGCACCAGGCTCCACACCCAGGGCCACTACCACAAGCAAGCACGCGCCTGGCTTCCTGGGCCCACAGCTGGACACAGCTCCTTTGGAGTTCAGCCCTGGGAGGAATGGCTTCCCCATGTTTGCAAATGTTTGGGGCTGAGACAAAAGCGGCCAGGTGTCTGAACAATGCCTTTTCACGCAGTCTCCACTCCCCACCTTCACAGGCTCCTCCCCTTGACACTGGTGAATAGATACTGGCAAGGACACAGTGCCACCGGCACACCAGTGGGGGTCCTGCAGGTCTGTGGCAGCTCTGAGTTCTACCAGGTCTCTGCATCTCTTATCTTGGGCTCTCTGTACCACTGGGGCTGCACCCAGAGCTACAGCCTGCCCGTCCAAAGACCTCCGCTCCACCCGGCCTCTGCTTCCCATCTGTCCTGCATTCTGGCCTGGTGGTCATCTCTCTGCAACACGAGGTTCTAATGCAGTCTTTTGGCTGAGGAAAACTCACAGCAGTGCTAGGTTTGCTTCCTTGTTCAGTGAGCCTATGGCTGACTGTCTAAGAGGAAAAGCAACCTGGGCTCTGGCTCACAGGTCTCTAGCAGGGGACCCATTTCCAAATATTTGAACTCTCTTGGAGTATGTCAAGAAAACGTCACTTTTCCGCACAACTTGAGGCCTCTAGGTTTCATATTTGCCACTGGTTAGATAGTTCTCACACCTGTAGCCCTGGAGATTATTAGATATTAAATTCTAAGATTGCATCTAGAGTACTAAGGACCATCAGTCAGCGCAGACAGTGACAATAGCAGCATGAAATCACAGGGTCTGTGTTATAGTGCCTCCAAGTAAGTCTGCAGTCACCCTGTGAAGTGTCGGAAAGCAAGCTCCCCACGCCGCTCAGGCCACCCGTCAGTCACCTCATCCTGGAGGTCTGCTCGGGCACAGTCCTCACTCCCGGTGAGCATGAGCAGCAGCCATGCAGACCTGCCTACAGACGTGCCCAACCACAAGGGGCCCAGCTATGGAAAAGTCATGGCTCCTCCTTGCTCCTAAATGTCACTTGGAACTGCTGTGTGCATCCTGTGCTCCTCAAACCAAAGATACCAAGACACACCCCACCCCTCCTGTCCAAGCTGCCAGTTCTGCAGTCACTCTGCCGAGAGCGGAACTCAAGGTTGGACATCCCCCGGTGCTCACTCACAGGCCGTACATTCATGTCATTAGGTTGTGATTAAATTATAGGTCAGGCAGATACCTGTGTGGCCTTATTAAGATTTTACTCTGGACACTATTTCTAACTATTTGATTATTAAATCCTCAAAATACATGCAAAATTATTTTTTTATCATGGTCCAACTAACTACATGTGACATAAATTTGCCACCTTGGCCATTTAAGGGGTACATTTCGGTGGCACTTGGCACATTCTCTGTGTAGTGCGAACAGAATATCACTGCAGCAAGCATGTTGCCTAGCACCAGGACACCCGTGTCACCCTGAAAGTGTGCACCTGAGGCAGTCCCTCCAGCCCTGCCCAAGCCCAGAGCAGCTAATACACTCTCTCTGTGGACTTACTGTTCTGGATCATACAGTATGTGGACTTTGCATCTGTTCCTTCACATATCACAACATTTTCAACATTTGTCCACGCTACAGCGGGACCAGATGTTCACTGCTTTTCAGAACTCAGAAATGTCCCCTTGCATGGACAGGCCATGCTTTGTCCGATCATCTGTCTATGGACACAGGTGTGTCCACCATTTGGCTGTTGTGGATGGTGCTGCAACGAACATCCAGACACGTTTCTCTTTATTTAATTCCTGCCTTCAAGTCTTGGGGCGCGTGCCTGGCCCCAGACTCACGGGTGCCACTGTCCATTCTGCTTCAAGTAGACCAAAGAAAAACTCTGTGATTCAAAGTTGGTCACATGTTTTTAGAAACATTTTGCCATTTCCAGAAACAGCCAGGACTTTATAAGCCGAGAGTCCCTCACTGCTCAGCAGACGTCACCGACAGGATTGTAGCAGCCTGTTGGTGGACGTTTTTTTAACACCAATGGGTTTTACAAGCAGTTGATCCTGCTGGTGGCTGCTTTTCCCTCAGTTGCAGAGGGGAGTGAATGGCAAGGAGGTGGCGGGACAGCTCCCAGTGAGCGCACATTGGCCGTGGAAAGCACAGCGTGCCGTCCACTGGGGGGAAATGAGCGGTGCTTCATGGTACTCATTCTGATGATGGCTTTCTTTCAAGCAGGAAGCAAATAATTTCCTTCTTTGCTAAAATCACTCAAAACAGGATTAAGCAGTAATCAGAAGAGATGGCTGTGCTGAATGTTCCCTGCAGAGGGACTTTGGAGAGCAGCAATTAAAAGGATTAGTCAAGGATGGCCGAGGAAGCTGGCCAAGGCTAGACAGGCCTCGAGACAGCCCCAGGCCCGGGAGCTGCCTCGGGCTCCTGGCCACCGCCGCAGGCTCAGGCCGGGTCTCCCTCCCTCTCCTCCCCTGGCCCTCTGAGATGCAGGGCAGCACCACGGCAGTGCCCCTGGCCTCGGAGCAGGCAGAACCTTTGGTGAACAGGTGAAAGTTTTGTTGTCCATCACGTGACAGGGAAGCAAGGCTCCTCTGGGCGTGGACAAGCTTGATGGTAGCCCACTGCGTGCTCACAGCTAGGGGGTGGCCACAGGGACTCCTGGGGTCAAGAGCAGTCCTGTTTTCCATGGCCCAGGCTGAGCCTGGCACAGACTGGGCTGGCATCGCACATGGGTGGAACGAGCGAGGGCAGCTGGTATGCAACTTGCACTCCCCTGTGGGGGCCACAGACAGGACCGCCTCGGAGCAGAGGCCTCTCTTCACTGCACCAAGAGAAGGCAGACGCCGAGTTCCAGAATTGAAACGTTGTACCTGCGTGTGGTTTTGAAGACCAGACTGGGAGAGCAGTCAGCAGGGTGCCAGGCAGGGCCTCCACCAGGGCCAGCAAATGCACCAGGCAGTGTCTCCCAACAGTGGCCAGCCCCTGTACAGCTCCGTGACAACAAAGAGCACGGACCCCAGAGCCGGGGGCAGGGGCTCAATCCTCATTTACATTCACAGAGGCAGAACAGAATACAGCTAACCCCCCAGAGCCTAACTGGGGGTGCCCAACGGCAGAGGAAAAGTTGGAGCCAACGGCAGGCCACTTCCCTGTGCGTGAGGTTTCAGACAGGTGCTGTCTCTGCAAGGAGCCGTGGCTGCCACGTGTCCCCACGAGGATGACAACGCTCTCGACACCCCAGAACAGGTCAGTGTGTGAGCGCCCCAAGGAAGGCCCCCCACGGGAAGTGTAGAGGCCCACGGGAAGTGCAGCTGTCACCACTGGCCATAAGAGCTGAGGTCGTGCTGCCCTAAGGCCACAGCCCCCGAAGAGAGCAGAGGAGGGCCCAGAGGAAGGACCCTGTGCTTCCTGCCACCATCGCCCGAGGCGGGAGCCCCTGCTGCTGCTCTCCCAGGGCTACACAGCACGATTCCCAGCCGCTCTCCTGGCACCAGGGCTGGCGAGGGCAGCGTGTCTGGAAGAGACTCACCCATCACGCCAGGACCCCTGTACACCCGCACACCGCACCCACTCACTCCCAACATGTCAGCCACCCAAACACGCTCACACTCACTTTTGCTCTCACACTTACATGCACACACAGACACAGCCATACCAGTACATGTGCACACATGTGCTCACGCTCACACATAGGGTTACACTCACACCAGTACACACACACATTCACACATAGATACACATTCACAGAAAGGCACATACACATGCACACTCACACAAGGCACACTCACACTCATTCACACCAGCATTCACATGTACTCACATTCACATGTGCACACTCACACACACATTCACTCATACTCGAATACACTCACACTCACATACACTCATTCACACCAGCACTCACACAGGCACACTCACACATATGCACACTCACAAGCACTCACACGAATGCTGCTCACACGTACACACCACATGCCAGTTTCTCTGGAGACAGCTCTAGGGCCATGCCTGGCGCACAGCCCTCAGGAGATGCTGCAGGTGCCCTTGGTGACACAGCATGCCCTACTTCAGCTCCTGACCTGTCCCTCTGATCTCTGGCTTGAGGCTTGCTGGAGACACCTGCAGGGCAATGGAGTCTTCAGACAGGAGGGATCCTGAGAATTTGCAGGATCTGGCTCCTGGTTTCAGAGGCAGAGACAGGTCAGACCTACACACCTGCCCGGCTCAGGGAGGCAGTGCAGTGGGCCATGACGCTGGGTCCTCGAGGAAGACCGCCTGGCTCTGGGCCCTGCAGCCAAACCTGGATGAGGGCCCATCGATACCTCTCCCTGTGATGACAATGATCAAGTGACAGTGCAGACTCGCAGGTGTCACTCTGGCGTCCACACAGGCAAAAGGCAGGAGCTCACAACCTCATCTTAAGGGTGACTGGACAACGTCCACTCCTTCCCCGACGGGGAGGGGCCTGTGCCCCGGCCTCCCGTGCCCAGCACCAGTGCCACACACCCTGGGTGTGCGGCGGGCACTGGGTGCTCAGGGGCCCAGACTGAGGTGGGAGGCAGCAGCGAGGACAGTGGTGAGCAGCAGGAAGGACCTGGAGGCCCTCCACACGCCCCATTCCCTGAGCTCCGGCCTGGGACGCTCCCAGGAAGCCACTCTGTGGGCATCTGTTGCGAGGCAGTTTCCAGAAATCTCAGAACAGTCCCGAGGCCTCCTGGCGCACAACCCCCACCCTGTTTTTTTTCTTTTTTGCCTTTTTAATTAAATGCCAGAAATTTCATTAAGAAGAAAGTTCCACTGGTCTCAGATCAAAAGAAAAATATTAATGTGTTTGCTGAGTTCTGAAGAAACAAGTTCCACAAATTTCTATGAAAATGTGAGAAAAATCCACCCTGTAACCCACTGCCACTCTAGTCCAGGTCACTGGTTAGATCATGATATGAGATGCAGAAACACTAACCCCATCACATCAAATGGGGACTCAAGTATTTTAATTGTTGCTTCCAAACTAGGACATCTAAAAGAGACAAGCCCGCAGAACTGTCACCCACCAAAAATGTGAAAGTGCCCTCAAAATACTGACATCAGCAGCAGCTTTGGGCTTTCTGGGGGCACCAGCAGTAGCTCCGTCAAAGGCAGGGCGGCTACTCCTACTGCCTCAAGGGAGGCTGGGGGACAGAGGAAGCTGCCCCCTGCTCCACCTCCAGGAAGGGAAGCTTAACTGGGTCTTGTACAATGTGCAGCCTCTAAGCTCTGAGAGGATGGAGCCAAGACCCTGCCTGGCCTCGAGACCCAGGGCTCAGGGTCACCCTCCCACGGCCGGGCAGTGCAGGTCCGTCAGTGCTGGCCTCCAAGAGCATGTGGGAAAGGCTGGGCACTGCAGAGCAGCCTGTGGGAAGGGATCCCCCCATACCAAGGTCCTGCTCCCTGAGACCGAGACCCCGCAAGGGACCCACCCTGACACCAAGCCCTGTCCAGGGCAGCCCCAGCATGGAGCTGGCTGTCTTTCGGGGTGTGATGCGCAGCTGGCCCTCTCTTTGAGCAAGTCCTGCCTGGCTACCAGGTGGCTGCCGCACCTAGGAAGCAGGTCTGGGGATCTGCAGCCGCCTGGGCGCTGTCCTCATCACATCCCTTTGGCTGATGAGCCTGCTGGGGGGTACCTCTGCTTTGCTTGTCCATTTCCATCACCATTTTGGGTCACAAGTTTACAGCATTGAATTTCTTCCATGAAGTGAATGAAAATGGCAACAGAGGCAGCTATCCAGGAAGGCAGGCCGGGGACAGGTGCCAGGAAGCCAACACCAGGCTGCGAGGGACACCCACGTCGAAAATCTCCCGACAGAAAGAGTGACTCCACCCTTCAGGGTATTGCAAACCAAGGGCCAGAGGCACCACCCAGGAAACCAGGCCCTGGGGAGCGAGAGTCCACCCTTCCTCTTGAGGAAGATTCTGGCCTCTATCAGAGGCCCTCAGACTCCCGTCCTGAGAGGCCACAGCCAGCACCAGCTGCCCCGACGGCCCCCACACAGCCCTTCAGCAGGACGTCTGCCTGGGGTTCTCTCCAGGAACGTGGCAAAGGGGAACACACCCAGCCATCCTGACAGATGGCGAGGCCCCACCATGCCCTCAGCACCCGTTCTCACGAGCCAAGGCTTCCAGGAGCGTCTCTGGTCTCACATTCACCCTTAAATCGCCACCTTCTGCAGCACAGGGTGGAGGGGAGGGCAGCCATGGCACAGAATCACACCTGAGTCTTCATCACAGGTTGGGCACACAGGACTCAAACACGAGGGGGACAGGAGAGTGCCCTGTGTGGATGGACGCACCTCACTCTGATTTCTACACCCAGGGCCACACTGCTCCTGAGGGGAAGCACCCAAACCCAAGGACAATCATGCAGAACCACAGTCCTTCTCAGTAAGGGTGTGAGATCTCTCAGAGGGAAGGGGTCTGTGGTTGGAGAAGCAGAAGGTGGAGTGAAGCCCATTATTGGTGGGCGTGTGTCCTGCCATTTGAAAAACACTCCTTAAATGAACATTATCTTTCTAAATAAATAGGCAGCCTTATTCTTTGTCAATAGAGAAATAAGCAGTTTTTCTGCACCCATCAGCTGTAGGAAGCCAGGTGGGTCAAGGTTCCGGAGGTCCAGTGTTGACAGCCCCAGAAACGCAGGTGCCACTGGGCATTAAATAGCAAAGCAGCCCTCAGCACACCCACACAGGCCGCGTGCCTGTCCCTGAGGCGTGCACGGTGTCCTGCCACCATGGGCCCAGCACCCCACCTCCAGAGACGGTCTGGGGACAGGTTGGGTGGTGTGGACATCTGGGATCCAACAGAAAACACCACTGAAGACCACTGTGAGCTCCTCGGAGGAGGCCAGTTAGCTCCCGGCCTCTAAGATGTTGCGTGAAAGTCTGATGTTTAGAGGGCCCTCTCCCCAAGGACCACAGAGGCCCAACAGAGGGAGAGGAAAAGACTCCTGGGGTTTCCTGCTGGAGAGCGACGCTGCTTCTCTGCAGGGGCTGGTCCTTAGGCAGAAGATGAGCTGGTGGGTTTGTTCCTACCAAGTGCCTTCTCAGAACCTGCTGAAGGAGCCCAGGTTGAGCCAACAACATGATGCTAGACCCAGAGAGCTGAGCTGCCCGCAGAGCACCCTCCTCAGTGGGCAGGAGACACATGTGTGGCTCTTCATCCGCGATGCCACCAAAGAGATGGAAAACAGAATGCCGAAACTCAATGCCCACCAAGAAGAATGTCACGAGGACAAAATACTGATAGGGAATCTGGAACTTCAGGTAGATGACATTTAATAAGTTATGTTCTGCTCATTTCTGTGGGTCAGAATGGATGCTTAGGGAGAAAAAGTAATTTGGCATTTGCCAAAAGTCATTTATCTTATATGGTATGACCCACTTCCCCCACCACCACCAAGGAAGTCAGAGCACGGACTGCAACTTCTAAAATCAAATTTCCAATTATTTTGTTGTAGATAGCCATATGTAATTGGATAGAATAATTTCAATGCTTTAATTTGTATTATGTTCATCTTCATTTTTATAGATATTTTCTAAAGAAAGTATTTCCTAACTGTATTTTAACATTTTAAAACTATTTTCCCTGCTAAAATTTTAATTTGAGAACAGTATTTGCTTTGTACAATAAAAATGATAGTTCTTTCCCTTCAACACGTTCTTCAGGGGGCAGCTTTTGTCTATCTGGGCTGCAGTCTGAAGAACATGCCCTGCCCGGGGAACTGTCTCTCTGTACAGAGGTGGTTTGCAAAGCCAGCCGACCTCTGCCTTCAGCCCCCAGCTCTGTCCAACCCTTTAGAGCTACCTCAGGCCTAGGAGATGGTTCTCAGCAAGAGTCACCTGCTTCAGAGAGGTGTGGACCCCGGTGCCTGGCTCCCTGGGGCACACTGAGCTCTGGAGTCCTCCCGTGAACTGAGGGGCTGGCCACCTCCAGCAGCCCCAGGCGTTCAGGTATGGCCAGTCCCCAGGCGCTCAGGTATGGCCGGTCCCCAGGTGCTCAGGTATGGCCAGTCCCCAGGTATTCAGGTGTGGTCAGTCCCCAGGTGTTCAGGAATGGCCAGTCCTGGGCCTCTCCTACCTTCCCCTGTAGCATGCTGATTAAAAGTATAAATAAAATTCTTTCTTTATTACATTTTTTTCTTTGCAAACCCAAGAGCATATTGAGGTTAATGAGTGAATCCAGATTACAGTTCCCATTTGAAAGTGGCTGGTCTCTTCCCTTCAGAAGCACATCCTGATTTAGCAAACTCAGACTGACCTTGATGGTACTAGTCCATCTGCAGCCTGGGAACACCTGGCTGAAGGTGTAGTGTAGGTGCATAGGGGCAAGGCGGTGTGGGTACTCAGCCAGGATTTTCATCCAACCACGTCTGCCACAACCTGGCTCCACCTTCTCTCCCAACCCCACCTGTTGCTCCTGGTGATAGGACCCTCAGATTGGCTTCTGCCTGGATTGTCATAGCTCTCTTAGCACAAGAGGACAAAACACGAGTCTGTTAACATTTCAGGAAAAGCACCTACCGTGGACTCTGGTCTCAGGAGTATCATTCTCTCATATACCCTCACGAGTAGAAGGACCTTCCCAGGACTCTTCCTGGAAGATCTACCTGCCTAGCTACATGGATCAAGCCTTTCTGTAGCCTTTAAATGCCACATGTCCCAAAGAATAACTTTGAACAAACCATGACAACAGAAAATGTCCTTGATAATGTGTAACCATCAGTCATGGGCAGAGCCACATGCACATGCTAAGAGGAAGTCCAGGCTCCAGATCGAGTGTCTTCAGACAGGACACACCAACGTGTACAGAGTGAAGGTATGCCACTGTGCCGAGGTCAGGCTCCAGAGGGCATGCTGGCCGCCCCTCTGTTGGGAGCCACTACTCTGAGTCTGGACCATAGGGAGGGCTCTCAGGGATAAAGAAGGTGGCAACATTCTGCCTTAGTCTGGAACAGCAGCACCGATCCATCGGCCTGGTGTGCTGCTTTATGAAAGGAGGAGCGAGTGCTTTCCAAACCTGGTCAACTACGCCCGACATTGTGCCCCTGGCTGAGCTTTATTCAGCTAGGAGGACTGCGGGGGCTAATCCCCAAGCGACCCGAACACCACCCAGAGGCTGCTCCAGCCTGTGTGGTCTTGTTTCCCAGAGAAAAAGAAAAAGGAGGCAGATCTCTTTGTGCAGCGATTCTGTTTGTGTTTGAAACACCAGTATCTTTCCCTGCATCAAACCCTTCATTAACGTGGGCAGCATTTCAACGTGCTGCTCTAGGCAGGAGTGTTAGCTCTAGATGAGATCCCAGGTCAAGAAGAGTGAATGTCACAGGAGTAAAATCAGCACTAACACCTGCGAGGAACCACACAGGTGCTATTGAGCACCCACCTGAGAACACCCAGGAAGAGTGAAATACCCAACAATGAACTTGGGTGAGGGACATCAGGGAAGTCTATAAAACACTTGGATAGATTTGTTTCATGACAGCACAGAACACTTTAAGAAGAAAAGCATTAAGTAATTTTCAAATGACTCTACTTTGAAATTCACAGAATCACTCTTCACCCTTCACATGCTCAAAAAAACTATAAACAAAAAATTCTTTAGCCTTTCAATATAAACTTTTAGCAGATGTGAGAGTAAGCAACACAGGCACGTGTTCTAACGACAGCTCCACGGTCTATACACGGACCATCAAGGGGGCTTACCTTTGCAGTTTCCCCGGTAAGCAATTTCCAGCTGAGGGTCTTTGCATTTGGCACGCTGGAACTCGCAGCGGGATAAGAAGGTCCGTCCATCCGACGCACAGAGGGGTTTCTGAGCAGAGCCCGCACAGTCCAGGCTGCAATCTCTGTCTTTATCTTGATCGACTCTCAAAAACTTTGGGGAGGAAAAAAAAAAGCAAGATATAACTGCTCTGCTCTGTCAGGCAGCAGGAAACAGGTCGCCTCGGGCCACAGAAGGTCAAGGAATGAAATACCAAGGGGTACCACCGCTCAGTGCCCACCACCCACAGAAATGTCCCGGGAACCTCTTTAAATGTCGAAGCCACCATCTGTCTCAACAGCCCTACTCTAATTCCCTGAGCCCACAGTTGACATCTGATCCAAAATGGCCTGCGCACCTGCTTTGGCTCTGCAAGGGGACTCGCCGTGTTCTGCTCTAGTCTGAGCAGCAGGGCTTTCTTCCGACTGGCACACCCACTTTTCAGCTTCCTTCAGAACCGACCGTGCTGCTCATTCTTCTGGAAGTCCCACGTGTTGGGGACCTGCACTGTTAGGAATTGGAAGGTCATCCTTCCTCCTTCAACTGGCCTGCACAGCTTCACCTGCGTTCCCAGAATCTGTGAGTGTTCCCCTTTGGAACACTGAGATGATGAGACCTGGTGCCCCTCAGGGAGCTGGTGTTTCTGTGGCTATGACTTGGGACCTGCATGCTCTCCCCTCCCCTGCTGCATGAAGGGCAGCACACTGAGGAAGGGGACCGAGGGGGCCGCCTCCCACCCGGGTCCTCGGCATACCCAGGGAAGACTCGGCTGCAGCCCCTGCTGGCCTCTGCCTGTTCTCCTTGGACGTCCTACCCAACCCTTCCCACCCAGTCTGGTCCTACTTCATGCCAGACAACATAAGACACCTCGTGGACCACACGGTAGGTGTCTGTAGATGACAAATGGAACTGTCCCGAGCCTGGGCCATGCAACATCAGCGGCCACCAGGTATCGTCTCTGGCCTGTGGAATGTTAGCAATGCTCAAAGGAAAACCTTAAGCAGTGTTCAAAGACAGAATAGAGCACAGAGCTGTGGTCACCTGGTGACCAGGTGGTGTGTGGGCCTCCCGAGCATCATATGTGCAAGCAGGGTTTTTGGCACTTTGGCTCAGTCTGCCCTATCAGTGGAGGCAGAGAGCTCTGGTAAAAGTGACCACCCACACTCCTCATCTACACCGAAAGGAACACAGAATCAGGATTTAGCAAACGCCGGGGTCCCTTGGTCTTGCTCCCTGTCAGTAAGAGGAAAAGCAAATTCTCCAGTTCACGAAGTTCCCCTCCTTGGAAAGCTAGTGGGACTCCTGCTGGAGGCTGAGCATCCAGGGTCACTCTGGGAGATTACCAAATGCTAAAACAGGAATTGGAGCCACGGGACAAACAAGATACCCACTGGGGAGCTATGGCACGCAAGAAGGGCAGCACATGTGTTGTGGCTAAAGGCACCTAAGCATGCCCCTTATGGAGCTCGGGAGACATCTCTTCAGTGGCCATTTCCTGGGTTTGGGGTAGAGGCTTGGACCAGCAACTGGGGAGACACTGGACCAGGCTGGACCTTCCCCTCCACAGGGGAGACCTAGTTTCCAGAGAGTCCAGCTTCAAGCATCAGGCGCTAACTTTTCCTGAGATACCACCATCTGCTAGAACGACTCACGCTTATTCCAACCAGAAGCAGCTGGTAGCCAGGGGACAGATCACTGCCTTCTGGCGGGGACGGCTTCCCTGGGGGCAGGTAGTGTGACCGGCAGGTGCTCGGAGGTGATGGCCTGGGTACTGCATCTTGGGACGCTCACCCCAGGGCAGGAGGTCTGTGGGCACTCCAGCAGCAGGGGGGCTCCTCCGCAGACCAGTCCCCAAGGCCCTGCCTGCCCAGAGTAGCACTGCTCTACACCTCGAGAGAACAGGAACAGGGAGGGTCCCGGGGAGCAGCAGCCCAGCCCAGGTGCCCCGACTGGGAGCAGAACCACCCAGAGACAGCGCCTGCCTGAGATGGAAGAGGGAATTGCCCAAATCCCATTGATTTCCAGGTTTCTGCGGTGGTCTATTCACACTTCCTGAAACGCTAAGTGAGGAAATGCTGAGGACTTAGGTGAGACTGTAATTACCATCCTCTCCTTGGAGAAAGAACACCTCTGTTTTTGTCTTAAGAAAAAGTCTCGCATTCGAGTGTTTGGAATTGGAGCACAATGCTGGGTGCTGTGGTGGGGCCTAACTGACAGCGGGGGTGTCCTTTCACAGAACAGGATCACACACACTATGCACGTGTTTTTCCCTTCCCATCTTAACATCAATTAAATTCTAGGGAGAGGGTGCATGAAAAAATAAACTACTAAAACTAAGTTGTGTTCTTTAATAAACAGAACCTACTACAAAAACTAAAAAATAAAATATTCTCCTTCTATAGAATTCACTGTTTGTTGAAAGAACTTCATTGAGGGTCTTCAAAGTGACTCAGGATGGAAAGCACTTGGCCAGGTTTACAATGAAATCAATTGGGCCTTGAGCAACTTTAACTTTGGAAAGCCCACCTGGATTCCAGGGAATTCCCGGTTCTTGCTTTCCCAGAGCAAGCTGTTTGCACAGGTGTGAGGGCAGCAGGTGTGAGGAAGGTACAGGCCCAGCCCAGCTGCCTCTGTGGACGCCAGCAGCCGTGTGTTGGAAGAACATGGGTCAAATATGGGATCAAAGACATTGCCTTTGTCTCTCTTAATCAATGTCTGGGTGTAAGCCAAACCAAAGACTATAACAAAATCAAGCCCGTTAAGAAACGGGTCAAAACACTCTCCACATTGCAACACAGCTGAACTTCCTGTTGCCGCGGGCAGAAGAGGCCCGCTCGGGGACCGTGCCATGAGATAACTTACAGGAGACATGGGGACAGTTCCCTGGAACACAGAGCAAAGCTGATGTGTTTGTGTCTGTGGGATTCTCAAAGCAGGCAGCTCCTCGACAGTGGGCCTGAACAGACAGCCCATGCCCCTCACTTGCCCTGGGGAGGAGGCGACTCCCAGGAGCCAGACTTCTAGGACAGCATGGTGGCCCTGCCCGGACCTGGCCACTTGGGGGGCGTGAATGATATCGGGAAGGCAGCCAGGTCAGACCAGAGGAGGGAAGCAGACCCCAGCCTTCCCGGAAGAGCTCGTCTCCACCCCAAAGCCTGATCTTCTGGGGTTTCAGGAAAGGGTTCCCAACTCCAGAGCCCCCAGCTGAAGCGGCACAGGGGACACAGCTGGCTGCCCGCACCGGCCCCATGAGCCGCCAGGTTCTCCACTCACTGGTGCTCTGTGCATGTCCTGAGTCACCTGGCTTCTGTGCCCCAGAGGCCTCGCCTCCCCCATACCCCCAGCCAAGAACAAAGCCTCTTCATCCCCCTTGGCTCACAAGCCAAACCCACTTGAACCGAGCTTACGTGCAGTCACCCAGGCACGGCTCTCTGCTGGAGGCCGTCACTGGGCTCCAGGATGAAGGCCCTGTCCAGCTGAGCTAGAGGCCAGACTGCAGAGAGCAGGTCCACAAGTCACTGCTGTGTCATATGAGAGGAGCACACGGGCCTGGGAGGCTGGCCGAGGGACCAGCTGGGGACATACTGCTTCCTAAGAGACATCTCAGGAAGCCAGAGAAGACAGGAGGCAGATCAGTGGAGGCCAGCGTGGGAAAAGCCACACACAGAAACCAGGAAGAAGGGACCCTTTCTTCACACAGGGTCATGGTGGCAAGCGGCCCACAGACCTGTGCATGGGCTGGAGCCACCTTGGGGAGGGGAAGCTCAGGTGGCCAATGAAAAGCAGCAGCAGGAAGAGGGACGAGGCAGTGGCTCCTTCCTGCATCTGAACATCCTGAGTGGCACAATCTCGTACTACAACACCCAGGTGATGCCAACCCGAGCCACTGGCAGAATCTGGCCTTTGTCCAGGGCGGTGTTCTCGTACTGCTATGGTTGGGTCCCTGCATCACCCAGAGGCCATTTGGTAGAGGCTCAGTCCTCAGGGTGATGCTATTGGAGGCCATGGGACCTTAAGCCGCTGAGGTCACTGAGGGCACGCCCATGTTGGACCCCTGGCCCTTTCCCTTCTCTGTTTACCAGCTGCCATTGGGTAAGCAGCCTCCTCTGCCACCCACCTACACCATTTTTTCCTACACACAAAGCGACAGGGCCAAGCAACCGTGGCCTAAAACCTCTCACACACTCGGCCAAAATGAGCCGTTCCTCGTCTGAAGTTGATCTTCTCAGGTACTTTGTCACAGGAACGGAGAGCTAACTGACACAGATGATTCTTAGCGAACTGGGACAAATGGCACAACTGTGGAAGTGCCAGTTAAAACCAGACTCTGGTGGCCACTCCTGACGCAGCACCATCAGCAAGCCGGAGTTGGGCCAGCAAGTCCGATGGGTCCTGAAGCAGTGGACTGAGGGTCAGGGAAGCTCATGCACTTGCAATCCTGCCCTTTCTCCGAGGCTCCGCCCCCTTGCCTGACATTGAGAGTGGGCCACTTTCCCTCCTGCCTTCGAGGCCACTGGGAGAAGGAGGGAAGGGGTGTCACACAGGTGAGCAAGGGCTTCTGGGAATTTGCCCCATCACATGCACGGCCCTCGGTGGAGCAGCCACACAGGGCCTGACTCTTTCACCACGAGGAGGGTCACCCTAAAGTCGGGGGCACAGGCTCCCGATCCGTCTCATCTTCAGGGGAGTCAGGAGGGGAGGGAAGCCACGGGAACAGGGTGTCCCACAGGGAGCGCCGTCCTCACAGGCTGAGGACCCCAGTGCAACCCTCGCGGGCAGGGAGGCAGCAGGCATCGCCAGCAAGAGTGGTTGGCAGGCCCCGTCCACCCTCCCTATATGTGCTGGGCACCTGCAGGAACTCAAAGGCCAAGAGCAAACTTCTGGGTAAGAACCACCTGCTGAACACGACAGGACGGAGGAAACTGGGGACCCAGCCAAGGGCCCAGGAACAGTGATGGCTGCCGGCACCCCGGGCTCATGGAGGCCTTGACCTGGAGTGGCCCTGGACACTCGCCTGGCCCTGAGACTTGGCCTCTGCAGCTGTAATGGGGTTGTGGTGACAACCGTGCCTCTTCCGTAAAGACCCCAGTGGAGGTGAAAGGGGGCCCGGGGCACACCACACGGAGGGCACCGGCACCTTCCAGAGGGACTCCCGGCCCATCACATGACCCTAAGTGGCCCTCCTGTTCGTGAGGACCCCCAGGGAGAAAGCCAAGTAGACAGCAGGGAGCTAGAAGGCGAGGAAGAGGCGGTCTCCCAAGGAGCCCAGGAAAGAAAACCAGGGGTCGGCCAGAGCAGGTGACACCCGCCACGGGACAGGGGTCCAGACACTTGCAGGCAGTAGACGGGATGAGGCGGGGGCTGGAGGGCAGCCTCTCAGGGCCCAGCACAGGGGATGTCCACCTGGAGAGGAAGCCAGTCTCTGGGCACCCAGACCCGAGGGGAGACAAAGGCCGGGCTGCTTTGCCTTTCTTCTCGTGCTGCTGCTACTGTCTGTTGTAGGGGACACAGGACGTTTTACAGGGCTTTCAGGACACTTGCTGGCTGTGGGTACCCTGGCCCCCCTCCTGCTCTTCATTCCGATTCTTCTTCCTCCTCCCGTTCCAGGAGGAGACCTGAAGATTCCTGACCACAGCTGGGCACGGCCGGCCTGCCTGTCCTCCTGGTGAGAGTCAGGCCCTGTGTGGCCGCTCCACCTGAGGGCCTTCTCCTCCCTTCCCCAAACATCTCCTTTTCCTTATTTCCTTCCCTGTCTCTGTCTCCACATCAATGTTCAGCTCAGTGATGAAAACACACGTTTGCTTCTTGCTAGTTCTTCTTGGAGAGAGTTCAAGGGGTTCCTGATCTAGGTTACTTTGGGACTCAGTAGGAACTTTATTATTCTGAATTTTTCCTAATAAGAGCCGTGTGAACCATGGTGACTTCATGCAAGCATTATCCTTGGCATGAAGAAAGCCTGCCTTCCTCAACCTCCAGTCACATTCCTACAGAGTGCAGAAGGGGGTGGACGACTCCTCCACGGTACTGAAGCGGAGCAGGGCTGCCCCTCTCGCAGGCAAGGCTGCACCACCTGAGGTGTCCGCACGGGCTCTCTGGGCCTTGGGACTGTCATCACAAGTTCAGCTGCAAAAAGAATCCGTTGCTTGTCTCAGAGCCCAGTGAGAATCGAGCGACCTACCAGAGGGATGTTAACCATCCACGTTTCCTCGGGCCACGCCTTGGTGACACCACGAGGGTGGAGACGTGGGAGAACGCACAGGACACTCCACCATCTGTGCTTGCGCCCTTGGAATGGGCACCCTTCAAGGGCAGAGTCTGCTCCTCCTGTGGCCTTGGAGTCCCAGTGTCTGGCCTGCAGTCATGCTCAATCCACGTCGCTGCCTGAAGAGCCTATCATAGTCGTATGTCAGGTCACCGCGGAATTATGAGGGGGTGGCAGAGAACGCGTTGGACAAAACTGACACAGGAGTATTCACTGGAAACTGAGCCTGAGAGAGCTGGGGAGCCCAGCTGCAGGCACACAGGGCATCGGAGTGCCCGTGGGGAGCTCCACAGACGGACGGCAGGAGCACGTGCTTTCCACCTGGGGCCAGCACACCAGGCAGGAAGCACTGTAAGGAGGACGGACGTGCTCTTCTCCCCACTTCCTGTCCCTTGATTCTGCTTTCTCTCAGGACTGGAGGGTGGGGCTGCTCCCTGCCTGCAGCTAGGTGCATGGGCTTCATGCTGAGCTCTCGCACACACCCTTATCTCCGCTAGCCTGAGAGCTCCTGCGCCAGGTACTGCCATAACCCACTCCACTCATGGTTGGTGGCTCCCTGGCTAGTGAGCGGGGCCCCCAGGGGTCCAACCCACGGCCTGGCCTGCTGTGGCAGTGCTGCTCCTGAGCCAGAGAACGTGGCCTGGGCTGCAACAGGACTGCGGGAGGACTCCATGTAAGGCCGTTCAAACATCATCCACGGAGGATATGACAGGGCAGTGGGTGGGCCCTGTGTTCACCTGTGAAGGGAAGTCAGACACACCTGGGATCCTCTGCAGGACAGTGTCTGGGGAAACCTGACCTTGACCCCATGGCACCCAGCAAGCATGTCAGGTCTGACACAGAAAGTCGGGGGAACTCCACCTGCAGTGACCCGCGCCAAGCACAGTGCCGCAGTGGCCACCCAGGAACAGGGTGGAGAGGTAAACGAGGACCTCGCAAGTAAAAGCATCAGCCCTAGAACAAGTGGATGCGCCTGGGCTCCACGTCCTAGGGACCACATCTGCGCTATGCATCCGAGGTCCTGAGAACTAGGGCACCGGTCCCGGGCAGCAGGATCCGGTCTCCACCCCAGAGCCCCTGCTTCAGAGACCCAGGGTGGAACCCGGGAGTCTCCGCCTGCAGGAGAAGGCCACAGGAATGCATGGGGTCCTCGGTGGCCCCTTATGGAGAGGTCACTCAAAGGGCCACAAGAGTATTACTCGGCCACCTGGTCAGAAAACAGGGAGGAAGACAGGGCGATGCTGCTTGGACACAGATCCAAGGGAGGCGCCCACAGCCCACGACCCCTTCTGCTCTATTACAGAAACAGCTCTGTACTTTTACAGCGTGACAGTCACAAGTTCCCTAACGACCTCAACACTTTCTGGAACAGCTTAACTGTTCTATTCAGCTTTTTTATTCATTTATCTTTTGCTGATGTGACCAAAAGACCTGAAAAGAGCGATTTCAAGGAGGAAAAGCTTACTGGGGCTCAGGGTGTCAGAGGTCTCTGTCCATAGAAGGCAGACTCCATTCCTCGGGGCCTGAGATGAGGCAGAACGTCATGGTGGTGGAGTGTGGCAGAGGGAAGCAGCTGGGAACATGGCACCAGGAAGCAGAGAGAGCTCTGCTCCACAAGGAGAGAACATGAACCCGAAAGGTGCACCCCAGAGACGCGCCTCCTCCACCACACCCCGGCCTCCAGGCACCACTCGTCGGCCCCACCAGGGCATTAACACGCTGGCTGCGTCAAGGCTCTCGTAACCCAGCCACCTCCCTGTGAATCTTCTTGCACTGTCTCTCACATGAGCTTGTGGGGACACCTCCCATCTAAACCAGAACCCCAAAATGGACAGCCAGCATTTTCCAAGTGGTCTTTACTTTCCTAAAATCAAATGTGATCCTAATGAAGAGACTTTAAAGGGAACCCAGCTGAGTTTCTTAAGGCTCCTGCTCATCCCAAAGCATGTAGAGCAAATTACACAGAACACAGGTTGGAGGGGGCAGAGCAGCCTGCAGAGCAGGGTTCCACAGACAGCCTCGCAGACACGGCACCAACGGGGAACCCGTGGGCACCAAGGGCCCTGTGCACAGGATGGAAATGGAGAGACAGATGGACGGGTCCTCTCTGGAAACCGTGCTGAGAGGAGCCCGGAAAGGTCGCCATGCCTTCCACTCAAACAGAGGAAGAGAAGCTGCCCTTGGAGAGGAGGCCTTGGAGCTGTGAAGGCTCATATGCCCAGGCCTCTTTCCACTGTTCAGAGAACGGCGGATGAGTACATCCTGAAAAGGCCGGGTGTCTGGTCTCTACCCAAAGGCTAGGCACGGCCAGCCCTGTGTGTCCATCTAAATGCAGGAGACCCTCGAACCATTCCAACCGTCACCACCCCCCATCCTCCATCTGCATGGCTCCCCTGTGTCCCCCTGGCTTGCTGTGTCAATCAGCCTTTTACGCTGTGACAAATACTAGCGGAAAAGAACTTAGACGAGGGAAGATTGATTTCAGCTCATAGTTTCTGCCCATGGTCAGCCACTTCCAAGGCAGAAAGGTCTGACAGAGGGAAGCTGCTCAGCATGGCAGCAGGGCAGAGAGAGAGCCAGGAAGGGGCCAGGGACAAGGCCCAATCCCCAGAGCAGGCCCAAGCCTACTTCCTCCAGCAGTTCCCACCACCTCCCAGGGTAGGTCCATTCAGCTGTGAATGGAGAGGTCCCCTGGGGAGGTTGGAACAACACCAGGAAAGCTCAACTCTCGTCAGACAAATCCAAATGCCGGGGGCCCTGGTGATGGACAGCCCCACTTGGGCACAGCCCCACCTCTGAACATCAGGCACGGAGCTTTCAGAGTGCCACTCCAGGTCCAGCGCACAGCCCTCGCCCTTCCTGGGGTAAAACTCACTCTCAGGAGTTTCTGGAAGTAACTAAGCGTCAGCTGTTAAAGAAGGGTCATGAGACAAGGGCCCGAAAGTCCCAAAGCCAGGGGTCTCTGCTGTCATTCACTCAGGTCGTCCTGACAAGGACACTGGCAAGTCAGCTCTCTGCGTCCCCACCATGGGGGAAGACCCCGTGACTGGGGCAGGCAGCGGGGCCCTGGAGAAAGACAGAGAAGTGGGAAGGTCCCTCCTGTCCCACGAGACTCCCTCCACCCCCACGGAGCAAGGCAGGAGGATCCGTGGAAGAAGTCTGGATCCCTCAAAAGGGCCCAAATCCTTGGCTCACAGGCCTTGGGGCAGGCTCAGTGGATGTCCCTTGGGGACAAAAGGCTTGGGGGCTGCGGACACTGCTCAGTCCACCCAGCTGGAGCGGCTCCCAGGGCCAGCACAGCCTGGCAGGCATGTCTCCAGAGCGCACCCAGCTGGCCTGCGAGACCCCGAGAACCCCAACAAGGGCTGTGCACTGGGGCCTCTCCCTGCACTCCAGCTGGGCCCTTCCAGAGGGGCAGGGCTGGCTCCAGGCTTCTGCTGTCCGCCTGACCCACAGGACTGACTCGGAAACGGAGCCTGACAAGATGAGTGCAGCAGGCTCGGGGACCCGCTGAGCCTGCACAGCACGCCCTCCGCCTTCCTGGGCTTCCTCTCCTTCCCCGAGGAGCCCGGCTGCTGCGCAGGACGGGCGGCAGAGACGTGGACAGTGCATCCTTTCGCTCTCACCTTGGCTCACAGGCAGAAAGAGATTCTTGGAATTTCTGAACCGTCTCTGTTTACACTGTGAGATAGCGGGGGCATGGCTCGCTGCCAAGAGCAGTCTCTTCCCAGCACTGGAGATGGAGCAGCGGGACCCCGCGCAGCCACACCACTCCCCTGCGCTATCACCCATACCGAGACAACGGGCACAATCTCAGAGATAGGTGGAAAGTGCTGGAAGCCTGAAGGCACTCATGCGGTGCTGCTGCAGCCCTTCAGCCGACACCTCCCAGGGGCCTGCACCCTCCCCCAGGCGCTCCCTGGGCAGAGCGCCTGGTTCACTTGCCCTGAACACCAGGGCCAGGGTCACTCGGGCTCTGTCTGCAGCCGAAATCTGTGCAACACCTACAGATTTCCCTGGACCTGCACATTCCAGCACAGAAGCCACTGGCCACATGGGGCCATTCACATTTAGAAGAACTGAAATGAAACTGGACTTCACATTCCACCACGGGTGGCACTGGCTACCGCGGAGTGCTCAGTGGCCACCTAGGGTAGTGGCTGCCGCTCTGGACAGCGCAGATCTTTCTGTCCTCAAAGACTGCTCCTTCAGGCAGGGCTTCCTAGAAACAAGAAGCAAGTAGCAATTACTTTCTGTTTCTTCCATAAAATGCTAAAGAAAGGAACAGTTGGAACAACACCAGGAAAGCTCAGCTCCAGGCTCGATGACCAAACAAATCCAAATGCCAAGAAAAGAACGACTGTTAAAAGCATCTTGAAATTCATAGACTTAATTATAGAGGAAAGAGAAATGCTTTAATTACAGGAAGAAGAGAAACTGGAGATTTTTGTGGAAGGAACAGAGAGGTTTGGGGGGACTCCCAAGGCACTCTAGAAGTTGACGGTCAGAGAGGAGGCTGGTGGGGTGGCTCCACCCGAACTGCTGCTGTCTGTCCCAGGGCCACTGCTCAGCCCAGAGCTAAGCGCAGAGAGGCTGATGGGAAGTGACCAGGGGCAGACCATCAGCAGGTGGAGCCTTGTCCCGGGCTCACTCCGTGTGGCAGGGAGCAGAGATGTCACACTGTCCTAGGAGTCAGCCTGGCCTTCGGGGAGCAGTGATCTCACCAATCGTGGCTCAGGGCACTGCTGGTCCCAGGGCTCGCCATAGAGCGGATGTGTGCTTGGCTCTCCACCAGGCTCTGGGAGCACCACGTCTATTCTATGCACTTTACGGAGCGGCCCGGGAAGCAACGCCCCAGTGTTCTGGGAGGATCCTGGTGGGAACCAGCCAGTGTCAGGGGAAGGTGGTATCGGGCGCCAAGGCAGGTTTCCCAAGACATCCGAATCCACAGCCTGCAGGTGGCGGGGGTACCTGACAGAAAGGAAGGGCTGGGCAGGCAGGTTCATGGAGGCCTCACCCTTGACCCATGGAGCACAACACATGGCATCTGAGATAGGAAGTCTCTTCCTCAGCTCCTGACACCAGGCCTCAGCTCCCACCTGGAGACTCACAGAAGGGCAGCACAGGAGCCCGGCACTCCACTGCTCCAAGAAGGTGATGAGGCAGCAGCCACGCAGGCATGCTGTGTGCAGGACGCTGGTGAAAGCAGGGGGCAGCTCCCCAAGGGTCCCCAAGGCTTGCTGGCAGATGGCACCAAATCCAGAGTGATCTGCACTCGGGCTAAACCAGCCTCCCCTCCACTCCTGGGCACCAGCACCTGCCTTCCTAGCGCGTTTCTTCCCCTTCAGCTGCACAGAGCTGGGGCCTGGGCTTATTGTTTCTTTATAAACCACCACAAAAGTCTCAAAACACATAGAGAAGGAAAACTGCTTCCCCATTTACATCTGTTCCAAGCCCTAGGGCTTCCCTGACCCAAAAAATCCATTAATTCTGAGGAAGTCAAAGACATCACCTTCGGAAATACCAGGCATGGATTCCCCATGCATCTGTAAAGACCGTGGGTACACACAAAAGAAGCTTTTTCAGTGTGTGCTCCTTTATCCACGAGGATCTTGATGGCTTCTTACCCTAGCAAGTGTCAGCCGGAGTCAGAAAAATGCTCTTTAGGGAAGGGGAGGAGAGAGGACACCTGCCCTTGGTTCTAGTCACTTTCTGACCTACAGCCTTGTGAGCAGCCGGTGCTGGGGCCTGCTCCCACCTACCAAACCGCCTGGCTCTCCTCTGCTGCTTTGCCTCCCCTGGAAGGATGCATTCCCTTGGAACTCCGAGGAGGAAAACCTTCTCTACATCTGCTAGAACTATTTAGAAAACCTGCCAAGCTTCAGCCCAACATGCCTGGAAGAATGTCAAACCAGGAAAACAAGGAGGTTTGCAATGGAAACAGAGAGAAGCTTCAATTTAGGGCAGCTCCAGTGGCTTCGGGATGACTCCACGCTCATGATATCTCAAAGTTGCTGAACTCACAGTGTGGACCAGGCAGAGTTTATAAAAACGCTACTGCACAGCGTCTAACACTGTGTTTTGACAGGCGGCTTCTGGAAATTCTCGTCAAAAGACACTGAATGGCAAGAACCAATTAAATCACAACCACCATGAAGACAGCCAAAATCTAGACAGGTCTGATGAAATCAACCAGATGGAATGGGTTTTCTTAGTCACCATTTAACGGGGAAAACTAGGATGCACACACTTTACCAAAAAATAAAATTATGTCCGTGCTGTCCATGTGTCTGTCCAAAGCTCACTCGGCTCACTAGGATTCAGTACGCCTGACATCCCACATTGACCCGTCCAATCGGCACAGCTTCAAATCTCCGGTGGCTGAGAGCCAAGCTCACCGCAGGCTCCGTTTCCAGGGCTCGCCCTTTCGCCCGGAGCCTCCTTTCCCAACGGAGCGCTGTCCTCCGGCTCTGCAGACCATCACTTCACGTTTGCACGTCACCCACAACAGTGCTCTCCTCACTGTGCAGAGACACACGGCACCCTGCACAGGGCCACGCTGTAAAGTGACACATCTGAGCCAACAGGGACCAAGTCGCTGCCCTGGGAGAGGTGGCTGGTGAGCACAGCTGCTGCCGACAACTGGACGTGAGCCGCTGTTGGTCAGTCCTGGGACTCCAACCAGAGACGTGTCCCATCAAACTTCATCAGCTGATGACCGCAGGGTCAGGACAGCAGGGACCTTCCACTGCACAGAGGGCAGCACTGAGGCCAAGACGTGGCGCCTCGCTCAAGGTGGGAAACACGGTTCCCAGTGACGGGTCTGGACACACATGTGCCTCTGGCCATGCACCCATTTGGTGCCATGAGACTGGTGCTGTCTCTCAGAGTGTCATCTCTCCCACAGGCCACCGAGACCTCACCTCCTGTCCCACTCTGCCATCCCACTTCTGGCGCTGGACGGTCCCTGATTCCCACACACTGAGAAGGGACTTGCTCGGTGCAGATGGTCAGACTGACCTGCAGGCTGTGAGCACCTGGCCCTCCTATCCTAAGTGCAGGGCCACTGACCTGGGTGAGGGTCACCCTTGGGGTCTGTGTGCTGTTCCTGCTATTCCTTCAGGTCACTGAAGCCAACCCGCAGGTAGGTGGAAGTCCCCTGGATCAGCGCGAGCCCGGCACACAGGAGGGTAAGGATGCGGGCACCTGTGCCTCCTCTGGAGGGCGTGTCCAGGTGGCTGTGCTCCTGGAAGGGGCCAGGGGGCCCCCATTGTAAAAACAATTGGCTTCTCCATGTTGATTGGCAGGACCCACGGTGTGCTCCCCTGGGAAAATTCCCCTTCCAATATGACCTATGATTTTCCATCCACAAGTAAAAAAAAAATGGGGATGGGGCACATTTTTCTGTTTAAGTAAATTCATCTTCTCCAGAGGCTGACCAGTGAGGCTGAGCTGACCAACAGTGTCCCTCCCACGGGAAAAATGAGGCTCATCAAAGAAGAGCTGAGGGAGAATGTGCAGGTCACCCTAAGATGGTTAACAAGGGCATTTGATAACTTAAAATGTTCCAAAACCCAGTGTTTTTGAGAGTGCTTCTTTCTGTGACTTGTGTTTTTATACTAAAATGACTTTAATACTGAAAACAAGAATAATAAGGACCCTGCGTCCCACAGCTGATCTGTGAGTGCATTGCTGGGGAGGCGCGTGGACCCCAGGGCACTCTGCAGGGCACTCTGCAGGGCACAGGCTGGGGGCCGGCCTGTGTGAGACGGCGACCTTGAAGCCATGGGCTCATGCAGCACACACTGGGAGCAGGGCTGCGCCAGCATGATGTCCCCACTTGGCAGTGGGGCGCTCCCAGGAGATGCCCGAGCTTTACCCGCAGTCTCCTTCCCCAGGCGGAGCTGAAGCCAGAATTTCCCCTCCGATGAAAGAACAAAACCCAAACATCTTAATTGCAAATTGATGCTTATTAGCTAGAGATACACTTAAAAAACTGGAACACATGATCAACTGAATCATAGAAAATCTTATGAAAATGTATCACTTTTAGTCTTAAAAACTACATTAAAAACTAGTCACATACCCCAGAAGACTTTGTTTTGCACTTGAAAAGAATCCATGAAAACGCCACTCAAACTGATCCCCATCTCCATCTGTGTGCAGGTGGGTCTCTCTGTCACAATGTCGGAGGTTACCCACCAGATGTGCTTGTGAACATCAAAACTAGCCAGACAACAAGTGGCATGTCAGCTTAGTTTCCAAAATCCAGGATCACTCCAGAGAAGACTTGCAACATCAGACCGCAGAGCCCACTCCCTGGGTCTGTCAGCTCTGTGCTCAAGCTTTCCATTTAATTTTGATGTTTATAACACAGCCAAAATAAAGTGCTTCTTTGAAAACAAAAAATAAAATCACAGTTAAATAAACCCAATGGCTTTTCTGCATCTGTGTCTGAGAAGCTGAGGGCGTTCCTCCACCTCCCATGTACTGCTATCCTAACTAAGTTCATGTTTTGGTTTAAATTTTCACCAAGTATCTCGTTGCCATTCACAGGATACTTTTTCCCATCTCACTTCCTTTCTACAAGGAAGACTGTGTTGACCCGAGAAGGGAAGGAGGCATCTCACACCCATGCTCAGGGCGCACCTTGAGAACAGCGTCACTCTTTGAGCCTTGGAAAAGCGACACATGCTTGCTGTTCCACTGCAGTGTGCTAAAGCTCTTTAAGGAAAGCAAACAGTGCTTCACCATACACGTTCTTGTGAATTTAGTTTCCGAATCTCAGTAATCCACCTAACTGTTATTAATAGCTGTTTTACGTTCTGCACCACACCAGCAAACACACGAGCACCTCGCATCAGGAGTACCCAAACGTCACGATTTTCCTCTACAAGCCTGAAGAAAATTAGGGGCTATTTCAACAGCCAGTCTGGTCAGAACCTCTGAAGGCAAGGATTGCATGTCCCAGGAGTAACTGTGCCGCACACACAGGGTGTAGCAGTAATTGGGATCTTTAGGTATGTGCTCAATGCTCCAGCTGACTGTGGTGGAAGCCACCCATGATGGCTTAGGTCTGAATTGACCCTCAAAATTCATTTTTAAAATGCACATGAGGTGGTGTCATCATGAAACTCAAAAATCAAGCAAGACGCTGCCTTCCAGGAATCAGGCCTGCGGCAGACTGTCCTGGGTCCTGGAAGCACCTCCCGAGTCCTGCTCTTCGTTGTCGTGCCTCGAGTCAAATGCTTTGGAAGCGAACATCTTCACATTATTTTGCCTCCATTATTGGACATGCACAAATTAACTTGTGATTTTAACAGAACTAAAGTTGCTTTGTGTTCCGCCTGTTTTCGCCTCTTCATACTACAGATTTGTTCAGCTTCACCTGGACCTCGATCAGAAGTTCTGCATTCCTTGGAAAGATGACAGGGACGGCCTGATGGAAGGACTGCACTTAACTGGGCTGGCCACCGAAAGACAGACAGGATGAGCTGGCAATGCTCCTTGCTGTCGGGGATGAGCTCCCCCGAGTCCACAAGGGTCCTCCTTGAAGAGGGAAGACACTGTCCACTGCGCTGCCCCCTCTAGGAGGCAGGGGAGCCTGCCGAACCCAGGCAGAGGGCTCTGTCCTCTAATGAAGCCCCGCAGAGCTGGTGGGGAATGAGATCCCACATACATCCCAGACAACACAGGGCTTGCTGCAGCCAGCCTGGGGTCCTGGTAAATGCTGTCGACGAGGGGACATCCGAGGGACGCCAGGCTCCCTGGGCTGAGCCACCACAAGCCCACAGCACAAATTGGCCTTACTGACCCTCAGCACTCCTGGCCAGGGCTGATCCCATCTGTTGGTATCAATCAACTTTCTGTTGCTGTGACCAGGACCGACTTAGGTGGGGGAGTTTATTTTGGGGTCATGGTTTCAGAGTTCAATCTGTGGTTGGTGGGTTCCATTGCTCAGGGCCCGAGTGGGCAGAACGTCACCTGGAAGGGTGTGGCAAGGGAAAGCTGCTTGGCTCAGGGCAGCCGGGAAGCACGGAGCTCTGCTCACCAGGGACAAATAGAACCCTCGCGAGCACCCCCAGTGACCACCTCCTCCAGCCGCACCCCACTCTACAGCTTCACCAGTAAGTCCATTCACACAGGGTGGACTGATCAGGTCACAGCTCTCACGGTGGGATCACTTCACCTCTGAACATTCCTGCAGTAACAGGAGTTTTAGGGAACACTCCTAACAGGCAGCTTTTCCTCCGGCTCGAGGCGGACTTCTTACTGATGAAGCTGGGTGCCTGCATTGAGGGCTTCCTAAGAATCCACCAAGTTTCCAAACCCAGACTCAACCCCCTTTTGAAAGGGAGGACTACCTTACTTCCAAGTTGCCCTAGGGAACTTGTTAGCAGCCAAGCAAAGCCAGGCACCTGGTGTCCTATGAGAAAAGAAAACAGATGCAGAGGGGCACAGAGAGATGGCAGGAGGACACAGCAAAAGACACGGAGCCTTGGAAGAGATGTCCACAGCCCAAAACCGGCAAGGACTGCCCAGAGGCAGCTGAAGCCTGAGGAGACAGGACGTCAGTGTAGCCCACCAGCACCCTGCAGGAGGAGACCCGCCTGAAGCCAGCTTATAGACCCACAGCAGCTTGCACTGTTGGGGCTGGAACCCAGCAAGAGCACCAGCTTCATGTCATCCGTGATTCCGCTCAGAGGCGACCTGGCTGAGCGTGGGACTCAAATTTCAGGGATATCATGAAGTCTCCGTGAGGTAGGAAGAGTTGGATCAGGAAAAATGGCCTCAGCTCTGTATAGTGAAAAGTAAAATAAACCACCACCACCACTGATCCATGGGTAACTGAGATGAAGCAGAATAAGGGTCTGGGGGCCCAGGGACATAAAGCTGTTAGGGTACAGCAAGGTCACGTTTCCCTACCTGGACTTACTCTACTGCATCCCCAAAGCCCCCTCCACAAAAAGTCCAGACCCAAGGTGCCTGCAGGAGAGGGAGGGTGAGACCCACATGGGTGCTCAGGGGTCCAGAGCGCCTGACCTTGTGGGGAAGAGCTCACCTTCCAGCCAGCCCAGCTGAGCCCTGCCAAGCCACCAGGCATCGGTCAGGGCTTAGCCCAGAGGACAGCCACCACCAGGTGCTCCTGCGTGCCCGCAGTTCCCTGGCCAGACGCCTCACAGCGACGGTGGCACATGCCCTTCTAGGGAGCTGCTTGCAGGACGGGACCCGCCCTGTGAAGGTCCTCTTCCAGGAAAGGCGGAGCGGGACACTGGCTCTCACTTGTAATGAAGAGTTACAAGGCTTGGCCTTCGCCCCCAGAGAGTTGGAATCAGCAGTATTTCCTTTGCCAAACGCTGTAGAACCACAATAGAATGTGAGCAAACTCAACAGGAGGCAGCTAGGTTTCTGCAGATCGGCCTCCAAAACGCCCGGCTGGTGAATCATGGTGGGTTTGGAAGTGCTCGCAACCCGCCCTGGCTGTAGGGAGCCCTGGGGCCAGCTCCAGAGTCCAGAGACAAAGGACAGCTCCTCTGCAGGAGCCAGCCATCAGTCTTCCTGTGAAGGCCTTTGTGTGAAGACGTGGAAGAGACATGCTAGTTCTTTCTAGTTTGTCTTTCAGTTTTCCCTCTGTTGCTCAATTGCACAAGGAAACGTGAGGGTCTTTGTAAGTGCTGGACCCAAAATTTCCATGAAGCTTGACAGAGGAAAGTGGTGGACACAGGCCTGCTTAGAGAACAAAGCCCCCAGCATTTTCCTTCTGCTGTGCTCTCAGATGGCTTCCCAGTGACCTCAGGGAAGATGCTATACTGAGTCCCTCATGTGCTTTTGGTTTACATTAAATGAGCCTCCTCCATCTGCCAGGCACTGTGTGGACCAGGGGCCTCCACTGACAGTACCCACAGGAAGGAGAGGCCAACTGCTGGGAACCTACAGGGCACCTGCAGGAGAGAGGGCCGGGAGCCAGGCGGAGCCAAGAGCAGCCCCCCCGCCACTCTTGTCACTATTGCTCTGTGTCATCCAGGACTCGGCTGTTCAGGGCTCTGAATTGTAATAATACTTGATCAAATGAATTTGTTACACAGAACATGCGTGGACTGATGAAAAGCCATAGGGCCCTATAAAGTAGACTTTGGAAATTTATTATTAATTCAAACTACCAGCAATTTCAAAAGTAACTGCTGTATTGAGGTGCAATTCACACACCATACATTCACCCATTTGAAAGGTACAGCTCCCTGGTGAGTAGTCTATTCTCAGCTGCACAACACGAGTACCACCCTGGGTAGGGAATGTTTTACAGCTCGCCAGCCCCTCAGCTGCCCAGGTGACTGATCTGCCCTCTGTCCCCACAGGTCTGCCAACTGCGGGCAGCCTCGTGGAGTCAGGCGACATTCCCTTTGGCCTGTGCAGGTCCAGTGTTCTTAGCCCTGCTTCTCGAAAACACTGCCCTCTCCCTCTTGGAGGGTCTGGAACCCGTCAGAGCCACCTGGCCGCATGCTGAGGGTTTCTATCCGGGACCCCATGCTGCTGCCCCCGTCGCTGTGCCCGTCTTCACAGCAGCACTGACCCGGAGTGACCGCTGCAGCTTGTGGAGAGTCATGAAATCAGGAAGTACCATTTCCCTCAGCTCACTCTTCTCTTTCAAGGTTGCTTCATCCACTCAGGCCCTTGTGATGGGGTGAACTCCGGGATTTGCTTTTGCTACTTGAGCAAAAAAAAGAGTGGTTAGAATTTCTGGAGACTGCAGCTCCGACATCTGCACGGCACTAATTCTTCCAGTCCATGTGGATGGGACGAGTTTCCATTTATGAGCACATTATTCAGCTTCTTCTGGTGAGTTTTGGTCATTTTTGGTCATGGTCATTATACATCTTTCACCTCCTTCCTGGAGTTTACTGCTATGATTCTTAGTATTGATAATATTCTGAATGGAATTGTTCTTCTAATTTCCTTTTACGTGTTGTTCACTGTTTGTATATAAAAATGAACTTGAGGCGGCCAAGGGAGGCCCTCCCCCGAGAATGTCCGCCTGCCTGGGGGTCCGCGCTGGGGGGCTCTCCGCAGGGTCAGGGGGATGCCGTCTGCACCGAGCCCGATGACAGGGGAGTCAGGTCTTTCCCGCGTGCCTTTGGTGTCCAGGGATCTTTTCGGGAAGGGTCCGCCCGTGCAAACGGTATTGCACCCACCTTCTGTGCTGGAGGGCGCTGGGTGTGCGCAGGCGGACGCGCGTGTCTACTCCAGCGTGTCTTCTCCGGGCCTCGTTCTGAGTGTCCCCGTTTGGTAGAGGTCTGAGTCTTTCATCAGGTCTTAAAGTCAGTGCCGAATCTAAAGGTGGCATTTACCTCCTCACACAGGCAAGTCCTGGGATGTGCTGGTTGCATCACGAGCTCAAAGGAAGTGTCCCGAGAGCGGTGCTTTCTAAAGGCTCTCTCAGTTCTACTTCCTTTTGAAAAATTTGCATCCTCCCCCCTACCACACCCCTGGAGGGCCCCAGGAACTAGGATTAGGCTACACTCCCGGACCTTCTAAAAGTTTTGAGACAGGGTCTTGCTGAGTTGTCCAAGTTGGCGTCTAGCTTGAAATCTTCCTTTTTTCTTTCTTTCTTCTTCTTTTTTAAATATAAACTTAGTGCTCAGACAAGTTCTGTGCAGTTATTTCCATCTCATTTTGTAGCTTAGTCAAAATAGAGAATTTTTGTTAAGCTCACTTTCATCAAATTATTGGTTTTGATTTAAGAAGACAAATCTCAAAGTAATAAAGAGGCAAGTCAGGCGCTAGGTGCATCCAAGTCCAAGTCACTACCATCTGTCTCCCAGTCAGTTCTTTTTTTTTTTTTTTTTGCACCAGGGATTGAACCCAGGATGCTTAATTACTGAACCACATCCTCAGCCCTTTATTTTGAGACAGGGTTTTGGTAAGTGACTTAGGGCCTCATTAAATTGCTGAGGTTAGCTTTGAATAGAGACTCTCCTGCCTCAGCCTCCTAAGTCGTTGGGATTAGCACCACCATGCCCCACCAGCCCAGTTCATTTTGTCTCTGTTTCCTTTACTCCCTGTTACTGACTGTTGTCTTCCCTTCGGAGTCTGAAGTTGAAGCCAAATGGGCAATAAGGCCTTTAGGGAGGTCATTAAGGTTAAATGAAATCTGAGAGAGAGGCCCCATCTGCTATAAGTGGTGCCTTTAGAAAGAGGAAGAAACCTTAGACCCTGCCCCACTCTCTGAGCGTGCAGGAAAGGCCATGGGAGGACACATCCAGAAGTTCATCTCCTCTAGTCACCAGAAACTCAATTTGTTCACATTTTCACCATGGACTTGTAGCTTCCAGAACTTGAGAAAATAAATGTCTATTGCTTAAGCCAAAAAAAAAAAAATGAACTTGATTTTTGAATTTTTAATATGCATCTTGCAACTCTGCTGAGTTAATTTATTAGTTCTAACAGCTTCTGTGGAATTTGGGGGATTTTTTATATATATATAAAAACATGCCATCTGACAACTGAGGTGATTTTGGCTCTTCCTTTCCAGTTTGGATGTTATTCCTTCTTCTCACCTGATTGTCCTGGCTGGACCTTCCAGCACTATGGCAAACAGGAGTCACAGAATCAGGTCTCCCTGCCTGGCTCTGATGGTAGAGGAAAGCTCTCGGTCTCACCACAGAGGACAAGGGTCTACAGGGAGTGTTCACAGGTGGCCTGTCCTACAAGGTCCTGAGGGCAGTCTCCTCCTGTCCCTCGCTTCTCAGTGTGCCATGTTTGGCCAAATGCTTGTTCTGCATACATTGCAATGGGTGCATAGTTTCTGCAGTCCCTCCTGTGGACGTGGTTTGCCACACTAGTGAATTTGCACACATCGAACCATTCTTGCATTCCATGGATAAATCTCACTTGATCATGGCATATAATCCTTTTAACATGCTACTCAATTTTGTTTTCTGGAACTTTGGCATCAATGTTTATAAAGAGTGTTGGTGTACAGTCCTCTAATTGTGGTATCAGGGTAATGGAAATATTCCCCCTTAAAGTTTTTGGAAAAGTTCAAGAAGGATTTATGTAAGCTCTTTATATGTTTGGTGGAGTTCGCATGTGGAGCCTTTAGGTCAGGGGTTTTCTTTGTTGGGAGATTTTGATTATGGATTCAATCTCTATTGGCTTTAAGTCTACACCGATTTCTATTTCTCTGTGATTTAGTCTTGATAGGGTTTGTGATTGTAGGAATTGATTTCTTTTATCTGAGCTGCCCAATGAATTCTTCATGGTAGTCTCTTGCCCTCTTTTTATTAAATCATGTAGAGAACAAAGAGTGGAGTTACAAACCGAGTTCCAGCCACACAAGGTCAGAGTCGCTGTGTGTCTGCCTTCAGGGAAAGCGTGTTTCCACACCACTCCGAGCACTGGCTGGTGCCCGTGATCAGCTCCCTCAGCCCTCGTTTGCTGAGAACGTCTAACTTCCTTGGTTTTGAAGAACCACTCTCTGGACACTGGTGTCCTGGTTGGTGGCTACTTCTGCCTTTTAGCCTTTGAATGTACGTGCCCACTGCTTCCTGGTCTCCCGAGAGAGCTGTTCTGATGCCCTCCCTGGGGGCTGCTCCAGCCCTTTCTCTCCCGATGCTCTTCTCCCCCAGCTCTTCCTCCACAGCCTCGGCTGCCAGGTTGAGGTGCCCCCCCACTTGCAGTGCACTGAGCTTCTTGGAGGCTGATGTTCATGTCTTTTATCAAATTGAGAAGACTTCAGAGTTGCTTCTTCAGATATTCCACTGTGCCTCTCCTGAGAGGCCACATGCCCATGCTGTCTGCTTGACAGTGCCCCACAGGTCCCCTGGACCCCACTCCCACTCCTCCAAAACTTTCACTGTCACTCTGACTTGATAATTCCATGTTCTATCATCAGGGTGGCCGATTCTTCCACCTGCTCAAATCTGCCTTGCACTCCCTCAAGTGAATTTTTTTTATTTCTGTTATTTTAATTTCCAACTCCAGAATTTCTCTTTGGTTTCCTTCCAGATTTCCATCTCTTTATTGATATTTCCATTTTACTCCTACATCATTTTCTTGATGATGTAGTGTTTTAAAGTCTTCATGTGGGACTGCCATCAGGGAGTTTTCTGAGGGTTATTTTCTTCCTTTGAATGGGCCCTACCTCCCTGTTTCTTTGTGTGTCTTGTGACCATTGTTATTTGATACTGGACATTTGAAGGTATTTTTGTGATAACTCTGGAAATAATTCTTCCCTTCCCCCTGTGGGTTTTTTCCTTCTGTTTCTGTTTGATTATTTTTATTGTCATTGGCTGGCCTGGTGCCAAGGATCTGCTTGATGTGCAATCCTAGGGTCTTCTCAAGTCTACTCTGAGCCTGTACCTTCCCTAAGCATGTGTGACACTTTCTAAATCCCTCGTATTTTCAGTTATCTTTGAATGCACCCCAAAAGGTGCCTGGCCCCCAAAAGGTGAAACAGAGAAAAATGAAGTGTCCAGAGAATGTTCTAGCCTTTAAGTGCCCTGGAAGTCCCTTCAGCAAGACAGAAGCTCTTACCAAAATTGGGGTGTGATGTTGGGGGGGGGGTGAGTATGACAACTATGGCCACCCCGCTTTGTCCACACTCTCTGATCAAAAGCAACAACCAGTAACTAGCACAGATATTTGGAGGTCAGGATCCTTCCTGTCTACCCTGGGTCCTGCCAGCCATGTGCCCAGTGCCCCAGAATCTGTACACACCCACTCCAAGGGGCTAGGTAGAGGCCAGTGCAGCAGGTCCTAAGAGCTGAACTGACCTAGAGTAACTTCAGGGCATCATCGAACCTCCTCTGAAGCTGCAAATCCTCCGTAGAATGCAGAGTTTTGGAACAGCTAAAGCAGAGAGATTCTTCCAGCACGTCCCTCATCTGGGTGGGGCGAGAGATGTGGAGTGCTTCCTCCTCTACCCCCTTCTCCAGATGGCTAGCACTTTTAATATCATGACTCTTCTTACAGGATGGAACAGAATTGCCTCATAAATGTGGTTCATAAATATATAATAATAGATTTATCAAAGATCGCCTATAGATAATCTTGCCAAGACTCCCAATGTGAGTCAAATATTGCATATGGAATCACTGATCAACAGCAGGGTCATTCTCTATAAACCGGACATGTATGTCCCTCATGCTGCTAGCACTGTCCAGCCCTGGCTCCTTCCCCCATAGACAGCGCTTAGAAGCCACCAAGCTGAATGCTCTGTCCCACAGACCAGGCTCTCGCTAGGTGACCGTACCTGCTGCAGCTCTGGGCATGGGCAGATGGCCCTTTCTGGCAGGACACTATCTTAGGTGCTGCTCTAGCCCATGCTGACCTCCTCTCACAGATGTGAATCCTTCCTTCTTACCCACACCATTGCTGGCCACCCAACTACAGGTATCCTGTGCTTGTCCAAATTCCCACAGCCACCATCTTCCTGGCCATGTCGGGAGACGCAGGCTCCTCTGGCCTGGGCTCTTGTGACACCACATCAGACACAGGGCTTTCAGCTGGACAGAGGGGTGTGGAGGTCAGACCCTCTAGCTGCTGACTCATGGTGTGGGTGACGTCTGGGCCCAGTGCCTCTGCCAGACCTTCAACGGAGACTGGCGAGGGTCCCATGTGCTCCACCAACCCTGGGTAGGGGGAGCAAGAGAGCGGGAAGCCTATGGGTAGAGAAGCTGGGACACTAACATGTCTTCAAGGGCAGAAGAAGGGGGTAGGCTGCAGAATACGAAAGCACTTCACAGGTTATGCAATGCTGGGGAATCGAAAAGCACCTCAGAGACGTGTACTGTGGGGTAGGCTGCTTAGAACACCTCACCCAAATGCCTTCTCACCACCCTCTGCTTGCCACCCCAGGCCACAGCCACAGCAGCCACAGCCCACACCCTGCCCCAGGCCATGGTGTTCTTCGCATTCTTTGTCATTCTCCTTGTCTTTTTGTCTTTTTGGTACCAAGGACTGAACACAATGGTGCTGAACCACTGAGCCACATCGACAGACCTTTTATTTTCTTTTTACTTTGGGACACAGTCTTGCTAGGTTGCTTACAGCCTTGCTAAGTTGCTGAGGTTGACTTTGAACCTGCGATCCTCCTGCCGGGGCCCCCCGAGCTGCTGGGATCACGTGTGGGGGCCGCTGCGCTGGCTGCCATTCTTCCTCTCTCTCCACCTTCCTTTTCCTCTTAGGACTTGAGATGTCCTCAGACAAAAGGGAGGGGCTCGGCTAAACGCCCTACCCTCCACTGTGCCTGTCGATCCTCTCGGTGCCACAGAAGCTCAGGCGATGCCACTGATGGTGCTCTCCAGGGAAGAAGTGACTGGAAGCTGGCCCAGTAGCTCTGAGCACCCCTCACAGGCCGTGGGGCCGGGAAAGGCAAAGAACCGCGGTCTGGAATCGCAGGCCACAGGCGAGGCGGGCTGGGGAGGCCCCGGCTGCGGTCAGTGATCTCAACACACGACCCACACATGCGCTGTGGCTTGGAAGTCCATCTGAGTTCTCACTTGTCCTTGAGCGTGGGCTGCTGCGTCCACAGGAAGGGCTGCTCTCCAGGGTCTGAGCCCATCTGTTCCCACTTGACACTGAGATCAGAAAAGTGCGGCCCACAGGAGAATGAGGCTGCGCCTGCTGCAGCCTGAGGAGCTGGCCAACCGCAGCTGGGACCCCAAACGCTCTGACTCAGCCCAAGTTTGGTTAAAGGTTTGGAGTCACTGGCATCACTGCATACAAAAGTCCATGATGAGTGCAGATTCTCAGATCAAAAACCAAGGAAAATAAACTTGCTGCCTCTGAACTTGGAGCAGTGACCGCCTCCAAGCAGTTCTGAAGTGCTCATGGCTGCAGAAAGCCCAGCTTGACCTGTATATAATGACCTCCACTCAGCAATTCCACACCCAGAGCACGCTGAAGAAACCTTCAGAAACACACACCATCATGGACAAAGTGGCTCACGGCAATGTTATTTTCAACAGCAAAATAAACCAGAAAGAAGTTGAATCTCCAATAATAAAGGTTTGTCTAACTAAATAACTGTAATTCCATACATCATTTAATGAATATTAAATATTCATTTAATACATCATATTAAATGAATTCATTTAATATCATGTAAAAACATAGAAGATATTTGTTATGTGTTTTCAAACAACGTTTTAAAATGCAAATATAGAATCTGATCCCAGTTCTTTACCCACTACACATAGACACACTTATGACACACAGCGCACCCCACTTGGGTAAAAGACCTCGAGATGCTCAGCACAGCAGTACCCAAGGGCATTTAGTCTCCGGGGCAAAGTACTAAGGAGGTGGTGCTTTCTTCTCTGTGCTCAGACAGTTCCCAAATTTCTACAATGATCCTCAACTACTTTTAAAAAATAATAATTTGTTTTCACCAGATTTCATTATTAAGTGTTTAACTTATGAAATCCTTAAAATCTACCGAGAGTCAATAGTCCGTCTCATCGGTAGATATGCATCAGTAGTAAAGAAGAAAAGGCATTAGTTACACAAAAAAAGGTAGGAGAGTGGGCAGACCACATGTCCAGTGAGAAACAGGCCACAGGCCCTTGGCCTTGCCGTGAGAGTGGATGTCACTTTCTCAACCTGTTAGTGAGTGGCCACACTAAGGAGCCCCCGGGACCATTACACCACACCTGCTGCCTCCCAGGTCCAACCCTGAGCCAAGCTCCTCCTGCATTCACAGCTGAGGAGGGATAAGAAGTCAAACCAGGCTTCACTCAGACACACAAGGACCAACGACCCTCTGCAGCTGAGGCCCCTCGTGCACTCTCCAGCCTCACCTCTGTGGGACACAGCAACAACACCCGCCCCAGGGCAGAGCTCAGAGTTTCACGGGACCAGACCCAACCTCCAAAGCCACCCAACCCCACACCCGCCACACCTCCCCTCCCTGTCAGCCGTACCTCTGCTAAGGACACAGTGGCCCACTGAGCAGCCGCAGGTGGCACATGTGGTTTCCTCCCCTCCACATCCAGGGGGCGCCTGCTCCCCCTGGCTCTGCAACCCACCTTCCCTCCCCTGCTCGCACCTCCATACAGCATCTTCCCACACTGGCTGTGTCCCGCTTCCCTGCAGACTCCACAGCCCATGTCCTGGGCAGCAGGTCTGTGCTGGCCCCTCCTCCCTGCTTACACCTCGCCCTCCTGGCCACATGCTCCGTCCCCCTGCACCTTCAAGACCAGCCCTGCCTTCCCTGGGGGGGGGGCTGTGTCTCCTTCCTCCCCGAAGCCTTGGGGGTCTCTCTGCAGCTGGCCCTCGGCTCACATCCTGGACCCCCCTGGGGCTGCTCTGCTCAGGGAGGCGGGAGGCTGAGCAATGCGGGACTCCGCACCTACTTCCAAATGCCTGAGCTAGGAGGCTCTTCCCAGGGCCTCAGGGGTGAGAAGCAGCTGGACTCTTGGGTCTCTGTCCACAGTCGTGAAGGGAAAGCACTGTGGGACTGGGCTGCCTGTGGGCAAGGCTCAGCTTCTGGACAGACAGACTTACAAGTCAGGAGAGGGCAGATGATACAGACACAGATGCCGTGGCTGCTATGGTTTGGGAATATCCTCCAAAGCCCCTGTGTGGAAGTCTTGGTGCCCAGCCAGCCACACTACAGAGAGGTGGTCCAGCCCTCGGGAGGCCAGCCTAGGGGGGAAATGAGGTCATGGAGACATGCCCTTGAAAGGGGGCAGCGGGTCCCAGCACCTCCTCTTCCTTTCTCTTTGCTTCTCAGCCTCCTCGAGGCCTCAGCGTCTCTGGATGCCCCTGGGCTGAGGTGAGGGCTTCTTCTGCCACATTTCCAGGTGATGTGCTGCCTGGCCACAGACCCAGAGGCAATGAGGCCAAGTGACCACAGACTTGAGATCTCTGAAACTGGGAGCCGAAATAAGCCCTTCCTTCCTGGAAGCTGTTATCCAGGTGCGCTGCCGCAGTAACAGCAAGCTCACTGACAGGGGCTTCGCTGGGAGGGCGGGTTCCCAGGGACAGGGCAGTGGGGCTCACCAAGCCCTAGCCACACCCACACAGGAAGCTCAGCTGCAGGATGGGCCTGGATAGGGGGCTGGAAGGGTCAGCCGGCTCTGGAACAAACCCAGGAGGGTGGCACTGCAAGGAGGTAGCCACACACGGGTAAAGGTGCGGGAACAGCTCCCACTATGGGTGCCTGTGCCCCTGCAGGACCTGCGGGGCCGAGTGGGCCCTCGCCAGCCTGGGTCTGAGCCAGCATGCCTTCCCACCTTCAGCAAGCTCCCTGCGGCTGGGAGAGGCATCAGTAGATCCATCAGCTGGTGCCATGAAGGACAGAGGGAAGAAAGTGCTCGGTGTCTCACAGACCCTCATCCACGGGTGCACAAGTTCAGGCTGCAATGCCAAGTCCCAGGAGCCTGAGCCAGGCAAGGTGGTGAGCCTCCTGAGAGCAGCTGGTAACAAGCATGTGTCCAGCGTGATCCCCACAACCTGCGGCACAGACACCGCTCCTGCTGCAGGCGAGGTCTGCCCTCCCCACGTTGCACACACCTGGGCGCACACCTGGGCGCACACACCTGGCCTGGAGGAGCCTCGCTGGCTGCTGGATGCTTTCAGTCACAGTTCTGCCTTCGCCTGTGCTGTGCCCTCGTCAGCTGGTGACACGTCCTGCTAGTCCCCTGCCCTGTTAGGTGACACATCAGGGACAGCCTGTGTGCGTCTCCCAACACTGACAGCCTTCCTGAGAAACCAGGGCTCTGACACTTCTGTGGGAGGGGTTCCGGGGAGATGCCAGTTCTGTCTGAGGTGGCTCCTGTGATCTGTGGCGGGGCTCCTGGAGCACAGGGAGCTTCAGCTAGAGGAGTGAGGACCCACCCCTGCTGAGGACGGGCCGTTTAAAGAGGGGAATTCTGAGCCCTGCAGCAACACGGAGGAGCCTCGAGGACCCGGAGCTGCGTCAAGAGTAGTCACAAAGCACACCCGCTGCCCCTTCCACCTGCAGGGGCCAGAGAGGCCGACCAGAGAGAGGGAAGGCAGGGTGGTGTCTCCAGGGCCACCGTGGAGAGACGGAGCTCTTGCCTGTGGGCACAGGTTCAGTTTTGCATGGTAAATATGTCCTGGGTATTGGTGGCACAACAGCACGAAGACACCTGAGACGATCAGGACGGAAAACATGTTAAGACAGGAAATGCTACGTGTCCTTTTACTTCAATTTTAAAACCTTTAATAAATAACTTGTATATACGGGAATCACACTATCAAAAAAATCAGAAGATACACTGGAATCTATTTATTGTCAACTCTCAGCATCTCACATTGATCCTCCCTCCTTCCCATCTTGGCACAATCATCAGGGAAGTGCCTGACACAGCAGGGCAGGGTCTGGACGCACCCTGACTCCAGTGATGGACATCCGCAGCCTCGCACATCCAGTGCCCCACTGAGAAATAAAACGTCAGAAAACTCCTTACGGAATCCAGGAACAGGAGCTCTTTAAAAAAAAAAAAAAGGTTATCAAGCAGAACAACGTGGCGATGTCAAAGGAGACCAGTTTAAACACTGGAGTTTTGACATGATGAATTAATAAACCACACATATTGAAAAATAAACTAAAATGTGTTTTTCATGAAAAGTAAAAATGCCTTGTCAGGAAAGAGCAGGGGGCTGGGGGCTGAAAGGTCTCACTGAGGATGGCCAACAGTGTCCCACGCCAGCATGCAGAAGGTCACAGGGACCCTCACTGTAAAAGGAGCATGTTTGTCTCTGTCAAGTTTCTAAAATTGTCACAAAAGAATGAACCTAGAGCCCCACCTCTCTTCATAGGCAAGACCAATGAGACATGATCCAGAGAGCACAGGGAGGTCCCACCGGGAGACAGCTGGAAGACGGCAGCTCTACTCTGTGCTCCTCGGCCGAGGGCAGCTCTGGTGCCGGTCAGCCGTGGTGCACAGGGGAGACGGCAGCGAGTCAAGTCTCTCACGGGGCCAAGTCCAGGGAATTTGATATGTATTTTCTAGGACCGGATCAAACTTGGAGAAAATTATTGTTTCTAATTTAGTCGTCCAGCCCCAAGACCAGGACGCGTCTTGCACCGCCTCGCTGCATGGGCTGGGAATTTCCACTCTGCTGGTGAAGACACAAAGCACCTCCAAGGAGGCTGCGCGGCAGGCAGGCTGGCGGTGCTCGCCTGTGCCAAGTGGCCGGTCTCCGTGGATGCCCTCGCCCTGACCAGCTACGCTTGTCCAGAACCAGGGTTTTGCTTATTTACCACCAAGCCACGTGATCAGGCTCTCAGATAGGCCTGAAGCTGTATGATGGCTTGAACTGCTGAAGTTCACGGATTTCAGGGCCATTTACAAACTGAAAGATCTGGAAATCACCTCTGTATCTCAATCCTGGCCCTCCGAATTCTATTGATCCCCGGGGTTGGGCCAGCAGGGGCTTCCTGTTTACATAAACCTGTGCCCCCTTATCTGTGACGAAACGCACGGAGTCGCCCCAGCAAGCCATCCCTCACTGCAGTCTGTAAACTGTCTGCCATGTGCTAGGCGGTTTGGACGTTTCCAAGGGAGTGAAGACTTCAGGAGGTTCCACTGTGGCCGCAATCACTCCCACCCAGCACGTTGACGCCAGGGAGGACTGGCAGACCCTAGGGCACAGCTCTGATCTCTGGGTAAAGGTCCCTTCTCTCAGGCACAACAGGGCAAGAAACATCCGTCTTGCAGAGCCGATCAGAGGGGCAGGGCTGTGCTGCAGCTACCCTGGCCAGGAGAAGCAGGAGCATGCCTGTCCTGTGCCACGCACCCCAAAATGGCAACGCACACCCAGGGGCAACCGCATACTCCTGCCATGGTTTCCATTTGAGACAAAGGAAAGTAGAAGATTCAGCAGAACTCCCAGCAGGGCTCTCTAGACAGGGCACTGCAGGGTCATTATCCAGGTCATCACAGAAGACCGTGTAAACAGCACTCCATGCCGAGGCGGGGAGAAGGTGCTGGTGGAGTCCACATATTGTGAATAGGAGTCCCTTGGCTTGGGGAGCATGGAAGTCCCCAAGCCAATGGGCTGGGAACACCTGTGAATGCCGGTGTGCTTCTGGAATGACAGAAGGTTGGCAGGGCACTTGCTCCCCTGCTACTAGCCCGGGCAGTCACCAGGAGACTTAAGAAGTCTGGGGCTTTCCTTTGTCCACCTGGAAATGAATGTCAGTGACCGCCACAGAAGAGCAGTGAGCAGGAGCCCAACACTTCCTGAGGTCCATTATCCAGGGTCTCAGTCATGAAATACATTCAGCACTTTTAAAGAAACAAACACGACAACTGGTACTTCCTTAGCATGTGGATAGATATGCAGTGTTTTTTAGCTAAAGTTTCACTTCATATACAGTAAACCCATTCACAGAACAGATGCTACATTGAGTTTAAGAAGAATCCACTTTAGGAATATCAAAAGGAAACTGATCCTTGATTAACAGGGAAAAAACCCAAAAATTCAGTAAGATATCATCTAATACAAAAACATGCAATTTTGTATGGCTTTATTGAGATACATTTCACAAACCCTAAGGTCCACCTGGGGGAAGAACACAGTTTCCACTTCACTTCGATTGTGTCAGTGTGGCTGTGACCCCGCTCACCCTCAGCTGGAATTTCAGAAGCTCTGTGACTTCTGATAAGCAAGGCAGCTGCCCCCCCACACAGCCGGGCAGCCGGGGGACCTCAGGGATGCAGTACTGCCCCAAGAGCAAAGCGCAGAGCCGGAATGGAATAGCTGCCTGGACGGAGCTGCACTGTCCTGCAGGCGTGCTGGAGGACAGCGTGGTCCAGGGCCCACCGCACCCGTCACCATTCCTTGGCCAGATGACACACCCAAGGAGCCAGGCACTCAGACAATGCTGCTTCTTGGCCTCTATCCCCACCCTGCTTCCTTCCCACACAGGCCTTGACCAACCTGGACATAAACACCCTGCAGGGGTGCCCACCCTGGATCTGGGGTCTGAAGGATCTGCACTCGGGGACAGATGCAGTAAGCCAGACCAAAAGCAAGCACAATGCTATGACAAATATGCTTTGTCCTTGGGATGGTAACAACCTTGGAGGACAGCCAGGGGTGGTGTTGACTCCCTTGTTACCCACCACTCTTCCAGAAGGCAGGGCCTGGCAATCAATCACCTCCCCCAGACACTGTCCAGGCTGGCTGACCCTCCCCCAGGGCCAACCCCATGAAGCAGCCAAATGCAGCCCTGCAGACCCTCGGACGGAGTGGAAGCAGAGCCCAGGCACTCGGTAGCACCCAGCTTATCCAGGGCACCTCGGGCGGGCTCTTCCCATGGTATCCCAGCCTGGCACAAAACAGGGCATTTGAACAAAGAATTCCTTGGCAAAAAAGGAGATATGATTTTTCAAAACCACAAAGCAGTAGAGAAATTTGTTCCTGTGCAGTTCACGTGCTCTGTGCCTTCATAGGGTAACTTTTTCCCACAAACCTTTCTTATTTCAGCTAACAGAGCCTAGGTGCAGAACTGGGTGTCCTTAAACTGCATCTAAATCTTGACAAGCATGGAAAATCTCTTCATGCAGAGCCCAGAGATTTGGGGGAAAAGAAAAGTGTCCTAAGTTCGCTCTTGAGAATGAAAAAAGATCAATCTACTTTCTACAACCAAGAGAGGTTTTTTGTTTGTTTTGTTTTGTTGTCTTAAGACAACCAAAGAAAGCCAGGGGTGGTAGCACATCCTGATACCCAGAAGACCAGCAGGGAGATGGCAAGTTCAAAGCCAACCTCAGTGATTTATCAAGACCCTGTCTCAAAATAAAAAATAAAAAGGGCTGGGGATGTGGCTCAGTGGTCAAGCACCCCAGCGTTCAATCCCTGGTACCTAAACAAAAGGCTGCAGGAAACAGCTGGGAGATCAGTGCCAAGTGGAGACTACATACACATGGAGAAAGGAACCCTTAGTTAAAGGGAAAAAAAGAAGAAGAGAGAATGAGGGTGTCAAAGCTTTCACAAGTGACGGATCAAAGCAGCAGCAGGAAGCAGGGAGCCACAAGCCCTGGTGGAGGTGGGAGGGTGCACGCAGGCCACTGGGTGGGGCACAGGTCTCGCCCCAGTCATGCGGCACCCTCAGTGGTTGCGGCCGCTCCAGGCCACCCAGGCTGAGGCACTCAGGGCCAGGTGACAGCACAGTACTGGAACAAACTCCATGGATGCTAGACCTCAAGACAGAGTGGCCTCAGGTCCCCGATGTCTTTATAGTCACTGCTTGGAACTTATACAGGGAGAAGGGGCCACCACTTGGCATGGAGAGCACAGTGCTCATGCTGCACTTTAGGATTTTGTTTTCAAGTTTGAGTTAGTAAACATGACACCCTGTGGGAGTAGTGACATCCCTTCGCACACTGTGACTCACTGAGCAGGTTCTGAATGGGAGCCCAGTTCAACTTCCCAGCAGGAATGGGAACAATTTTTGATCCAAGATAAACACAGGATGCTTCTTTTTGAACAAATAATTTCCAGTGTCCGCAGAGGTTGTCTGAATCACAATCTTCAGGCTGCTGGACCTGTCAATCATCAACTCAGCACATCACCCAAGGGTGCACCTTGCCTTGGCGGGGACAGTCATGACAGACAGCCTACAAAAGGAGCTGAGATGCCTGAGGGCAGCCATGTCCTCCAGGGTGTTCAGATCAATAAAGCGAGTCTCTGACCCCATGCCTTTTCCTCCCTAGGTCCTCTATGTTCGCTACAGAGCATCTCTACCAAGCTTGCACCTGTTTCTGTTCATGCAATAACAGCTTCTGTCTTTCCTTGTTATCCAGACTGGAAGCCCTGGGAAGAGCCTTGAGAGGTCTGGGGGTTCCCAAATAGGAGAGGGGGCCTCACAGCCACTCTCAAGAGCCACTGGGGGAAGGACACCCACCTGGAGTAGCTACTAAGCCCTCAAAAACAATGCATTGCAAAAGTGAGACTTCCCCAAGGACAGGTTTGTCCTGGGAAGTCCAGGACATGGGTGGTCAGAATTACATGAACGGGACTGGAATCCCCAGGGCATGCGGAAGTCAAGGTCAAGTTCAATGTAAATGTGGCAGCAGTTCCACCTTAAAGCCTGAGCAGTGAGAGACTGTGGCAGAAAGTCGGTGAGGACCCTGAACTCCTGGCTCTGCACCTGCCCAGAGCTGCCCAGGGCTGCCCAGGGCTCAAGCTTCCCATAGTAAAGTAAAAGGCACAGGACCAAGAGGTGAGTGACAGCCAGCAGACGCATTCCGCCCTGGCCCCCGCCGCCCAAAACGGTCCGCAGTAACATACACGACGACTTGGTGGTTCCTCTTCCGGACCCTGCTCTATCACCACGGGAGGAACATCCTGCGAGGACCCCGAGAAGGGGGCGGTGTGTCAGGCGCACCCTGAGGGGGAGCCGTGGGTGGGTGGGACCGTGAGGGGGAGCGCTGTGTGGGTGGGACCTTGAGGGGGAGCCGTGGGTGGGTGGGACCGTGGGGGGGAGCGCTGTGTGGGTGGGACCTTGAGGGGGAGCCGTGGGTGGGTGGGTCCTTGGGGGGGAGCGGTGTGTGGGTGGGTGGGTCCTTGAGGGGGAGCCGTGGGTGGGTGGGACCTTGAGGGGGAGCGGTGTGTGGGTGGGACCGTGAGGGGGAGCGCTGTGTGGGTGGGACCTTGAGGGGGAGCGGTGTGTGGGTGGGACCGTGAGGGGGAGCGCTGTGTGGGTGGGACCTTGAGGGGGAGCCGTGGGTGGGTGGGTCCTTGGGGGGGAGCGCTGTGTGGGTGGGACCTTGAGGGGGAGCGCTGTGTGGGTGGGACCGTGAGGGGGAGCGGTATGTGAGGTGCACCATGAGCAGCAGGGGTATGTCAGGTGGGACCTTGACGGGAACGGTGTGTGGGTGGCACCGTCAGGGGGAGCGCTGTGTCGGTGGGACCAGGAAGTGTTGGCGCCATTTGTTTCAAAATGTCCCCCCGCTGTGTGTTGCTTCTCAGCTGTCCCTTCATCTTGTTAGGAGGACCGCCCATGATCTCTCTGAATGACCGCCTGGAGGACGCGCGGGGATCCGCTTCTCGAGGGGTGGGGGGTGGGGGGCGCTGAGGTCACTTGAACGCGGGACTTGAGCTCTCGCTCGTCAGTGAGGGCAGCTGGGTCCCTTGGGGCAGATGAAGTGCACCTGAGAAGCCTTTTGCAGAATCAGTCCATCAAAACCAAGTTTATCTTATTTATAGTAAAAGGTATCTTTGAAGGTTCCCCAAAAGTTCAGAATTTCTCAGAGAGAAACATTGATGAGTGAAGATAATTGAAGCCATGTGCCGCGTGAGTCAGAGACCAGGAAGCCAGCTCCCGCCACACCGACTGGGGGTCGCTGGGGCAGGGCCTGGTCCACCAGCCTCCCGCTGCTGGTCCCTAGCACGTTTGGTCCAGTGTGGAGATGATGCCGTGGACGGCCCTCCATTAGCTCTCCAGGATCTTGAGGCTGAACTGTGCTCCGAGCACCCTGAGTGTTCTCCTTCTGGATGTTGCAGGGAGCATTCCTTCCAGGTTCTCCTAATGTGGTGCTTCCTGTCCATGACCCAGATTCCTCCACCACGAACCCAGAGGAGCTCGTGACCTCGGTAGCAGTGTGTCCATGAAACTCCCCATGAATGTGGCTCGAGACTTGAGGCCTAGCTCTCAGCTTATCACTGACACACATGCATTGACTAAAACCTTCCCCTCTAGTTCCAGGGAGCTGGAAAGGTACCCAGGCCAGAATCTAATGGCTGCATGTCCCTGGGCACGCTACTCAATCCATCTGTGTCCCAACTTTCTCATCTGCAAAGTGAGAATAGCGAGAGAGTCCCTGCTAGGGACGTGTCTAGGAAAAGAGGCATCACATGGTACACCTTTCTGAAAGGCCCTGGATATACTTCATGTTGCAGAAGTACTAACTAGTGTTGCCTCAGTGCCAACAGTATTAGAGCAGTTAAATTTCCAGAAAAGTAAACTGTTACACTATGCTAATATCTAATGCCATGCTAATTTCTTCTTAACAAGTCAGCTTTCAGCCATTATAAACTGAAAATGAATAGAATAACCTGCCTAAGTGCCTCCAGCACCCTGCTTCCTGCACATGGAGGAGTAGACACCTAGAGCACTCCAGGTGCCCTCCTGGAGGAGGCAGTGTGAAGAGAAGGGGTAGAGGCACCGCCACAGCGGAGCACAGGTGAGCCTGAGCACAAGGTGGGGCCGGCAGAGCCAGCAGCTAGGCCCCAGTGGAGGTCCACCAGGCAGCACCGCAGGGCCAGCACCTAGGTCCCAGTGGAGGTCCACGAGGTAGCACACAGGGCCAGGCTGAAAGCTGGCCTTGTCCTGTAGCATCAAGGGTGTTGATGAGGACAGAGTGAGCTCACCAGGGCAGAGACTGAGGAGGTTACTCTCCCTTCTGTAGCACAGACGGAGAACAGTGGCTGGCCTAGCCCAGAGGGAACCCCAGGTGCAGCACTCACAGGGGAACTGCCTGGCACCATGGCAGGCAGCCTATACCCTGGGGCAACCCAAGTAGTCACCCAGATAGTCATCCTGCCTGCCCATGGGTGTCCTGCAGACCCAGGAAATTGGTGGCCCAGGGAAGTGTCCTCACACACAGAACCCTCCTCACCCTGGGGTCACCCCTGCGGGATCCCTTACTGTGAATCCCTGCACCTTCTCAGTAGGCTTGAGAAGGCCCAGAGGCCCCTGTGCACTGAACCCTGTGGGGCCACAGCACACAGGGGTTCACCAGAGCCTCTTTCACTGCAGGTGAAGCAGCCTAGCCACTGCCCTGACTCTGCCAGGGAGGATGGGAAAGGGCTGTGAAAGTCAAGAGGGAATAGTGCCAAACTCCTGAGGAAGAGACCAGGAAAGAAGAAAGCAGTCGGAAGACTCCAGCACTTCCCTGAGCTGCTTGTAGGCGGATCTGCTGTGATCACACCAGGAGGGCCACCAGCGTCTGCTGGTGCCCCCGTGGCTGAGGCGCAAGGCTGTGCTGCGATCCCTGGCAGCGCTCACCAGCGGGGCTGGAAGGGCACGTCCTGGTGCTCCGCTGCCCGTGCTCTGTGAGGGTTATTTGGCCACACGTGATTAGGATCTGGCTTGCTGTGCACAAATGACAGCCTGGGTCCCTGTGTAATCAGGAGACACCCCAGGTCCCTGTGTAATCAGGAGATACCCTGTGGGCAAAACAGAGGATTAAGTGATTGCAGCTTCAGAGAGCCACACACAGGCACCACTTGTAACTGCACCGTCATCATCACCAAGCTTCCAAGCTCAGTGCTATCCTGATGACACAGGCACTGGGGTGGCATCTGCAGCCAGAGGGCCACGCTGGGCTGCTGAGGTTGCTACCCAGCCCTGTTTGGACCAAGCCTGGCACAGGGACGAATGGCATCCACCTGAAGTTGCACCATTTCTGTTGAGTGTTTAACACATCTTCCTCGTGACACCCCTCATGGGGCCACTTGGCATCTCTAGGTGACATTGGCAAGACAGCTGGTGGGACTCAGTCCCCCACACAGTTCTCAGGAAGCAGAGGCTGCCCAAGCTGGCCTTTGCCATGACTTCCTCATTGCCAGAGGAAAAACGCAAGTGAGACATGGACAGTGACAGCTTCGCACGTGCCTGTGTGTGCCTGCTCCTAGACAGTGCCTCTCAAAGGCTCCCAGGCCTCAGCTCTGCTTGGCTGTTAGCTGTGCCCTGAGCTTACACCCCAAGAAGAAGCCATCACTCTGATGGATGTGGAGATGCACCCTGACCAGTCGCCCACACTGAGCCCCAGGTGTCCATCTCTCTTCAACAAGTTCCTTCTCCACCCATGACCTGGCCACCCTGCTACACCAATCTGCCCCTAAGCCTCCTGGGGTACCTCTGCTCCCAACACACTCATTCCCCACTGCCACCTGAAGTCTGCAGAGTGCAGGTCTACAGCCTACTGACTCTGCTCTGTACACTGGCCAGCCTCAAACGGGACTCTGGTCACATGACACAGAGCTGCCATGTCTGTGGGACCACTGGATAGTGACCACTGAGCCACAATGCACATCGCATTCTTCAGCAAGGGACAGTAGAGCAGGTGGGAAGGCCCCTGCTCCCTCCAGCACAGAGATGTGGTGTGCGTGTTATTTTGGAGCATTTCCATTTCTCTACTCCTCTGGACGTGCAAAAGAAAATTCCCAAAAGAAGCTATGCAAGCCAGGGGTTTAAGGCAGACCGTCCACCTGAAACCCTGCTGGTCTGCAGAGAGCCCACCTGAGAACCTGCAGCTGAGCCCTGGCCTGCCTGCACTGCAAGCTGGTGCGGGGCCACTGTGCCAGCAGCTCGGGATCTCGCTGCCGTGAAGTCACAAAAGGCTATTTTGTGTTCTGAATGAAATTTGGAAACCCAGAAATCATTGAAAGAAGAAAAAGCAAAAAAAAAAAAAAAAATGCATGTGTGCGTGCGACAAAGTCTAAAGGCCAATTGGACTTGGGCTCTGAGTGGGGTTCTGGGCTGGTTCCAGGATCCTTCCCAGATCATCTGGCTCGGGCTGGGGTCTTCAGCCTCTCTATCCACCCGCTGGGAGCAGGTAACGCTGCTGGTACCCACTGGAGCCTGGCCACAGAGCATGAGCAGAGCAGAAGAGCTTGTCACGGCAGGAGGTGAGGAAAGGAGTGAGGGACCACGGGCATCTGGACAGGCTGGACAGAGCTGGAGCCGAGACAGACAGGAAGAAGTGGGGACAGAGAGAGTCATGGCCCTCCTCCCTGGTGACTTCCAAGACCAATGTCACTGCACAGTCCACAGGTATGTTCTTTCTCATTAAAAAGAAAACTGGCTAAAAAGCAGCAGTCAAAATGAGGGAAGGGAAGAGGAAAGGACGGGAGTGTAAACCTGAATGGGGGCAATGAATGGCTTTCAGAATTCCTCTCGAGTTTTGGGAAATAAGGAAATGTAAATTGTTTTGAGTCAGATCTAGTGAGGAATCAATAAAAATAAAAGCATCAAAAAATATTGTACCCCCCAAATGAACGTAAGAGTCTATCTGGTAAGGATGCACTGAGTGAGAATGTATTTGGGGGTGCACCCAACAAGGTGGGTCCAAAGGGAACACACCAGTGAGATGGACCCAACAGGAATCCCCTATGGGAATGTCCAAGGAAAATCCAGCAAGGACACACCCTGTAAGGACGTGTCTAAAGGAAATAAAAGCTGACAACTGACCTTCCCACAGAATTTGCATAAAGAATATTAAAAAGTTCATTGGGAAGGCTCAATAGGAAAGAAAATGTGAAATCCTGAGCATGGAATGTTGATTTGTTACAGTTCTGTTCTTTGGGGTTTTAGTGTATCATAAAAATGACATGTCTGAGAACGTCTATCCCTGAAAAACACTGAAATATAATATAAAATTAGCCAATAAAAACCTTCAGGAATTGCTTTTCAGAAGTCCAGTTCACTAAGTGGTTGACTTTACAGCAGAAAGAAAGAACATGAGTCCAGGGTCCCTGCACAACTCATCTCCAGCTCCATCCCCGAGCCTGCTCATTGTAAATCCTATACTCTACATCAATAACATCGCTCTCATCTATTATTTGGGTAGTAACACTGAGCTGAACACACATTTTCCAGACCTCTAAATAAACTCCTAGAAAAAAAAAAAAAAACATCAAATAACAAACCTCCCTCTTCTTACTTCCCTAATATAACATTTTGCATTATGAGTCAAATGTCTAAAATGGGAAAGTTGAACCCACATTAAGTGGCAGACCAGGCCAGGCAGCAGGGACTTGGCTAGTGGCAGGTGCCCCAGGCCCACCTTGTGACCCCTCCCTGAAGGACAGAGCTCTGCATTCTAGGGCGCCCTCCTGTGGTTGAGTCAGGAAAGGTTGAAGCATCTGGGTAAGGAAGGTGTTTGCAAAGCACCCATGGGTGAGGCAGGAGGGTGCCAGGGCAGGGGTGATGGGTGGAGAGGTGCCAAGAGTCAAGATCATCAGACTCTACTGGATTGTACTCTGAGTGAAAAGAAAGACCCGACTTTGGCAGCCCCCTCCGAAGATAAATCTGTTAAGAATAAAGAACCCATTAGCATAGGCACATGTCTGCATCTGCTAAAGAAAGAACTGGAACATGCATGCTCAGGCTGGGCCACTGCTGCTTTCCCTGCCCTAAGGCACTTCCAAACACCTGAAGTGCATACACCCTGGATGTGCACTCCTGGCCACCTGGCAGGATACAGTGAGCAGAGAGAGCATCTTCAGAGCACAGAAAACCAGTTCTGCGGGTCAGAAGAGTGGTGCAGAGTATGGACACAGTTGGTCCTCACCCCACAGCCCCATGCAGTCACCTTCTCTCAGAAGAAGGTTGGTGTCTCCGCCAGGTAGTATCTGCACATGGAGGAAGTGGGTGGAGCACAGTTCTGTGCCACTGTAGCTAGTGCACAGCCTTAACCACAAGGCCAATTACTGGATTACCATAAGCTTTTTAGAGTAGCAGTCCCAGTTATGTGTACTTGGGAGTCTAATTAAGCAAGTCTAATTAAGCATTTTATGGAAGATGATTTTGACATCATTGAGGGGGCCAGACCTATCCAAGCCTCCTGGGCCTCTTCCAGGGACCATGACAGTGGACAAATGGAAATGCCTCTGTGCCCATGCTGGGAGAAAGTCCCAACCCCTCCATGCATTGAGGCCAGTCCCTTCCTAGGAAGATGCCAGGATGCTCAGCACATCATGTCAACCAAGAGAGTTCCAACCCAGGATATCGAAATCCAAGTGCAAATCCGGTTTCAATAGGAATAGTATATAAAGTCCCACCTTTGAGTTCAAAAACCTTTGTAACAACCAGTCCTGGGGCTGAGTGATTTAACAGCACCTCTGACTTACAGAGCTGTATAGAAATGGGTATCTCTCCAGATTATGTTCTATCATTCAGTGACAACTACTTTTGAATATTGTGTCTGGTTGAGAGATGCATGCTTCAAAGATGTGGATTTTAAGCTCTGGTTAGAGATAGAAATGGGGCTTGGATGAGACAGGAACAGGAATCCTCAGCCTTGGGACTGACTGTGAGGGAAACCAGGAGGCAGCACCCCAAGTAATGGAGTACTGGGATGTCAGGACCCCGCTGGGTTAGCACAGCACTCCAGCCCTGGAGGAGGGTGGGCGGGGCAGGGGAATGAGGCCCTGTGGATCCGGAGCCCCTTCTTCAAAACCATGGCCCTTGGGAAACAGCTGTTGTCAATTCTTGGTAATTTACCATAAGGTGAATTTTTAACATTATGTGATTCCCAGCCTGAGCTGCAACAGAAGTCCTCCCAGCATTCCCACCGAGAACCCTGTCCACGGTCCACCAAGAATTCTACCATGACAAAGGTCACTCCCTGTTGAATGGCCAGGGAGCAGGCCGAGTGTTTATGGTCTCTCTTGCAGTGTTTAAAACTTCATGTGCAGATGACGGGGGCCTCGACGGTCCAGCAGGGCCAGGATGTCAGTGCTTCCCTTTGCTTTGACAATGAGCAGAATCCACCTCTGCTCACTTTCCCCTCTTTTTTCTCCTTTGCTTTCTTCTCCACCTTCTCCTGATAAATGAGCACATCTGAAGGAAGAATAAGGTGAGTATGGCCAGTATGCTGACCGGCACCACTGACCCTCGGGAAGCAGGGCAGGCAGAAGCAGGGGCACAGTCCTCACTGGACTGAGGGGACAGGCATGCTATTGCATGCAGCCACTTCCCCCATGAAGAATGTAAGAGCCCCTGAAACATGGGTATACTGAAGTGCTTACCTGGGTTGTTCTTGGAAGCAGGACGAGCAGCACAGCGCGCTCTCCACACCATACTGAAGCCATGGCCTTACAGAGCTCCATGTCCCTGGAGGGGACATGTGGGGAGCAGCTGCATCCGGAACCTCAGCCCCACTCTGAGCTCCCAGAGGCCCCACATTTGACCATCCTGGGCCCACCAGACACCACAGATAGAAAGATACTAAGAATTTTTTTCACAGGTAAATTTTTAAAATTTAGTTGTATGTTTAAAAAAACACATCCTATGTGGGAAGAATTAAATATATACCCAAAAGTAAACAATACACTGAATTCTGATTAATTGTTTTCTTTCAAATATCTGGAATTTTTTTTTTTTTTAATTAGGAGCACAGATGGAATTTCCGTCATTACTATGATAGTTCTACTTTCTGTTAAAAGTGATTGGTTCCTGTTAATGGTGACGACTGTGTCCTGTGAAGTCTTTGTACTTTGAGTTGATGTCTGGTGCAGGGGAGGACAGCACAGTGGCCACTGCAAAGGGGAGGGAGGTGCAGGCACGTCCCTTGACACTACTTTTGATCTATATATTCTGCCAGATGGTACAGGGAGATTACGGCAGCCTACACGAGGCCCGTCCTGGGCATGCCTGGAAGTGCAAGGCCATGCAGGCAGATGGCGGCTCCCACCTGTTGCCGTCACCAGCAGGCAACAAGGTCAGAGGAGGAAAGGGTGCTCCTCTTCTCAAGATGCCATCAGTAGTCAGGGGTGAGCAGAGAACGAGAAGAGGGAACTGCCCCCCACCCCCTGCACAGGCCCGGTTTGAACGAATAGGAGCGGCAGCATCTGAAGCAAGTTGAGCACACTGCAATACTGCAGTGGGGAAGCTCAGCACAACTGTCACCACGGAGGTGACAACTGTATCCCCATCCTAGAAATTAATGAGCACCCTATAAATCAGAATGACTCGTCTCCTTTAACAGAGCACTTTGCCCTCTCTCAGAGGGCTACAGTTGCTCTGAGCCCCTTCAGCCATCACAGAGTTCAGTGCAGAGAACACCCAGAGACAGCCCTGCCTGAGCCCCTTGGGGCAGCAATGCTCAGCAGCCTCTGGCACCAGCAGGAGGGCAGCTGAGCCTGCTCGGGGCTAGCTTCCTGGGCACATCCCAGAAAATCCTGCCCGGCTCTTCTCCAGGCCTCAGTAGCAAAGCCAGGTAGTGGCCGACCCATAGTCACAGTGCTGGGCAGTCTTGCCCTGGCCTGGGGAAGTGGCTACCATCTTGCTAGACCACTGTGGGCTGGTATCTCTGTGCTGACAAGGGCCTGCCCCATCCTAAGAAGTCATTGATTTCTCAAAAAGAAATCAATGCTACCAGTATACTCACTTGGACAGAGAGCTGATCCACTTTCTCTAGAGCCTGGGTAAATGAACAGAAATGGGGATACAGAAAACACCCCAATTGGGACAAGGCCAGCTTAGTTACCACAGCACTATCCCTCCTAGGACAAGGTCCGCTTAGATACTACAGCACAATTCCACCTAGGACAAGTTCATCTGAAATACCACAGCATCCCATTAGGACAGGTTATCTTAGAAAGCACAGCACTATCCCACAAAAGAAAATGTCAGCTTAGATACTACTGCCCTTTTCTACCTAGGGTAGTACAGTACTTTCTAAACTAGGACAAGGTCAGCTTGGGTACTACAGAACCCTCCCGAGTAGGACAAGTTCAGTTAGATTTTACAGAACATTCCCACCTAGGAAAAGGGCAGCTCAGAAACCACAGCACTATCCTACGATAGATAAGGTGACCTTGGATACCACAGCAGTTTCTCCTTGAGACAAGGCCAGCTTAGATAGCTCGGCACCTTCACACCTAGGAGAATACACTTTTGACACCATAGTACTTTCCCACAGAGGACAAAGTCATCTTGGATACTATGGCACTTTTCCACCTAGGACACGTCATCCTCAACCACAGCACTTTTGCACAAAGAATAGGTCAGCTTAGATACCATAGCACTTTCCCACCTAGGACAAAGTCAGCTTAGATAATACAGCACTTTCCACCAAGGACAAGATCATACCTGATACCACCACACTCCCAACTAGGACAAGGTCAGCTTAGATACTATAGCTGTTTTTTTTCCTTCTATATTTTATTTTGTTTTTTGCCAAGAAACTAATGGATTTATTTTTTGTGAAGTGGCTGCCATCCAGCAGATGGACAGCATCCACATGAAAGAGACCTAACTAAGATTGTCCCAGGGAACATCTGAATGCCAACGCAGGTGCCCAGGGCCACCGCTTCAAAGGCAGCTCCTCAGACTCTGTGAATCCTCACTCTCATTGGAGTCCACATACCTCTCCTCCCCACAAAGTGGCCTCAGCCTGGGGGCGGCCAGTGGGTGCAGTCCATACCCTCATCTGGGTATAGAAGGACTGAAGAGGCCCAGCCACCAGAGGGCGACTGGATGTATCTGAAAACTTGTAGAATCTCAAATGGTGCTAAGATAGATGGAGTGAAATTCACCACAGCACATAGGTGTGAGGAGAGGAAAGGGGCTCACTGTAACTTGGGCAAAAGCGTAAAAGAGAAAGAAAGAAAAGAATACCAAGGAGAAGAAGGAAGAGATGGCCATGAGCACAGATCCTGAGGACAGGCCAGTGTGGCGGCCGCTCTAGGACATGCATAACAAACATCTGAAAGGATTCTTCGGGCTTATCAAGGGAGCCATCGAGAGGCTGCCTGGGTTGAAGAGTCTAATGGAGTCTGGCCACAGAGTGATCCAGAATATTCCCACTTATTTTTTTTTTAATCCTGAAAATACAAAAGTCAGTTCACATTTTACTTGGTTTTATTTGTGTTTTATTACAACCTTTGCTTTTTTATTCTCTGCCTGGCACTGTAACACCACAAAAGAATGTCTGAGTTTTGCTTTTAAATTCTTTTTAGCCATATGAAATCAGGACTCAACAAAATACTAATTCATGTTCTGAAGTTTTTCATTCTGTGGGATGGAGGTGAGAACTCAATATGTGAACTGTCATCAAAAGTCACACAGTGAACACTGAGGGACTCAGGGCGTCACCATCGATAGGGGAGCCTAAGGAAGCAGTTTTTCTCCTACAGATGAATCACACATAACTGAACACCACCCTTAATTCTCTTCTCAACTCACAATCCTAATGGGAAGCGATCATCATGAGTGTGTGAAGTGGTGCACAAGTGGAACCGTGAGCCTCTTTACTCAGAGAACTGTGCACCCCCACACTCTCCACCCCTGCCCGCCTCCACCACAGCCACATACACTCTGCCCTGTCAGCTCTAGGCTACTGCCCATCTGAGCCACAGCCTCCTACAGCTCTGGATTGTCATAAGTCTTGTTTGGATGCAGAACAGCTTAGAAATCTGTTCTGTCCTGAGCCTTCACAACAGGGGACTCACCATCTTGTGAGAATCAACATTGCTTATGGTTTTATTTATTTATTATGATCTTAAAATTAAAGTGACTTTTCCAAATGTTTGGGTTTACATGTCACATAGATGGGTTTGTGAGTTGACGGTTTCCTGTGGTCCCATCCCCTTCTCAGCACCACCTCTGTGGTCATCTTCAGAGCCTTGAACTCCTCCATGGGAGGGGAGAAGACACACCATTGCCTGTTCAGCCCAGTGTTGAACGTGAACAGCACCAAAACAGATGGTGGCTACCGCGTGTCCTAACTGCTGGGGAACGGAAAGGCAATTCTGTTTCTGACATTTCAGGATGATCAGTTTTAGGCCCTCTCATGGACTGGGGACAACTGGATTTTCTTCTAAATTCATATGTGTCAAATACTATTTTCCTTCTCTCTCAATGCAAACAAATACTATCAGGAGTACAGAATGTCCATTTCAGCACAGGTGATACACAGTTTCCCAGACCAATGGCAGGTACTTACTATAGGCTGACCCCACAGGTCAGGGCCTTTAGTTTATTTATGATCTATTATGATCTTATGATTTTATTTTTGATTTATTATGATCTTAAATTTAAAGTGACTTTTCCAAATGTCTGGGTTTACATGTCATGTAGATGGGTTTGTGAGTTGACGGTTTCCTGTGGTCCCATCCCCTTCTCAGCACCACTTCTGTGGTCAGAACTGGTGGCTCAGGCTGGAAGTCCTCCAAGATGGTGGTGAAGGAGGCAGGATGGGACCTGTAGTCCTGAAGGTGGTGCAGGGCACCCGCTCTGAGGAAAAAGAGTGAATCAGGCTGACTTTCAAAGGCATAGGCCAGCTGAGCAGGCAGGGCTGAGATAACCTCTCAAAGCTTCAGTCCTCCTCCCTTGGGACAGGGAGTTGCGGCTTTTTAAATGAGCACTGGGATAGGAGCCTAGAGAGTGTCATCCACTGGTGACACAAAAAGACACAAGGACGGGGCTGGGGATGTGGCTCAAGCGGTAGCGCGCTCGCCTAGCATGTGTGCAGCCTGGGTTCGATCCTCAGCACCACATACAAACAAAGATGTTATGTCTGCCGAAAACTAAAAAATAAATATTAAAATCAATCAATCTCTGTCTCTCTCTCTCTCAAAAAAAAAAGACACAAGGACACCTAGACATATCCAGCTCTCCCGGTACAGGGTAAAATGCCAGCCAGTCTATTCTGAAATGCGTCAACGGCTCTAGCTCAAAGCCTCTGGAAAGGTCAGGTCATTCTTCACACACACATGGATTCACTGGTCCATCTGTCAAACTCATCTAACTCTATTCATGACAAAGTTGAGGACCTGTGCTCACATCTGCTCGCTCCCTGAAGAAAGTAATTACATTTAACCAAAACAATTTATGATAGAAATGATTCCCTGGTCTCTGTCATTTATAGAAATAAGAAGAAAAATACACATGGTCTGGCATTAGAATGTACCTACTTTTTCAAAGAATAAACAGATGAGGATCCAAATTAGGGTGTTTTACATCCACTTACCAATGCCAGCTGCTCACTGGAAATAATAACGAGGTCTGAGAGTGACCAGGTCACACAAAGCACCAAGAAGACATGGGGACAGACACACAGTGCTGTTTCTAAAGAATCATTTGGATGGGGGAAAGGGTAATTACCAAGTAGAGCAGTAGAGCTCAATCTTCACCGTAAGGGAATGGGGTGCTCACACCCTGGCAAGGTCAGCAAGGCTGTGCCCACAAAGCAAACACATCCACCTTATGGAGGGAAGCCATGGACAGAGCCTGGGAGCCCAGGTATGGCAAACTTGAACCCCCAAAAGAGAGGCCTGGGCCTTGCTGTCTCCATGAGGTCATGGATGGAATGGAAGGAGGCAGAGAATCAGGCTTCCTCCTTCGCCTGTGCAGTCCCATCTCAGATAAGCTCACACATACCCCAAAGCCTCAGCGTCCACCCACTCTAACCACATGGCAACATGTGCATTGATGACGGTGTTTAGTACTCTCTGCCAGGGGCCAGAGGCATGGGTATAAAACAACATGGACTGGAGAAGAACACTCATAATACATGTTAATCGCCCCATGTGCAATCTCCACAATGGGCTAAACAGACATAATTACCTCTCCCCTTTTCACAGATGAGAAACTAAAGGTTAGGGAAGTCAAGCAACTCACCTAGAGATACCCAGCAAGACACTGCGCTGTCACTTCCTTGCACGTTTATGAACTGACACCACCTCCAAGGTTTGCTGAAGTAGGGTATGAATCTCCTGGAGAGGAGGACACTGTCTGAAGGCAGCCTCAGGACCCCAGTGAATTTTCCAAAAACCAGAAGGTGATTTGAAAAGAGATCATTACCACAGAAAAATCCAGAACATCCAACATGTCCAGTGATCAGTTAATTTTCAATCTTGAGTACTCTGCAAAACCCAACTATTTCTTGATTTTCTTGATTAGGGGAGGGGGGTGAGAAGGAGATGCCAAGGATTTTATAGCTTTAACTATTTTCCTGGATAAGAGAGGTGCACAGCATTTTACACGCAACTGTGATTTTAAGAAAGTGTTCTTGGGAAGTAAATGGGATACTTCCTGCGTGGTGCAAGCTCAGCGCCTGCACAAGGACCCCACATGTAGTTGGCACCACTGCAACCCAGGAAATCCTTGGAGCTACACAAGGAGGCAAAGGGCAAGAGGTTTAAAGCAAATAGTTTTGAGAGGGGGAGGGAGCAAGAAGACAAGAAAATCTACTGAGCCTGAAACTGTTGTAATTACTAACCAACAGGCCCCCACCACAGGGCAGATTTTCTACACTTAGAAAATCCCTGGCAACTTCAGGTAGCTACTGCTCCTGCTCCAGGAGAAATGCCATGATCTCATTTTGAGGATTGGCCTCAGTTTCCCTACTGTCTTTAACGGGCTTTAAGATGTGTTTATACATACCAGTATGTCTGTGTGATTCCAACGGCACATGTATGTATAGGAACATATCTACATGCTTGTACATACAGCAGCACTCCTTGAGGGTCCTTCTGAGGTCTCAGAGGGCTACAGAGAAAGGCTGTGTGAAATTCCCAGCTACAGCTCTGGTTTCTAATCTACAAGTCATTTGTGAGACACAAGGCAGGGACCTAGGACGCCCCAGAAGAATTTTAGGTATGAACAATGAACTCACTAACTCCTTCCCCCTCACACTGCTGAGAGAGGGAAGGGGGGTGGAAAAAGAAAAGGAAAGCAAAAGCAAACACCGCAGGACTGCCTTTACTTTACTGAAGGGCAGAGGGACCGGCTCCTGCTAACCATGGTTATTTTCCATAAGATAAACACCCTCTGCATCGAGTTGTCCTGGCCACTTGGAAGCCCCTCTGCACACAGGCCTTCTCTCTACCTCCGTGTTTTCTCAAGCACTTGTTCAAAAACACATTTAAGTGGAATGTTTTCGTTTCTGCAGATTGCATTAATTATGGGTTCGCAAGCATGGCAGGCGCACGAGGTCTGCCCGAGCTGGGCGCTGCAGACAACCGGCCTTGGCGGAGCAGCCGGCCGCAGTTGGTTTGGCCCGCTGCGGACGCCGCTCAGCCCCCATCGCAGCTCGGCATTTGGCACCGAGAGCCTCAGCCCCGCCAGGGCTGCAACTAAGAGAGACAAACAGAGCGATCCTTCTCTGTGCCCCATGCGCTCAGGATCGCGCCTGCCCGTGCGCAGCATCTTGCCACTGAGGAGAGGACCCGGCTGGAGCAGAGAGCGCCTCCTGGCCCGTTTCTACCCTGAGAAGAGAGGAGAGAGCTTATTGTCCCTCCTTTATTAGAACTTAGTGAATATCTGTCATCTGCTTCTTCCTGCTTTCTTTAGAGGGTCTCTAAGAGGGACAGGCCCAGTAGTCGGGCCCTCGACGCGCCCCCGTAGCCCAGCGAGTGGCCACAGGATCTGCAGGGCTCCCTACCAAAAAAAACGACCACCTAATGCAGTCAGGCCAGATCCCTGCGGGGTGAGGTGGACTGAGTGCTCAATGGGTCGCCCTGGGGACAGCCAGCAGGGCGCCTGCGTCCCATCCCTCCTAGTTCCCGCGCAAGTCCCTGCCCCATGAGAGTGCATCAACGCCGGACACCCTGACTCTCACCCATCTGGAGCTGGGAGGACTCGGGAGCCCGCATTAGCCGGGAGCCATCCGCCGGACACGCACGCGGCGGGACGGGTCTGGGTCCCACCTGCTGGAGTCACGCGGGCGGAGGCGCCAACACCCTGAAGGCCACCTGCTCCCCTTGTCTCCGTCCGGAGGGGAGCGTGGGGACCCGGCCGGGCGGCACTGCCAGGTCCCGGGCTTACCGTGAGCGCTGAGAACTTCTGCGCGGGCGCGGGCGGCAGCAGCCCGGCGAGCAGCGGCAGCCAGCAGAGCTGGGGCAGCAGCATGGCGACCCAGCGCGGGACCGCGCGGACGACCCACAGAGAGCGGCCGCGCCCCGAGCCCCAGTCCTGAGCCTGGCACCGCGGCCGGGAGCCTTGGGCTAGCGCGACCGACCCGGCGGGTGGAGGCGGCTCCTCCGCAGTCCTCGCTTCCAACCGCTCCGGGCCCGGACTTGACCAGCTCAGCTGCAGGCACTGAGCGGTCCTCCAAGTACTTTGCGGCTTCCCTCGCTCCTGTCAAATACCCTCAGAACTTCCCGGATCCTCCCCCTGCCACCCCACCCCCGCCCTCTTCCTTCCCTCTCCCCTCTCCTCCCCCAGCCCCACCTCCTCCCGCGGGCCGCAGAGCTGGGCTAGGCTCAGAAGCGCGGTCCACAGAGGGACTGCCCTGGGAGCAGTCTGCTGAAAGGAGAGGGAGAGGGGCCACCAGGGTGGGCTAGCGCCCCAGTGTATTTTCTTGCCTGCTTTCTTGAGCTCACACTAGTTGCACATGCACTCACATATATAAGCGTGCATTCACAACCACATGTGCGCCCAGCCAAGGAGAGTTCCAGGGCACAACCATGTAACCAATGTCCAGTCTTGCCCCAGTGCAGAGTCTGCCCACTCCAGACCAGCCCTTGTGCCCTGTTCATCCACTAAGGTGAGCCTGAAGCTTTGGCCAGTCCACCAAGCCCAGTGGCTCTCCTTGAATGCGGAACTCCAGGACACCTTCTGCAGACCAGAAATGGCCCTCAAATGTGCTGACTGATCAACTGGCTCCCAGAGTAGGGAACCGAGAACAAATATCCCAACACCAGGGCAGTCTCTTTACACTGGATCATCCACTGGAGGGGGTGGACACACAGATCTGGGAGGGTCTGACTTGAGCAGCAGCCTTAATCCTAGGCCAGTGTGATTGGACTGTGATTAGGCATACTGTATAGATAGAGGTGCTGCTTTTAGCAGCTCTTTTGGAGCATTTCAGGTGTTTGTGCAAGGAGCACAGGGTGGTGGAGGCTGTTAACCTGTCCCTGGAGACTTGATGGAAACCAAGAGAAGTCTGCACACCCAGATTCTGGAAGACATCCACTGCAGAAAACATTGCTGAAATAGTTTAAGCCTTGGCTTGTAACTTTACAGGAAAAGGCCCTAATTCCATCTCACACAGAAAGCCAACAAAGTGAAGACTTTCGAGAACAATGAATCAATTGACTTGTCAGGGGCTCTAGGGAAATGAACAGAATAGCAAATCCGCATCTGAGCTGTCATCTGCCGTCAGGTTCACCGCTAAGAACCAGAGGGCAGGGGGCTGGCTCAGAAAGTTCAAGACTGGCTGCTTGGAGGGGCTGCACTTCTGCAGGCGTCCACTCGGCCATCTGCAGTGATGCCGGGGACCAGGAAAGATGGCAGAGGAATGATCCTTCCCAGGAGGGCTCCTCTAAGAACTCTCCTTCAAATTCCAAAGCCCAAAGAATCTATTAAACACTTAAACACATTCCTGCTGGTTTGAGGACACAGAAGGAAATTATAATAAAACTCCTCAGGGATTGCTCTTGGGTCCAGAGAAACAGGTGAGCATGCAGCTGTGAGCAATTAAGTAAATAAGGACCAATGTGAGGCAACGTCAGTAAAAGTTAGAGTAAAAATAAAACCAATCAATAAATGTTGCATACCACTGATTCTAAAATAATCTGAAGAAGAAAATGTACACTCAGAGCTGGCATATCTCCTTTAAACATCCTTTGCTATTGAAGATTTCATTTCTACTTTATTGAGAGTGCTGCAAGTCATGGGCTGCTGCTATCTGATATGTTGCACTTCTCTGCAGAACTCAGAAGCCTGAGAGCACTGGCATTTATTACCTGCATCAGCTACAAAGTGGCAATCAAGAAGTAGACCTAACCATTCCCATTTTACAGATGAGGAACAAAAGCAAAAGAGAAAAATGCCTCAGCCAGATCTCCTAAGCCTCGACATCAGAACAGAATCCAGATGTCGCAATATAGAATTTTGACCCATCCACTTCACTTCCCCTGGAGATACAGATGGCAGAAGGAAGCTTCTTGACTCTCCAGGCCTGGAGTCCGAGATTCCTGCATTCTTCATGTGTTGACTCCAGAATCCTCTGGCAATTCCAGAAATATCAATGAAATGTATTTGTCCAAGATGCTGACAGATGAGGCAGGATTGGAGCCTTCAAAGACCTTGTAAAATCTGGACAGACTAATGTGGATCGAAGGCCAAATTTCATTTTCTCAAAGACCATTGAAGTGGAATTCGGAGAGATATTGTTTCCATTTTTGTGGAGAAAAATAATACACTCATTTAAAACCAGGAGATAGTGTTTTTCTGTCTGTCATGCTCAGGTCTCCCAGGAAGCCACTACTGGCCTGAGCAGCTGACACCACACACCGCTTCACCTCAAGATTTCTGAGGGTTCCCACAGGACAGAAAGAAGTCCTCTTTTCTTGGAAATAGCCTACATTTTAAATTAAGAGGTGGCAAAAGGCCCATCTTAAAGTGTGGCCTATGGATCCAAAATTTAAATTTCTTCCACTGATCAGTCACAATAAAGAGGAGCAAGAAAAATCAATGACCCAGAACTGGCTCTTCTCACAGGTCTCAGCTCACTTCCCCTCTTCCGTCACTAATACTGACTCACTTTCCTATTACTTTTACTATGCAAAAACTGCAAAAGGCTTGTGTTCTTAACACAGACATGATATAATTTAATTATCATTCCTGGCTTATTTGTGTTTAGCCAGAGAGCTCATTGTCAGCCATTTTCCATATTCCCACAGTGTGCAAGGTACAGGCTTAATCGAATGTCCCTTTGTTGTTCTGCGACTTCCAAAAGCTTTCTTGGTCATAATTCTGAGTGACACTGAGACCAATTGGAGTGGGTGCGCCTCACCACTGTGTGGAGCATACTGGCCGCCTGTCAGCTGCTCATCTAACCGACGCATGACCCAGGTTTTATTCACTCATAGGAAGAGGAGTCTTCTGAGTTCACTGGGGTTCTTAAGTAAATTCTCCATGATTGACCTTTTGACTGCCCCCACTGCTGGAAACACAGCAGACAGCAGTCTGCGAAGGACAGGGCCTATAGGATGGGGTTTGTGAAGTCTGTCCCCTCTACTCCACCTGACAGTTCTCATGGGCAGACCAGTGGTCCCACTTCTATCCCAGGCTTGCGCTGTTCAACTCCAGAGACCTGGGCGTCCATGAGAGTGACCGACACAGACACACTGTGAATTTCTAAGTCGGGGAGAACCTGCTGCCTGGGGAGGCAGACGTCACGTGCCCTCACAGTGGAGCAGGGAAGGCCCCTGAGCCATCTCAGGGGTCCCTTCCCCACTGGGAATTATTTTAGAGACAGAGAATCGAGGTTGTCTTTGTGCCCGTCCACCACATCGTCACCTTCTTCAGATGCCGATGACAGGTTCCATGAGGGCCTGCTGAGAGCCATCCAGGCACTTCATGGAAGTTGTCAGGAGCAGCTGGAATGTGCAGGTGTCTTGTACTCAGCATCTGAGCCACTCCCACAGGGCGCTGAAAGGTAGCACTTCACAGATGGTGACAAAGCCCAGGAGGCCACGGGACCCCAGATCCTCATGTGGAGGCTGCAGCCACAGACTCTCCTGGATCCTCGTCTCAGAAGCCAGGGTCTTTCCCCTGTAGCCACTACGATTTGGATATCATTGAAGAACTTGTTGGCTGCAGCAAGGAAAGGCCCAGGGTCCACAGTCTACAGATAATCAGTTCTCAGACATTTTGAGATCATAAACCCCGTGAGGAGTGAGGAAAACTATGGGCTATTTTGTCCAGAAAAATATGCAAGTGGTGGACAAACACAGTCCCGCCTCACTGACTGGCTGCTTTGTACAAACATACCCCTTGAGCATCCACACTGGGAACTGTCCCTCTGAAGTGATGCTTGGTGGCTGTCCCTTCTGAAAGGTGTGATTATGGTGTGGGGGAGAAAGCCACTCTCAGGCTCAATCTCGTGGATTAGTCAAAACACGCAGCAATGGCCGCAGTGCAGGGCCAGGCTTGCTAGAAGTGGTCACCGTGATCCCAGGGCTATGCGTGCCTTCCCGTCATAACAGCCTTTACTAGCATGTGAAGCCCTCAGAACCCATCAGCAGCAGGACTAGTGAAAGGCACTGCCACAATGACGAAGCGCTATACAAGGTGTGTTCCTGGAAGAGAACGGGCGACACACATGAACCGGGAGAACTCAGAGCACCCGAGCTCTTCTCAATTCAGATGGTCTCGACTACTTTGATTTTCTCTCCTTGTTCACCCATTTGGAGTCCTTCTTCCTTTCTTAACATGGCAAAAAAACATTTTAAGATGACAATGGAAATATAGCTTCCCAAGAACACTCTGGTGCAGGGTGAACCAGGCAGATGCAGGCTGTGGCCACAGAAAGAGGAGTAGGAAGATACCCCAGTAAAGAGAGCCTCAGCTCCCACAGAAGCTCCCTCTACCCCGCTGTGCTCAGGCAGGAGGGAGCGCCCCGCCCTCCTGGCCCAGCCTCTGGGACTCGGAGCTGAGTCTTCCACTGTATCAGACAAGCAGGAAAATCCTCAGTGACTTCAGACATCGTACCAGGCCCTGGCCGCTGGGCCATGGGGACAGTGAAGTGACGTGGCTTGCTGGTTGGCCTTCCACCCTGTTCGGCAGACCCCTCTGTGGGCTGTCCATCAATAGCTGCCTCTTCTCTCTCTGCATAAGCAGGAGCCCTTGCTGGTGTTGCCCAGGAAGTCAGGATCCTCCTGGTTTGGGCTGGTTCAGCCTCCATCCTGGGAATTTTCTTACTGCCTTTTGTCCCTAGAAAACAGTGTGCAAACTAGAGATGCAGCTCCACGGTTTCCAGACCCTGTTATTCCTAGGTCTACAAGCCACGAAAACCAGACTTCTTCTGACTCTTTTCTCCTGTGAGGTGATTGGCCACGAGAGCCCTGGGGCTGATGGTCTGCAGAGGTGCACACAGGGGTGCTCTCTGTGGCTCTCAGACTTGCAAAAGGGATCTGGATGTGCAACAGATGGTGGAAAACTTGGCACGCAATGTGGATAAAAAGTGTGCCGCGGAGTGTAACTGGCAGGCCTGTGCCCCAGAGGCCCTGCAGACACACGGGCATGTGGGGCCTGGTACAGCTGCAGGCGCTCGCAGAGACACGAGTGAGAATTACACAGCACCTGTCCAGTGCCTCTGGCTCAAGCCCTGGGTGAGTCTGCTGTTTGTCCAGCACCTGGACCCTTCCTCTGGAGGCTAACTCTTCATCCTGCTGAGGCTGCAGCCTCTTGGGTCCTTCTGGAACAACAGCACCAAGTCTAGCCACTGTAGCATCATGACAGCACATAGCAAGATGTGCATCCCTTGGTTTTCTGTGACACAGGAGTAGCTGTCTTGGAAAGTCAGAAAAGATTTCCCTGGAAATGCATCTTGGTTTCCTAGGACCAAGTGAAATCATGATGTGTAGACTGTGTCTGCACCTGGAAGGGCACCAGGAAATCCGTGCCTGACTGGACAAGGCCACAGGGCTGCCGTGCTCAGCATCCACACGGGTACGACAGGGCTCCAGCTGCCTCGGGTTTAGACCATTGGTCACCCTGAAAGAGTGGCTGAAATTATTAGCCAAAAGAATATTTGGGGGTTTTCTTTATCATCTAATGCTGGTAGCCAATGTCATCAGCTTGGTTTTAGCCCTTTATTCATTTTTAAGGTTTTAAAAATTCATTTTAAGAATTTTAGGTTATTTTATGACTCTTTAGAATATTTTAACAGTTCTAATTTGTTTTCCACCTGGAAAATATTTCTCTTTTCAAAGAGAAGAAGTCTGCTCTTAACTGTTGGTCAATGGCAATAACTCATTACGGTTTCTTTTTTATTTCACTTTATTATTTTTGTTTGAAAAAAGAAAAGTTCATGCTCCTACCCCCACAAATAACAACAATCAGAAACTTAGGAGAAGCAAAAGCAATGCCCACACAGGAGGCGAGGGTCTGCCCTGCTCTCGTGGAAACCCGTGGCAGCAGGGGCATGAGAGAAAGGAGAAGGGGAGAGGGTATACCCGCAAAAAGGCTCCGGAAGCTCAAAGGCACGGACACCAAGAAAATGGCCGAAGCAGCAGAGGGAGGCTGAGGGGATGGCGGGACCCTTAGACGGCCGAGTGGTCCTGCCCCACAGGGATGAGACCAAGGATGCAGGTGCGCCCCTCCCAGAGGCCCAGCAGAGGAGCCGGGCCACAGGGTGCCAGGCAGCAGGGCTGGGCATGCAGGTGCAGGTCGTAAAACAAAGGTGGGAAGTCTCCGCTCTTCCTCCAGAGTTTCTTCTCCCTCCCAGAAGGAGACTTCCACGCACCCTTCCCAGAAAGCCAACCACCCCAAAGGACCCGCAAAGATACCCTCAGCAGGATTTCCCCAGGAAGGGGATGCCACTTGCTGACAGTGGGAAGTGATGGCAGATGGACAGGCCTCTCATAGGCTCAGACCTAAACGGCTCTGCACCCTCTCATCCTTCCTGATAGCAGATACCAAAAGCAATTCTAAGGAGATGAGCTGTGGGGGCCGGAGCCCACCTGTGAGGGGCAGCAAGCCCCACTGAGGCGGGACCACAGGCAGCCTGCCCCAGCAACCCTCCCCAGCACCACGAGGTCTGCAAGAAGTACACAGAAGGAGGGTGGTCCTGGAAGCCACCCATGGCTTAGGAAGCCCCCCAGGCCCAGGTAGCATGTTTCTGGGCTGAAAGGCCCTCCAGGAAATCCTGGAGGGCACAGAAAAGTAAGAAAAATAGTCTGAAACTTGTTTCTCACACATCATGAGAATCCTGCAGAGCAGGGGAACAGGACAGCCCTCAAAACTGGCCCAGGATGCAGAAGCCACTTAATATATGGAATAAGGTTCAGGTTGGCTTCTAGCTTCCCTGAGGTGCAGTAGAAGCAAGGGACAGGTTGTTACATACATACACACACACACACACACACGCAAATTCACAGTATAATAAACACATAGATAGAGACCCTAACACAAATGTACACACACACAGACACATAATTACACACATGCACACACAAAAATACACAAACACATGCAAACACGAACAGACACAGAAACATGAACACACGTGCACATACACATAAACACTCACACACATGCACAAGGCATACAGGGAAACATGGATATACTACACATAGAGACACCCACCCCCACACACACTCATCATCACCAAATTGCCTAAAGCACACCATCTGGAGAAAGCCCTGTCCCCGGGCCTACCCCTACCCATGGCTTCCCTGCAGAATGCCAACCCACAGGGAGACCCCGGGAAAGGTAAGACAGGTGACCTTCCCAGCCAGGTATATCAAGAACAAATTTAAATAACTGCTCACAGCAGGGGGTCACAATGACAGGCTCTGGGATCAAAGTGGGATGAGGTATTGTGCAGAGGAAGTTGTCACCAACTGGTCTTTCTAAGTGGAGCAGAGGGGAGGTGAACACAGGAATCACAGCAAGGACTGATGGGAGCCTGAGCTGTGCGGAACAGAAGGATGGCTGGCCTACCCAGCAGCCTCCCAGGTGGTCGTCTGACCCCAGCTGTGAAGCGCCAGCTCACCCAGCTCCTCCCTGAGGTGTGCGCTTTCCGCCCGCCCCCACTCATGGTCCTCCTGGAGGCCCGCTTGGTAGGACCTTGCTCCTTGCTCCCCAAGTCCCTCCCTCCAATTCTAAGCCTATGGGTGCTGCTGTCTGCATGCCAAAGCATGTGTCCTCACATCGGCCTCTGTCCTGAAATGCAGGGCCACTCCCTGAAGACCAGGATGCAGAGGCGAGAGGGCAGCTACCCCGCAGTCTTCTGGCGTGGTGGCAGGAGAATCCTCGGGCTGCTCTAAATAAAGCACCCAGCTGTGCCCTGCTTGCTGCAGCTCAGCACCTGCATGCGGCACGTGTTTCACACACCTGCTTCAGCAGAGGCAGCTGAGGGTGCAGATGATCTGCAGCTGAGATAGGGCACGAGACACCCCTCACACAGGTGGGCACGTGTGTAGAATTTAACCCCCACCCCGTCTGGGTTTTCTGGTTTCTAGCATGCAGCTTAACTCAAAGGACCACTGTGTTGGTCCATGTCTCTTTGGCTAGCCTGGACTCCACTCCGTTGGCCTCCCGTCCCTGCAGAAGCGGCCCCTTGCCTTCCAGGCCTAAGGTCCCACGGTGTTGTTTGTTTTGGGGTTGTCTAGGTACTCATCAAAATTGAGGCCTGGCTGCATTTCCTCTGAATCTGGCTTTCAGAAAATCTCTGACTAATATCCCAGCTAATCTTTTTCCTTCTATAGACACAGGCTGGGTGCCAGCCGCTCAGATCCTCCCCTTCCCCCACCTCCTCTTCCTCGATCACACCGTGCATGAGTCACCTCCGAGGCTAGGAGGTCCTGTGTCAGATGTCAACGGGGTCTGCTGGGTGTCCCCATCACCTAGCGTCTTCCCCAGCACAGAGCAAGTCTCTCTGTGCTTGTTAAATCACAAGACGGTGAATGGGGAGGAGGGCGAGAGAGGCAGGTCTCACTGTGGATTAACCACAGAGGACATGGAACTTGAACCCAGGATGGACAAGTCTTACAAGAGGAGAGAGGGGCTCACCCACAGGCACTGCCCATGAAGGCATGAGGGGAATGTGGCCCACGAGGAGATGCGCCTGAGCAGGGCAGGCCTGGCTTCTTGAGAGGCCACACTTAGTGGAGCTGATTGTAAGGTTGGACCCCACCTTGGTGAGTCTCAGACTCCAGCAGGAAACTCGGACGCTTTATGGAACCAATAGAGAATCACTGCAGTACCTGGGTTTCTTCAAAGAAACCGAGCAATGGTGTGTGTGCACACGTAGGTGAGAAGAAGAAAAGGAATCGGCTGCTCCTGTAGGGGGGCTGGCGGGTCTAAAGCCTGCAGAAGACCAGCAGCTGTAGACCTGGGGAAGGGCCGACGTTGCAGTCCCGAGTGTGAATGGCCCCAGATCTGTCCCTCTGGGGGCCTCTCTCTTCTCTGAGGCCTTCAGCTGACTGGCTGAGCCCATCTGCACGGTGGAAGGCCACTTGCTTTGCTCCCTGTCCACCAACTTAACCCCTTGTCATCTATGAAGGATGGCTGCAGCCTGGGCACCCCAGGCCAGCTGCATGGGCACCGGGGAGAGCTGGAAAGAGTCTCTGACAGGGCAGGGGCTGGCCAGTGGCACTGCAGAGGAGCCCTGTGAAGCCAGCGCTGTCTCTGGCCCCACTCTCGGTCCCTGCTGCAAAGACGACTCCACCTTCAAGGAACAGACTGAGCAGATAAGAAAGTCCAGAGTGGGTGGCTCAGTCCCTGGGTCACCCCCACCCTCGGCTCTTCCCCCTTCAGATGCCTCCGGCTCCGGCTGGAGGACCGGCAAGTTTAGGGGATTCTATTGAGGCAGCATCCCTGCTGCGGCCTCGGCCCATCCACTCCAACAAGAGAACAGACTGGATGAATAGTCTTTATTAATTAGCACACCTGCTTTCAATTACTCCTGTCTTATTTTATAAATCACAGATAAATTTGGCTACAGAAGCAAGAGAACAGCGCGCGCGTGTGTGTGTGTGTGTGTGTGTGTGTGTGTGTGTGTGTGAGAGAGAGAGAGAGAGATAAAACTAAGGCCATGAATCTAAGCTGAACTGTTCAGGGACTAGAGAGAGTAACAGGCCAGAGACCAGACATGACAACCATGCCCCTCCTGGGGGAGGAGGGTCCTGCCAGGCAGAAGGCAGCTCACCTGGATGTCGACTGTGGACATGTCTATTCTACTATACCTTTAACTAAAGATATACACTTACCTTTCTCCTCAGACTTGGTATTTCTGGCATGGTCTCTGGTCTGCATCCTAGGCCACAGGGAGAATGCCATAGGTGTGGACTGCAAAGCAGGGGTTAGACCAAGAGTGTGGCTGCTTTGTTTGGTACGTGGAGCAAAGCAGACTTGCTTTCCTCCTCATCAGTCAGCTCTTCAACTAGCGAGCACTGAAATGGCTTGAAAATGGTGATAAAAACAAAGATATTCCTACATGGTAAAGATTCCCAGACAACGAGGAGCCCCAAAAAGTCTACTCTGTTAAGACCAAAGCAAAATGGCTGCTCTCACCACTCTCATTTAACACAGAAGCAGAGGCCCCAGCCACTACAGTAACAAAAGAAGAAGAAAAACAAGGTTCACAGGATCAAAAGGAAAAGGCAAACTGCTCCATTCTGATGATAAAAATGTTCGTGGATGTAAAATATCCCAAGAGATCACAAAAAACAACCCTCAGAAACGAATGAGCTTAATATGATTGCAGTATACAAGATTAGCATGAAAAATCAATCACGTTTCTATATGCTAATGACCAGTGAACGCTGAAATTTGAAACACAGTGTTATTTACAATCACTCCAAAGCAACAAAATGAACATTTAGCAAGTAAAATCTAGCAAAGAATTGATAGTGCCTGTATTTTTAAATTATAAAATGCTGAAGAAATAAACCGAGAGAGACCTCCATTGGACCCTGGAGATACAGATCATGTTCATGAATCAGAAGACACAACAGGACAAAGATGTCTGTTCTTCCTGATTTTATCTACAGGTTTAGTGTAAGTACTTTCAAAATCCCAAGGGCTTTTGTAGATATAGACAACTTCATTCTAAAATGATATGGAAAGGCCTTGTGACCAAGAATTACTAAAAATTTTGAAAGAGCAGAAGATACTGGGAGAAATCATTTTCATCTTGATATTCAGGCTAACTTTAGAGTCACACTAACCAAGGCAGTGCAGTCATACTAGCCAAGCTGGTGGAGGGGTAGAATACAGAATAGAATTGGCAGTCCTCAAATTTAACATTGAAAGCACAAGCCAGAGAAAAATAAATTGACAAGTTGGAACTCATTAAGATTAAAAATCTTGCTCTGCAGACATTGTATGAAAAGGCAAGTCACAGACTGGGAGAAAATATTGACAGATCACCTATCTGATGAATGATTTGTGTTCAGAGCATTCAAAGAAGTCTCAAAACTCAACAATGAGAAAAAATTAAAAAGTGAGTGGAAGACAAGCACATAATTTCATCGAAGAGGATACCCCAAATGCAAAGGAGAACAGAAAAGGCACCCAGCATCATGAGCCCTGGAAACACGCAGAACCACAAAGAAAGATGGGTGCACCATCAGAAAGGCCAAGTCAGGAGAGAGACAGGGTGAATGCTGGAGAGGAAGAGGAAGGAGCTGGCCACTCAGACCTGTTGGCGGGGTGGGCATGGCTGCTCTGGAGAGATGGCCAGAGGAGAACCGCTGCCAGGCTTCCTGCCTGCCTTCTATCTGGAGCCACCTAAGGGACCTGATCTAGAGCCCAGATCCCTCAGCTGCTTGTGCTGTGTGCTCTACATGCCTTAGGACTAAGGTTTCACCTACTTAGCCCTTGCCCAGTTTTCCCTCCTTCCATTTGCAGCCTCAGGAGCCTGGTTCCAGATCTCATCCGCCTTCCCACTGACTCTGACTGAGACTCCACCCTGCAAACCCTCCTGGCTGCTGCCAATGTTATTTTCAGGAACATACTTTGTAATCTTGTCGCTCAGTTAATGAAAACCATCTCTAGTCTTGCAGAGTCTATAAAATATGCTATGAACGTTTTAGTGTGCTATTCCAAAAGCTTCCGAAGTTGGCCAGGACCCACTATTTCAGATGGTGGCAGTAACCCACGCCCCTCACGCTGGCACTGTGTTTGGCAGCTCCACACACTTGTGCCCTAAGTTGGTGATGCACGTTAGCTGCCTGGTCCTCTTGCTCTCACACACCACCTTCTCTCCTGGGTGTGTCCTCTTCTGAAGCATGTTGCCTGGTCCTTAACCAGACCGATACTGAATGCCCCCAAGCGCTCACCATCACAGAGAGAGGGATATGGCACGCGCTGCCTGAGAGCAGGCATAAGTGAGTGAGTTGGCTTCCCTCTCCACCATGGTGTACCCTCCGTGTCGGTGCCAGGTGCAAATGTTATCTCTTCAGATAGAAAAGTCCCTCTATGACAAGTTGTGATGCAGGAATCAGTAACTGTTCTGCCCAAAGGTCTCACTGTAGACTAAAGACATTTCTGCCCAACTTGGCTATTCTGTTACCTTCCACGGGGCGTCTCAACCCTCTGATGCACCATGGCCATTTGATTTCTTAAAAGTTTTCATGGTTTTAAAATGTATTCATGAGAGCAACATCTTATGACCTTTTAGAAAACTCTTTCTTTCTCTGCATATTCATTAAAGAAGTTGAAATAATATATAGAAAGACATTTGTGTTCATTGATTGGAAAAAATAATATAGTTAAGAAAAAAAATAATATTGTTAAGAAGCCCATACTACCCAAACAAGCTACAGGTTTAATGCAATCCCAATCAGAATTCCAATGACATTTTTCACAGAATAAAAATAGTCATAAAATTTAAATGGACATATGAAAGACCCCAAATAGCCAAGCAACATTGAGAAAAAGAATGAAACTGGAGGCCTCATGTTTCCTGATTTTAAAACATACCACAAAGCTATTGTCATCAGAAAGCACGAGACAAGCACGTGGACCACAGAAACAGAACACGGAGCCCAGAGATCAATCCACATTCACGGTCCACTGACCTCAAACAAAGGGACCAAGAACATGGAGGGAAAGGAGTCTCCTCATAAATGGCTCTGGGGAAACGACCTTCATGTGCAGAAGAATGAAACGCACCTTCATGTCACACTACCCCAGCAGTTAACCACGGGAGGCTCCACAGGAGAGCTCCACGGCAGGACGACTAGAAGAGGACATCGGGAAAGCTTCTGGGTGTGGTCGGGGCAACAGAGCAAAGCCAGGCAAATGAGATCACATCTAAATAAAAATCTTCTAAACCAAGGGACACTCAACAGAGTGAAGAGATGGCCACGGAATGGGAGAAAATATTTTCAAACCTGATAAAAGCATTTAATATAGTAAATACTGAAGAAACTCAAAGAACTCAGTAGAAAAATATTTTTAGTCGGCTAAGGACCTGAATAGACATTTCTTAAAATAATCCAAATGTCCAGCATTTGTATTAAAAATTATTCAACATCATTAATCATCATGGAAAAGCTAATCAAAACCATAGTGAGGTATACCTCACATCCGCTAGGATGACTATGACCAAAAATCCATTGTTGGCAAGGAGGTGGGGAAAGGGAGTGCTTCCTTGCTGTTGATGGGAATGGGAATTGGTACAACCATGTGGGAAAAGCATGGAGGCTCCTCATCATGTGACCCAGCCATCTCGACTCTGCACACCCAACCAATGGAACTGAAACCTGCCCCCCGTGATGGTGGCACACTGCTCACAACAGCCAAGGCATGGCAGCCTCCCAGTGTCCCTCAACAGGTGAATGAGAAGTGCAGGTGTGGTGCTTAGATAAGCAAAGTATGGGTCAGCCTTGAAAGGCAGGAAACCCTGCCATCAACAGCAAGACGGACGGACAGACGGGCGGCATTATGCAGGAGGAGGAGCCAGGCACAGAAAGACCAGAACCACGGGCCTCACTCAGGAGTCCAAAGGCCAAGCTCATGGAGGCAGAGAGTGGGGGCCTGAGGCTGGAGGATGGCGAGCCAGCGTGGGAAACAGGGAGCTGTTGGCCACACGTGTGAAGCTTCCAGGATGCAGGAATGGGGGCAGCATGATAGCTGTGGCTAACAGCTGTGGCCAGCAGAGTTCTTTGCCACAGCCTCCCCCAGGCAGCCATGTGCATTCAGTGCAGGGAGGACAGGCAGCAGCACTGGGGTGAGTGTCCCCACAAGACCCATGGGGCAGAGCAGGCAGTGTGGCTTGCCCAGCTCTGTGCCTGACAGATCCCTCTAGCTTCAGGGTGTCGCTGAGGGGAGCGTGGTCTGGAGGCAGCAGAGATCCCTTAGTCCTCTGGCGGGACTTGGTGTGAGTATACACTACAGGGGTGGCAGCGGAGAGGAGGGCGAGTGACACATGGAGTGGAGCTGCAAGCACCATTGGCAGGGCTGGGAAGGACAGGAAGGGAGGTTGAGCGAGAGGTACGTGCATTCTGGCTCCTGTGACTGAGCGGGTGAGATGGCCATCAGAGAGACAAAACAGACCAGCAACCTGGGAAGGGTGAACAGGAACTGCACTGGGGGCCAGCTGATTTGAGATGTCGAGGAGCAGGGGTACAGGGGAGACTAGAGTCCAGGAGAAGTTCTGGGCTGGAAAGGAGAGGAGGCCCCACGGCCCTGCCCAGGCGTGTGGGTGTGTGGACTCACAGCAGATGAGTTTCACCTGGTCCCTGAGCTCCACCAGGCATCCTCGGCCACCTGGGTCCCACAGGGCTCTCAGCAGTCTAGGACAGGAAGACTCCTGGGAACAGAAGTGTCACCTCCTGAGACACCAGCTGCCCATTTCATGCAGGGGCCAGGCGCCTCAGGCTCTCCTCCTCTTTGGGTCCTCCGCTCTGGCTGCCTCCCTCCTTCTGTCTCGCCCCACCCTTCTTCATTCTCTCTCAAAGGCTCAAGTGCCTTTTTGGGCTGTAGGCCACAAAAGACATCCAAAGACATTTTCTCTCTCCTAGAGCATAGCGATCTCGTTGGAGTCAGACTCGGGCTCTCCAGGGACTCCATCTACTCCAGCCTCAGGGTCGAGCTTGTCCAGAGAAAGTGGGAGCAAGGACTGCTGCACCAGATGTGAATAGCATCTCTGTCTGAGCCCAGCACAGCAAACACATTTAGAAAAGGGCCAGAAAAAAGTATTGCTTCACCCTCAGTCAGCCAGACGGCCAGTGCCAGGTGCGTAATTTTACCTTTCATCAACAAATGAAAATTCTTGGCTCCTTTTACGCCAATTTTGCCTCTTCTTTGGCCCACCTGGGACATGAACAGCTTTTGACATGTCTCAAAGAAAGTTTGCTTTGCAAAATTGATGGTGGTTTAGGATGAGAAAGGCAGGATTCATGAGAGCGGGGTGCACACTGGAGTCGCTGTGTCCACACAGCTGCACGGGGAGGTGGAGCCACAGAGGCTGGGCCTCTGCCAGCCAGGCCCACTGTCTGCAGTGCGGCGGCCCACGTGTTTTCTCTGGGGTTCTAGAATGATCAGCCCTCCCCTGCGTGTCTGCACAATGTGAATCTTGGTCTCATCTGCAGCAGCCCTGGCTGCCTGGGACTCCCTGCCCGTGTCCTTGAACGGGTGCAGCAGCGGTGTCTGGCAGCGGGGAGAATTCTTAGCAGATTCGAGATGGCATCAAAAAGCACTCCCTTTACATCTGGCTCCTCTGTTCCCAGGTCCTCAGGGCGCCGAGGCGCATGCTCCTCCAGGGCCTCGGGCCAAGAGTGGAGGAGAAGCTGGATTCTACACAGGCCTCACAGCAAATTTGCTCAGAGTCTTTGGCAGCACCAGAATCCCCTGTTTTCATGATACTTTTCAAAAATAAATGTTGAATTTATCCTCAGGGTTGAGCAACATCTCCTTTGTGGAGGATAGGTGGGGGAGGAGGAGAAGCGACCTCAGTGGCAAGCTGTGTTGAGGGTCCTCGGGTCCCACGGGGCTCTCTGTGTTGCTCTTTGGCACAAGAACCTTGATTTGTTCCCACACGTGGAGGAGAACACCACTCTCTGGTCCCTCCAGACCCCAAGTCAGCTAGTCTCCCAGTGCACACTGAGACAGCAGGCCTGAGGTCCTCATGGCTGCCGCTGAGGCCCTCGTATGAGTTACAACTGAAGAGTGTCCTTGGAGACACCGTCTGTGGGCACATGTGACCCCAGGTGAGCCCTGGCTGCAGAGTGAGAAACTGGACAAGTCCTCTCAGAGTCTGCCCCAAGTCCTGTCTTTCATCTGGCTAGGAGGACACTTTGTGGTAGATGGTGGTTGCTTCAAGCCAGCTTTGTAATTATTTGATAAATATCTGAAGACTTCACTTGCCAGAGACTGTCTGTATCTGAACCATAAAGGGGTACCTCTTCTCTGCCAGGAGTCTGTAATGTCATTCCAGACCAGGAGCTTTGAGCGTGCATTGCAGAGATGCTGGCACTCTGCCAGACACATCCAGGGGGTCCAGGAGCTAGCCCACAATCTGAGCTCGGCAGCTGAGGAAGACTCCGCAGCTAAGGCAGAGCACAGGGCTGGGCCACCAGGGGCTGGGGGTTCTGAGAAGCCTCTGCTCAGCCTGAACACCCATTGCAAGGCAGGGTCCATCTGGGTCAGAGGGGAGGGCAATCTCTGCCTCCTGAGCCCTGGGGTTCAGCATGGGGCCTGAAAATCTTCATGAAGTACTCTCCTGCAATCTCGTCCTCCGTCTTGGGCAACTTGGTGTGGCACTATAATGCACAGCAGAACCTTTCTGGGCCTTGGTTTGCGCATGTAAGTGCAAGACCCAGACCCAGCAAGATCTGATGCCCCTCTGTGAGGTGGAGATCATCACCCCACTGAAGAGTCACCCACTAAGGGCCAGGCATGCAGAAATTGCTCCATGAAAGTGAACCACTACCTCCCTGTGACCAAACCTCTCCCCTGGAGCCAGGAGCTCTCCCTCCAGGGGGGCTGAAGCTGTCCCTGCAGGCACCCATGTCTAGTCCGTCCAGCTGAGAGGGCAGACCTAGAACCCTTCACAGCCACATGGTGCAGACACACCACAGACCCCGTCAGAGAGCAAGGCACAACCAAGGCCGGGAGTGCAAGCCGGGGCTGCGTTTCTGATTTAGGCTTAGTATTGTTAGGCGTTTTAATCCTGCGCACAGAGGGGAGAACACCCAGTTCTAGGGTATGCTGGGGACTAACCTCCTCCTGCTGTGGTGGCCACTCGGCACTCCCCACCCATCTCTTAGCCCAGGCCCTGGCCTCCTGGTCCCCAGAGAGGCAACCTCTCTTCATCCATCAATGCGCTGGGCGCACTTGGGAAACTCCTGGAAAGGCCTGTTTCCCTCTTTGGCGGCAGACTCTGCTGCTGCTGGGACTTGCCCCTCGGAGCGGGAGCTGCTGGGCGCCCTCCAACCCAGAGCCAGCAGCGTCTCCTGCAGCTCGGGCCTGGAACACATGCTGACTGCCCTCAGCTGGGAAGACCAGAGGTGCCCTGCAACTGCAGAAAGTCTCCACGTAGCTGTGTGTGAAGTCCTTACTGCAGCAGAGGGGTGTCACGGGGCTGTGGGAAGACACAAAGAAGGGAAAGACAGGCCCCAGAACGATTAAGTTTCAAAACTTCTTGTGCACACACAAGAAAATATTTACATGCAGTGCGTCAGCAACTGCGAAATGACCCGCAAAGGGAAACATCAGACTGCTCGGGGCGTGGGGCGAGCAGACTTGGGGAGGCTGGAGAAGGAGAAGGCTTTCAGGCTGCATCTTCCCGAGACAGAAGCGAGCTGGCAACGCCACGGAGACTACAGCAGCTTGTGAGATAAACAGCTGCGGCTCCGGATGCTTGGGAAACTGGGCTCTTGCCTTGCCCCCTGGCCCCGCATGATCACCTGTATTCAAGAGTCAGAACTTTCTGAAAACTCTGGCTGAAACTATTCAGTCTTGGTCTCTTTTTTCTTCCCTCCAAAGAGGTGATTCTGTGTGAATGTTTAAGACTGAACAAAATTGTGTCTTATTTTTGAGTCGAGGGAGAAAGAATTTTTAAAAATAGTCTCTGCTTTCCAACATTTTAAACGGTAGAGCCAGATTATTTAGATCTCATGTGCTTCTGAGGAATGCTTGCTTATTCCCAAGACTAGTGGGTCATTTGTGGACAGAGTCTGTTTTTGTATCCACCAAAAAGCTGCAACCCTCCTTTCTCCCCCCAGCGAGGACGGTGCAGGGAGCATGAAGCCCTTCCACCTTGCAGGGCTGAAAATACCCCCAGGCAGGCTGGCACAGTGATCCAAGTGGGAGGGACTGAACAGGTGAAAGACTCACATCGTTTGACCCACCAGGCTGGACTGTCCCCGAGAGCCAGCCGCTGCCTCCCTGTCCACAGGACAGGGAAACTGCAGGGTGGCTCCTCTGACCCCCTGAGGGTATCACCAGGGCAGCATGGAATTGGCGTGCCCTTTCCTTCCATCAACAAGCACACAGGGGACGGCTGAGGGGTCAACCAAAGGCAGACCCTCGCTGAGTGACACTAGCTAGAGCAAGGAGGAGCCGGGGCCTGGGCCAGGATCAGCATCACCACCGCAGTGAAGGACCCGACTCGGACCTGAGGGGCCAGGGGCTTCCTGCACAGCTGACCTGAGCTGGACTGGGGCTCTCCTGGAAGACCAGGGAGAGGAGCTGGAGGGCCACAACCGCAGTAGGAACTGCACTCTACAAACCTCTGGATAAAAGGGAAAAGCAAGGACTAGCAGAGGAAACACACTCAGCACCATTGCACCTTGCACTTAGGAATGGCTGGGATGGTGAGATTTATGTTACTCTAGGTGTGCTTTTTTAATAAAATTAGAAAGAAAAATCCCCCAGGTCCCAAGCTTGGAGTTCTCCCTCTGTGCCTAGTCCACCAAGGAGCACAGCCTCCTCCCTGGTCAGGCTCAGCCTCCCCCCTCCTCCCTGGTCAAGCTCAGCCTCCCCCCTCCTCCTCCCTGGTCAAGCTCATCCTCCCCCCTCCTCCTCCTCCCTGGTCAAGCTCATCCTCCCCCCTCCTCCTCCCTGGTCAAGCTCATCCTCCCTCCTCCTCCTCCCTGGTCAAGCTCATCCTCCCTCCTCCTCCTCCCTGGTCAAGCTCATCCTCCCTCCTCCTCCTCCCTGGTCAAGCTCATCCTCCCCCTCCTCCTCCCTGGTCAAGCTCATCCTCCCCCTCCTCCTCCCTGGTCAAGCTCATCCTCCCTACTCCTCCTCCCTGGTCAAGCTCATCCTCCCTCCTCCTCCTCCCTGGTCAAGCTCATCCTCCCCCTCCTCCTCCCTGGTCAAGCTCATCCTCCCCCCTCCTCCTCCTCCCTGGTCAAGCTCATCCTCCCTCCTCCTCCTCCCTGGTCAAGCTCATCCTCCCTCCTCCTCCTCCCTGGTCAAGCTCATCCTCCCTCCTCCTCCTCCCTGGTCAAGCTCATCCTCCCTCCTCCTCCTCCCTGGTCAAGCTCAGCCTCCCTCCTCCTCCTCCTCCCTGGTCAAGCTCATCCTCCCCCCTCCTCCTCCCTGGTCAAGCTCATCCTCCCCCCTCCTCCTCCCTGGTCAAGCTCATCCTCCCCCCTCCTCCTCCCTGGTCAAGCTCATCCTCCCCCCTCCTCCTCCCTGGTCAAGCTCATCCTCCCCCCTCCTCCCTGGTCAAGCTCATCCTCCCTCCTCCTCCTCCCTGGTCAAGCTCATCCTCCCCCCTCCTCCTCCCTGGTCAAGCTGATCCTCCCCCTCCTCCTCCCTGGTCAAGCTCATCCTCCCTCCTCCTCCTCCCTGGTCAAGCTCATTCTCCCTCCTCCTCCTCCCTGGTCAAGCTCAGCCTCCCCCCTCCTCCTCCCTGGTCAAGCTCATCCTCCCTCCTCCTCCTCCCTGGTCAAGCTCATCCTCCCTCCTCCTCCTCCTCCCTGGTCAAGCTCATCCTCCCTCCTCCTCCTCCTCCCTGGTCAAGCTCATCCTCCCTCCTCCTCCTCCTCCCTGGTCAAGCTCATCCTCCCTCCTCCTCCTCCCTGGTCAAGCACATCCTCCCTCCTCCTCCTCCCTGGTCAAGCTCATCCTCCCTCCTCCTCCTCCTCCCTGGTCAAGCTCATTCTCCCTCCTCCTCCTCCTCCCTGGTCAAGCTCAGCCTCCCCCCTCCTCCTCCCTGGTCAAGCTCATCCTCCCCCTCCTCCTCCCTGGTCAAGCTCATCCTCCCTCCTCCTCCTCCCTGGTCAAGCTCATCCTCCCTCCTCCTCCTCCCTGGTCAAGCTCAGCCTCCCCCCTCCTCCCTGGTCAAGCTCATCCTCCCTCCTCCTCCTCCCTGGTCAAGCTCAGCCTCCCCCCTCCTCCCTGGTCAAGCTCATCCTCCCTCCTCCTCCTCCTCCCTGGTCAAGCTCATCCTCCCTCCTCCTCCTCCCTGGTCAAGCTCATCCTCCCTCCTCCTCCTCCTCCCTGGTCAAGCTCATCCTCCCTCCTCCTCCTCCCTGGTCAAGCTCATCCTCCCTCCTCCTCCTCCCTGGTCAAGCTCATCCTCCCTCCTCCTCCTCCCTGGTCAAGCTCATCCTCCCTCCTCCTCCTCCTCCCTGGTCAAGCTCATCCTCCCTCCTCCTCCTCCCTGGTCAAGCTCATCCTCCCCCCTCCTCCTCCCTGGTCAAGCTCATCCTCCCTCCTCCTCCTCCCTGGTCAAGCTCATCCTCCCTCCTCCTCCTCCCTGGTCAAGCTCATCCTCCCTCCTCCTCCTCCCTGGTCAAGCTCATCCTCCCTCCTCCTCCTCCTCCCTGGTCAAGCTCATCCTCCCTCCTCCTCCTCCTCCCTGGTCAAGCTCAGCCTCCCCCCTCCTCCCTGGTCAGCTCAGCCTCCCCCCTCCTCCCTGGTCAAGCTCATCCTCCCCCCTCCTCCTCCCTGGTCAAGCTCATCCTCCCCTCCTCCTCCTCCCTGGTCAAGCTCATCCTCCCCCTCCTCCTCCCTGGTCAAGCTCATCCTCCCTCCTCCTCCTCCCTGGTCAAGCTCATCCTCCCTCCTCCTCCTCCCTGGTCAAGCTCATCCTCCCCCTCCTCCTCCCTGGTCAAGCTCATCCTCCCCCTCCTCCTCCCTGGTCAAGCTCATCCTCCCTCCTCCTCCTCCCTGGTCAAGCTCATCCTCCCTCCTCCTCCTCCCTGGTCAAGCTCATCCTCCCCCTCCTCCTCCCTGGTCAAGCTCATCCTCCCCCCTCCTCCTCCTCCCTGGTCAAGCTCATCCTCCCTCCTCCTCCTCCCTGGTCAAGCTCATCCTCCCTCCTCCTCCTCCCTGGTCAAGCTCATCCTCCCTCCTCCTCCTCCCTGGTCAAGCTCATCCTCCCTCCTCCTCCTCCCTGGTCAAGCTCAGCCTCCCTCCTCCTCCTCCTCCCTGGTCAAGCTCATCCTCCCCCCTCCTCCTCCCTGGTCAAGCTCATCCTCCCCCCTCCTCCTCCCTGGTCAAGCTCATCCTCCCCCCTCCTCCTCCCTGGTCAAGCTCATCCTCCCCCCTCCTCCTCCCTGGTCAAGCTCATCCTCCCCCCTCCTCCCTGGTCAAGCTCATCCTCCCTCCTCCTCCTCCCTGGTCAAGCTCATCCTCCCCCCTCCTCCTCCCTGGTCAAGCTGATCCTCCCCCTCCTCCTCCCTGGTCAAGCTCATCCTCCCTCCTCCTCCTCCCTGGTCAAGCTCATTCTCCCTCCTCCTCCTCCCTGGTCAAGCTCAGCCTCCCCCCTCCTCCTCCCTGGTCAAGCTCATCCTCCCTCCTCCTCCTCCCTGGTCAAGCTCATCCTCCCTCCTCCTCCTCCTCCCTGGTCAAGCTCATCCTCCCTCCTCCTCCTCCTCCCTGGTCAAGCTCATCCTCCCTCCTCCTCCTCCTCCCTGGTCAAGCTCATCCTCCCTCCTCCTCCTCCCTGGTCAAGCTCATCCTCCCTCCTCCTCCTCCCTGGTCAAGCTCATCCTCCCTCCTCCTCCTCCTCCCTGGTCAAGCTCATTCTCCCTCCTCCTCCTCCTCCCTGGTCAAGCTCAGCCTCCCCCCTCCTCCTCCCTGGTCAAGCTCATCCTCCCCCTCCTCCTCCCTGGTCAAGCTCATCCTCCCTCCTCCTCCTCCCTGGTCAAGCTCATCCTCCCTCCTCCTCCTCCCTGGTCAAGCTCAGCCTCCCCCCTCCTCCCTGGTCAAGCTCATCCTCCCTCCTCCTCCTCCCTGGTCAAGCTCAGCCTCCCCCCTCCTCCCTGGTCAAGCTCATCCTCCCTCCTCCTCCTCCTCCCTGGTCAAGCTCATCCTCCCTCCTCCTCCTCCCTGGTCAAGCTCATCCTCCCTCCTCCTCCTCCTCCCTGGTCAAGCTCATCCTCCCTCCTCCTCCTCCCTGGTCAAGCTCATCCTCCCTCCTCCTCCTCCCTGGTCAAGCTCATCCTCCCTCCTCCTCCTCCCTGGTCAAGCTCATCCTCCCTCCTCCTCCTCCTCCCTGGTCAAGCTCATCCTCCCTCCTCCTCCTCCCTGGTCAAGCTCATCCTCCCCCCTCCTCCTCCCTGGTCAAGCTCATCCTCCCTCCTCCTCCTCCCTGGTCAAGCTCATCCTCCCTCCTCCTCCTCCCTGGTCAAGCTCATCCTCCCTCCTCCTCCTCCCTGGTCAAGCTCATCCTCCCTCCTCCTCCTCCTCCCTGGTCAAGCTCATCCTCCCTCCTCCTCCTCCTCCCTGGTCAAGCTCAGCCTCCCCCCTCCTCCTCCCTGGTCAAGCTCATCCTCCCCCTCCTCCTCCCTGGTCAAGCTCAGCCTCCCCCCTCCTCCTCCCTGGTCAAGCTCATCCTCCCTCCTCCTCCTCCCTGGTCAAGCTCATCCTCCCTCCTCCTCCTCCTCCCTGGTCAAGCTCATCCTCCCTCCTCCTCCTCCTCCCTGGTCAAGCTCATCCTCCTCCTCCTCCTCCTCCCTGGTCAAGCTCATCCTCCCTCCTCCTCCTCCCTGGTCAAGCTCATCCTCCCTCCTCCTCCTCCCTGGTCAAGCTCATCCTCCCTCCTCCTCCTCCTCCCTGGTCAAGCTCATTCTCCCTCCTCCTCCTCCTCCCTGGTCAAGCTCAGCCTCCCCCCTCCTCCTCCCTGGTCAAGCTCATCCTCCCCCTCCTCCTCCCTGGTCAAGCTCATCCTCCCTCCTCCTCCTCCCTGGTCAAGCTCATCCTCCCTCCTCCTCCTCCCTGGTCAAGCTCAGCCTCCCCCCTCCTCCCTGGTCAAGCTCATCCTCCCTCCTCCTCCTCCCTGGTCAAGCTCATCCTCCCCCTCCTCCTCCCTGGTCAAGCTCATCCTCCCTCCTCCTCCTCCCTGGTCAAGCTCAGCCCCCCCCCTCCTCCCTGGTCAAGCTCATCCTCCCTCCTCCTCCCTCCTCCCCTGGTCAAGCTCATCCTCCCTCCTCCTCCTCCTCCCTGGTCAAGCTCATCCTCCCCTCCTCCTCCTCCCTGGTCAAGCTCATCCTCCCTCCTCCTCCTCCCTGGTCAAGCTCATCCTCCCTCCTCCTCCTCCCTGGTCAAGCTCATCCTCCCTCCTCCTCCTCCCTGGTCAAGCTCATCCTCCCTCCTCCTCCTCCCTGGTCAAGCTCATCCTCCCTCCTCCTCCTCCCTGGTCAAGCTCATCCTCCCTCCTTCCTCCTCCCTGGTCAAGCTCATCCTCCCTCCTCCTCCTCCCTGGTCAAGCTCAGCCTCCCCCCTCCTCCTCCCTGGTCAAGCTCATCCTCCCCCTCCTCCTCCCTGGTCAAGCTCAGCCTCCCCCCTCCTCCTCCCTGGTCAAGCTCATCCTCCCCCTCCTCCTCCTCCCTGGTCAAGCTCAGCCTCCCCCCTCCTCCTCCTCCCTGGTCAAGCTCATCCTCCCTCCTCCTCCTCCCTGGTCAAGCTCAGCCTCCCCCCTCCTCCCTGGTCAAGCTCATCCTCCCTCCTCCTCCTCCCTGGTCAAGCTCATCCTCCCCCCTCCTCCTCCCTGGTCAAGCTCATCCTCCCTCCTCCTCCTCCTCCCTGGTCAAGCTCATCCTCCCCCCTCCTCCTCCCTGGTCAAGCTCATCCTCCCCCCTCCTCCTCCTCCCTGGTCAAGCTCAGCCTCCCCCCTCCTCCTCCCTGGTCAAGCTCAGCCTCCCCCTCCTCCCTGGTCAAGCTCAGCCTCCCCCTCCTCCTCCCTGGTCAAGGTCAGCCTCCTCCCTCCTCCTCCCTGGTCAAGCTCAGCCTCCCCCCTCCTCCTCCCTGGTCAAGCTCAGCCTCCCCCTCCTCCTCCCTGGTCAAGCTCATCCTCCCCCCTCCTCCTCCCTGGTCAAGTTCATCCTCCCCCCTCCTCCTCCCTGGTCAAGCTCATCCTCCCTCCTCCTCCTCCCTGGTCAAGCTCATCCTCCCTCCTCCTCCCTGGTCAAGCTCAGCCTCCCCCCTCCTCCTCCCTGGTCAAGCTCAGCCTCCCCCCTCCTCCCTGGTCAAGCTCATCCTCCCTCCTCCTCCCTGGTCAAGGTCAGCCTCCCCCCTCCTCCCTGGTCAAGCTCAGCCTCCCTCCCTCTCCCTGGTCAAGCTCAGCCTCCCCTGTCCAGGCCTTCCCAGGCCACCCAGAGCACAGCAGCTTCGCTGAGGAACAGGTCCCTCTATGGAGCTTGCTCTCCCCACACCATCCCACTCTGAATGGCTGTGATGTCATCCTGCTCCTGCTGGGTTTGCAGGTCAGTCTGTGTTCCTGATTGAAGTGCCAGGTTCCCTCTGGCAGAGCCTGGGCTCCATCTTATCTCGAATCTCCCCTGCACAGTTCCCCACATGGGTGTAAACTGAGGGGTGCCTGAGAAACATGAAGTCAACTAGGCAACGTGCCGGGAAAGGGCGAGCTTGGGGTCTGCATTCACTCATTTTCTGTTGCTATGATAGAATCCCTAAGACTGAGTGCATTTTAAAGAAAACAGGCTAATTTGGGCTTTAGGTTTAGAGTCTGGGAAGTCCACTATCAGATGGCCACACCTGGGGAGGACCTTTTGCTGCTTCACATCTCACAGAACTGGAAGGGCAAGTGGCCTCTGCAGGAGCGGGGGACACAAGGTGGCCTCACTCTCATGGTCACTAGTCCAGCCTGAGAGAGCAGGACTCCCAACCTGGAGAACAGTCCAGGAGATAGAGAGAAAGACACTCATCCTGGGAAGGGCCTGGCACTCTGCAGGCCCCACCTCCAACACCCCGCAAAGCCAGTGACTTTCAAACTGAGCTTCAGGGAACCAAGGACCTTCAGAGCACATAGCGCTCTGGGCCGTCAGGGAGGGAGCTGTATCTACACCAGCTCTGCCTTCCCCTAGGGAACTGTGTGGGCACCTGAGTCTGCAGGCAGCCGGGCCCACCAGAACTCAGCCCAAAGCTCTGCACCAGAACCCATCACTTTTCACAGGTTTCTCGGGAGCTTCCTGGCGGTCAGGCTCCACCGCAAGGCAGCGAGGGAGTGGAAAGGAGCCAGTGCTCTGGGCAGGCGGAAGAGACCCAGGAGATCTGCTGTGGGCGAGGGCTCCCAGCCTCAGTGCCCTCCACTAGCACGGCTTCCAGCCTGCCCCCATCTCCCCACCCGGACTGTGGACCTGGGCTCTCCCCATGTGCCACAGAGGAGGCATCTGTTGTCATGGAGGGCAAAGCAGATGTGGAAGCCCCACGCCCAGTGGGTCAAGTGTGGAGACAGGGCCTTCAGGGGGCAGCTGAGGTTGAATGAGGTCACGAGGGTGGGGCATCATCTGACAGGTCTGTGTCCTACAAGAAGAGGAGGTGCCTCAGAACTTGCCCTGTTCCCTGTGCACTCAGGGCAAAGGCCATGTGAGGACATGGAGAAGGTGGCCAGCTATGAGCAGGGAAAGGCCCCACCAGGAACCCAGCTGCCCACATGTGGACCAGCACTTCTGTCCTGCAGAACCCTGAGCAGAAATGGAAGGAAGCTGTCTGAAGCCACGCTGCTGGGGCATGCTCTTGCTGCAGCCCACCAAGCCCAAGGAGGCGGCGCCCGGCTATAAGCCCGGCTATGGGTGGCCAGAGCTAGTGGCCATGGGAATCCCAGCCCCATCCTCTCTGACCCGGTTGTGGCAGTTTGCCCCACCCAACTCCCGCAGGGCCTGGAGCCCCTGATGCAGTCTCTGCATGGCCCAGAGGCACTCCTGTCCATGGCGACTCCCAGCCAGCTTCTGTCAGAGTTCGGGAGGCTGCAACAGGTGGTCAGGGTCAGCTTCTCACCCTCTGGGGCACTTCAGGGACACGTCACCTCTTCCTCTTTGCCTGTGTGAATCCCCTGCTGCCTTCTCAAGCCTCTAAATGATCACTCAACAGACAATGGAAGGCTGCGTTGTACACTGGAGGGATACTGCTTCCGGTTTCTTTGACCTTGGATAACATCCTCTCTGTCAAAAACCAGGAAAGCCAAAGGTCCACCTCACTGCTGAGCACATGAGGCACACCCAACCCAAGCCAGACCTTCCACAAGTGAAAGTGGCCTCCCTTTCCTTCAATGTAAGACCCAAACCACCAAAGACAGGTGCAATCTGCAATGTCCCTGCTCTTCTGGGTTGCTCTCCGGAGGGCTGCTGGAGACCCCAAGTTCCTGGAGCCACAGCAGGAGAGCCTGATGGTAGGGGCAGGGGGCTGAGAGCCTAGCGGGAGAGGGCCTTCAGGTCACAGTGTGGTTGTTCTCTCTTCTCCCTCCTGACTAAATATCAGACCATGAGCATATTTTTAGCTTTTCTTATAAATATTTGGGTTAAATCTTTATTAAATTTCATGTGATTCATTCCATAATTATGGTTAAGTACCTCTCCATGAATCACTCGATGTTGGTTTCTGGATTTAAAAGAGAACTTATAGGAACACAAAGGTTGCACACCTAGAATAGAGAGTCGTAGACCTCCAGGGGATGGAGACCCTCATCCCAGGCAGGATGGACTTTTCCCCAGCCCACCATGCAAACGCTGGGCCAGGCACATGCATCCCTATCTTGCCCAGGCACCTGCTCGGCCAGGCCACACCCACCAGGCCACACCCCACCAGGCCACACTCCCCCAGACCACATCCTCCCATCAGGCCACACCTCTGTCAGGCGGCACTCCACCAGGCCACACCTCCCACCAGGCCACACCTCCCACCAGGCCACACCCTCCCATCAGGCCACACCCCCTGTCAGGCCACACCCCTTGTCTGGCCACACTCCACCAGGCCACAGCTCTGTCAGGCCACACTCCACCAGGCCACACCTCCCACCAGGCCACACCCCCCCATCAGGCCACACCCCCTGTCAGGCCACACCCCTTGTCTGGCCACACTCCACCAGGCCACAACTCTGTCAGGCCGCACTCCACCAGGCCACACCTCCCACCAGGCCACACCCTCCCATTAGGCCACACCCCCTGTCAGGCCACACCTCCCACCAGGCCACACATTACCAGATCATAACCCCACCAGGCCACATCCTTCTACCAGGCCACACCCTACCATCAGGCCACTGCCACCCCAGGCCTCAGTTCCCACCAGGCCACACCACCAGGCCAAACCCTCCCATAAGGCCACACTCTCCCAGACCACACCTTCCCACTAGGCCACACCACCAGGCCAAACCCTCCCATAAGGCCACACTCTCCCAGGCCACACCTTCCCACTAGGCCACACCACCAGGCCAAACCCTCCCATAAGGCCACACTCTCCCAGACCACACCCAGGCCACACCACACGAGGCCACAACCTCCCTCTAGGGCTCCCTCCTGCTGCGCGCGACGGGTTGTTGAGCAGGTGTCATTTCTACAGTTTCTCTTTCCTATTTTTTCACAAAGATTTTGGATCCCAGGTTTTCCGGGTGGAAGAAGAGAAGGTGGCTTTCTGAAGAGATCGAAGACAGAATAATCACACTTTCCAACAGTGCCCCAAGAGCAGTGAGGTGACCTCGCCTCCCTGCAAGCCCAGCTATCGTCACCACCACTGGGCTGGTCCTCCGCACCTCCAAAGCTCTCTCCCATCCTCTCCAGCCAGCGGCCTGGGGCACCAGCAGTGGCTTTTACCACCCCTCCTCAGTGATGGACGGCCCACCCCTGTGGTGGCTGGGGGCTGCCGCACCTTCCCAGAGCGAGGGCTGAGGCGGGAGGTGAGCGCCCAGGAGGGCACACCAGGCACCAGGGGGAGGCACCTGCCGCTGCCACATGCTCTTGCCACCCCTCACCAGCTCCCTGCGGCTAGTCACTGTGTCCAGCATTCCCTTCGTCCCAGCACACACCAGGCCATTGTTCTGAGGAGAGTGGCCTCTTGTCCACTCGGGGATAAGAAAACAAGCACCCCGTGTGTACCAGCTTCCAACCCAGCCTCGGGCTTCAGAGGTCGAGGCCTGCCCCCGGCCCCAGGGCGTTATCTGGCAAAAGGGGGACTGGCCTTTGCCTGCAGTTCAGGAGGTCGGGGCTCAAGCCAGGACTCAAGTCCGGGCCCTGGGCAAAGCAGGAGGGAAGACACCCTGAACAAGGACAGGTTCTATGCAGACAGCGGAGGTGCTGTGTTGAGAGTGTGCGGAGTGCAGAGCCGGAAGTGACCCGGCCTGGCAGTGAAGGCCTCCAAGCTCTGCTCCAAGCGCTGGCCTCCAGCATGCTGCACAGGGCTGAGGCATGGCCTCCCCCCAGTCTGGGCCCGGCACTCCACAAACAAGTACTGAGGTGTTTGGATCCCCTGTCTGAGGAAGCCTGTGGGTGACTGTCTGGCTGGCCAGGACACCAGCGGGCGGAGGTCAGGCCCCTCCTTCCCAAGGGTAAACAGGGCTCACTCCAGGAGACGAGGACAAGCTCTGCTAAGTGCTCAGCCACAAATTTGTTTTCTTTGAAGGAAATAGGGAACAGGTTTTGTATTGTACAACAAGACGTGCAGTGGCTAATTTCAGGCTCCATCGCTCTGAGCAAACTTACCCCCCAGGCCTCAGGGAGAGAGGTGCGGCCTCTCTCCACCTGCCTCCAGAAGGAGGTGGACACAGAGGCCCCTGAGTTTCAGACCGCTCCTGGGCCCCGTCATGGTCGGCGAGGTGATGCCCCCGGAGCCTCCTGTCCAGATTCTGCGCCCACAGCCTCCTGTCTCGTCCTGAAGGCTGGACTTCCATCCACAGCCTGTGCCCAGCCGAGCAATGCACAGAGCTGTGGGTCATGGAAGAGCAGGGTCTACAAGAAAAGCAATCGCGGACTAGACACCCTATCCTTTGGCAATTCCAATATTTTTTAATACTGTAAAAAATAATATAAACATGGGTTAAGAAAATTCTCAGCCAGGGCAGAAGGGCACCATATGGAAAGCAAAGGTCTTCTCTCCTCACCCCTGCCACAGCCCCATGGCTCTCAGCCCGGGGCTAACTCTTTTATTCCTGGTGTCCAGCTCTTATGCTACTTCCATAATTCACATGATATGCAGGGACCCTGAGTGGAGTAGGCAAGTGCCACCAATTTTGGTTTGCTTGCTTTCATAGATAGCATCCAATGTGGTTTTAAAAAAGATTGTTGGAGATCTGCAGGATCCATCTCCCTCCTGCCTATGCCTATCATCGGCCCTGCTCCCACCCTGTAGGCCACCACTGCCCGTGTCTCTCTGTGCATGGATTTCTAACTTCTGTCTTTTACAGGAAAGAGCACAATATCTACACTCTTCAGGGCCTTTCTTTTTTGGTACAGGGATTAAACTTGGGGGCACTCAACCACTGGGCCACATCCCCAGCCCTAATTTGTATTTTATTTACAGACAGGGTCTCACTGAGTTGCTAAGCTCCTCGCTGTTGCTAAGGCTGACTTTGAACTAGCAATCCTCCTGCCTCAGCCTCCCAAGCCCTTGGGATTATTTTTATTTTATTTTTTTCTTGACAGTTTATTATAGTATGTTTCCACAGGGGTATGCAATATTGCACCTTCTTTGCATAACCCCCTACGTTTCCTCACATGGACCCACTAAATTACTGAGCCAACCCCTCCATGTTGGAGTCGTGGTGGCCCTGGGTGCTGTTGTGTATGCACCTTGGCATACATCTGCCAGGATGCCAGCAGCTTCCGCATGGTGGTGCCGTAGAGGCGAAGGCAGATCTACACGTCTGCGCCTTTGAAGCAGAGTGCTGCAGTGCCTTCCACAGCGAAAGGCTTCTTCTGCTTTTCTTTGTCAGTTTACACATTGTCTACGGCCACGGGAAAGTCCACGGCTCGTCACATTTGCGTCGCTGGCCACGGCCACTGGCTCCCACGGCCTGGTCGCTGGGGATCGCTCTACTTGCAGCCTCAGCCATAGACTGTCTAGTGGTTCTCAGCTGGAGAGAGAGCCAGCCTGCGCTTCACCTCCTGTCCACCTGGCGCTGAGTTGGGAGTTCCTTCCCTTCTGAGGACACCAGGCAGCCTCTCTCTCTGGCCACCTGGCATCACCAATGGGCTCATGAGCAAAGGCAGGGATGGCAGCCTGGCAGCCTGGCAAGGGCTGAGCAGCAAGGACTTCCAACCACGACTGACCTGACCATGGCCACGGCACACCCAGCCTGCCAACTGGCCCCTGAGCAGGTACCATGCCCCAGGTGACCATCCAGCTACCTGAGGACCACTAACAATGTTGGATTGCTTCCGTCTTGGAGGCAGTGGTCTTTTATCCCTACTAGAATACACCCCTGGATATGAATCAGCCTTTCAGTTATTATGACTCTTCACCTGTGGCTGCGCATGTGTGCAGGTGTGTGGCCCATCGGGTGTGGGCATTGCTTCTGCCCAAACTACCCTCCATGGGTCACAGAGGGCCATTCCCCATCCTGGTGTTCCACCAGCATGAGTGCTGACGCAGCAGGAAGTGCAGCCAGGGCACGTGGCCACGGATCACTAGTGCACTTGCTCCCCACCATCCTGAAGCAGATGGCCTGACAGGACGTGGCATGAACTTCCAGAGCTGCGACAGGGCTGTCCAGGAGGCTGCAATCTCCGTCAGTGTCTTGTGTCTGGGGATCTTTCCCCCAGAGCTGGGACCCGCTGGTCCAGGAACCAAGGGTGGAAATGAGAGCGGCCCACTCACCACACCCTAGTGACCTTCCTGCTTCCAGAACCTATGCTCCAGTGACCTGAGGGTCTTCGGCATGAAAAGAGGAAGGCTTCCACCAGCAGACCCAGCCAGGACGCCACGGACCTGGAAATCAAGAGGCCGCCAGCCACTCGGCTCCTCATGACTCTGAGTCCACAGGCAGGGAAGGGGCTGCAGCTCTGCTGGGCAGCTGAGCCCCCTCCCCGGGGAAGCTGAGCTGCTACTGAGGACGGGTTGGGAGGCGTGCCCGGGGTACCTGAGACCCCTCAGGTGTTCCTTGATATCACCACACCTGCCACAGGGGCGGATGGAAAGCAAGAGCCCAGCCAGGCAGGACCAAGGGTGGACCAGACCCCTCCGGGGGGATGTTGGGTTCAGCTCACAGGTGAGAGTCAGGACCTGTTAGGGGCAGGCAAAAGGCCCTGGGACAGCAGGGGGAGAAGTTGGCAGAGAAAACCAGCTGTGTCACCAGCTACCAAGAAACGAGGCTGCAGTTACCATGACTCTTCACCTGTGGCTGCGCATGTGCGCAGGTGTGTGGCCCATCGGTGAATGCATGACACTGACCACAGTCCCCCCTCTCCAACTTGTCACCCATGCGTGCTTCCTTCAACTAAGTGTAATCCTAGAGTGAAGACCACAGTAGGCCACAGTGCTGCCTCATGAGAGACCAACGGGAGGTCCTTCTATGTAGTCATACAAACACGATGTCCTTAATGCATACTTAACACGCGGAGTTCATATTCATAGTGGCTTTCCACTCCAGTTCTTGTAAGTAGCCTGCGATGCACTGATTCCACAACACAGTGTTCAAGTGTTGATTTCCATCCACAACTAAGCCACGGGTCTCCAGAAGAAGAGCAGACATCTCTCCAGGACTTGAGCTCCTCTGCTGGGGAAGGGGCTGGTGACTTTCGGTAGGACTTGTGGTTGTATCAAGATGGGCAGAGGAAGACCTCACTGTTGCCTTTACTTGGAGGTTAGATGTGGTTGAAGGAGATGTGTATGGTACCAGTTCACTAGGGGTAGACTATGGCTGATTTCATGAGGAATCTAACCAGGCAGGGGTGCCTAATTATTTGTACAAACACTGGTCTAATACTTCAAGGGTGTTTTGTGTGAGTTTATCTTTGACCTGATGACTTTGCAAACCAAATCATCCTTCCTTACATGGTGGCCCCATCCAATGAGTTGAAGGCACAGCAGAAACCACGGGCTCAGGAAGAGCTCTTCCACCCCAGTGCTGAGCAGGGGCAGTGGCTTATCCTGCCCTTGAACCTGAACCAAAATATGACTTCCTCCAGGGTCTTGAGTCTGCTGGCCTTCAGAATGACACTCCTGGGTCTCCAGCCTGCCAATCTCAGGATGACCCTCAGCGTCTCCAGCCTGCCAGCTGCAGATCTGGGGCTTCTCAGGCTCCAACAGAACAAAGACAGGAGCATGAGGAGATCTAAGCACTGAGGCGAGTCCCACGCCAAAGGTACAAGTCAGGGAAAAGTGGGGACAGAGAACCTTGAAAGAGGGATCATGTGGCTTCAGGAACTCAAGGCAAAGAGGCAACTGCATCTTACATGAGGACAGCACATCAGGAAGAGGGAGAGAAGGCACCAGACCCTAGAAGGGCCAGACGGAGAGTGCACCACTGGGTTGAGTCATGCAGGAGTCTCCAGTCACCTCACCAAGACAGCTAAGCTGGGGGCCATAGAGAGTGGTTTCGAGAAACCAGGACCAGGTCAGAAAAGTGTGGGCAGCAGGAATCCAACATGCATGTGGACAGAGATGCAGAGCCTGGAGAACAGGAATTGTGAGGTCAAGAGGAGGGTCCTTTCAAGATGGGAGGGAATGGTGGTCACCAGTGGAGGAGGGCAGGAGTGGGCCTGGAGGGGGCCTGGAGGGGGCTGGAGGTGGTTGGAGGAGGGCTGGTGGGGGGCTGGAAGGGGCTGGAGGGAGGCTGGAGGGGGCCTGGAGGGGCCTGGAGAGGGCTGGAGGGGGCCTGGAAGAGGTCTTCAGGAGAGCTAGAGGTGGTTGGAGGGAGGCTGGAGGAGGGCTGGAGGGGTGCTGGAGGAGGGCTGGAAGTGGTTGGAGAGGGCCTGGAGGAGGGCTGGAGGAGGGCTGGAGTGGGGCTGCAGGGGGGCTGGGGGAGGGCTGGAGGAGGGCTGGAAGTGTTTGGAGGAGGGCTGGAGGAGGGTTGGAGGAGGGCTGGGGAGGGCTGGAGGAGGGCTGGAAGTGTTTGGAGGAGGGCTGGAGGAGGGTTGGAGGAGGGCTGGGGGAGGGCTGGAGGAGGGCTGGGGGAGGGCTGGAGGAGGCCAGGAGTGGGGCTACAGGAGGGCTGGGGGAGGGCTGGAGTGGGGCTGCAGGGGGGCTGGAGGAGGACTGGAGGAGGGCTGGAAGTGTTTGGAGGAGGGCTGGGGGAGGGCTGGAGGAGGGCTTGGGGAGGGCTGGAGGAGGCCAGGAGTGGGGCTGGAGGAGGGCTGGGGGAGGGCTGGAGTGGGGCTGCAGGGGGGCTGGAGGAGGACTGGAGGAGGGCTGGAAGTGTTTGGAGGAGGGCTGGGGGAGGGCTGGAGGAGGGTTGGAGGAGGGCTTGGGGAGGGCTGGAGGAGGCCAGGAGTGGGGCTGGAGGAGGGCTGGGGGAGGGCTGGAGGAGGGCTGGAGGAGAGCTGGAGGTGGTTAGGGGAGGGCTGCAGGGGTCCTGGTGTAGGGCTTCAGGAGGGATGGAGGGGGCTGGAGGGGTCCTGGTGAGGGCTTCAGGAGGGATGGAGTGGGACTGATGGAGGGAGGCTGGAGCTGTAGAGGCAGGTGGACCTGTGTGTGCAGGCAGTGATTAATGTAGTTCCACTCTTCCTGGGGACACATGCCTTCCACGCCCCCTCTGGGTTTCCCCTCACAGATCCTTTTGGAAGGAACACACGTTCTTCTTGAAGACCTTCCAGGGGCTCTGACTTCCGCTCCCAAGTGGGACTGATGTTCTGCCAGGGTGCGTCCTGAGCTGTCCTGGTCTCTCTGCTGAGTTCCTGGATCTTTTCCATCCTCTCAAGTCCCACATCTCTCTGTGTCTGGGATCCCTTATGTGACTTGCTGGAAATAATCAGTCCTTTTCCAACCAATGTGCACTTATCAGATAAATTTTTATTACTTTCGGCTGGCCAGAAAATGTCTGTTTTTCTATTCACACTTTTTAGAAGTTTCTAGTACTCTGCTGAACCATTTCCTCAAAATCACTCTTGCTGTTTCAAAGCAATTTTTCTTCTTTTCTCCCTATAATTACAGTTGTCTTTCTAGTAACATTTGTCAAATCTGATTCCTGTTTCTTTGTAGGTGACACTTTTTGGTCTCTCTGAACACTTTTTGCATCTTCTGATTGTCCTTGCAAACCTAAATGTCACCAAAGCATGATTCAGTTTGAGTCATTATAGCTTCTCCTAGTCTGCAGCCAATGAACCCTTTCAGCCTAAGGATTTATGACTTTCTTCTGCTCTGAATTTTTTTTCTATTACTTTGATTAGTTTTTGTGCCTGTTTTCTGTTCTTTTCTACCATCATTCTTGTGAAAAAGATATGGGGCCTCCTGACCTGGCTGATTATACTCACTCACATTTTTTTGACATTTTTCCCTCTTTTTATTTTTATTTTGTTCAGAGAGATAATCTGGTTTTTGTCCTCAAGCGTACAAATGGAATTTTTTATTATCTCCAATGTATTATTTAGCCCCTTGGTGGAGTTTTGAAACTCTCCTCAGTCCCGTGTGTGAGTTCTAGGAATGGCCTGATTTCCTTCTTATTCAGGCTCTGAGGACATCTGCTTCTTCCCCTTCTTTCTGATCCATAGGAACACTGATTTGGAACCACGCAGGTGCTTCTGATGGCCCCTTCTCTTCTGTGTACTAACAAGTATCCTGTGGCATGCTGTGGCCACCCTGGTCACCTTGCTGTGTCCGTCCATGTGCCTCTGTCACACATCCAAGGACCTGGGCCGTGGACTCATATTTGTGAGGTCAGTAGGGAAAGTGTTCACCTGGGCAGGAGTTCCTCCTGATGCTCAGCTGCTGTGAGCAGGTGCCCCTTCCCCTCCAGCCGCCCTGAGTGCTGAATGCCCTGCCCTCCTCCTGAGCAGAGCAGAGCTGCCTTCTCCTGGACAGAGCCGTCCTCTGCTCCACCACCAGGCAGTCCAGCAGCAGGCTTCTCTTGGGCAGGTGCGAGCACTCACACTGGGAACGGCGCTCCCTAGGATGCACCTAGGTTCTCAGTCTCCTCCTCCAGGAACCCTGCTCTGCTCAGTCCTCCCAGAGCCGCCCGTCGCCACAAAGGCTGTGTCCTCTGCTCTGATTTGCCCTGGGCCTGCTCTTCCCTCCTCGTCCATCCTCAGGCTTGCTCCCCGCTGCCTCTTCCTCCTGTCCTCGTTGCTTTTCTGAGTTTATTCCCTCTCGCAAAGGAACGACCCTGGCATGAGCTCTGGGGACAGTATCGTCCTGAAAGGGGGCATCTGCTACGTCATCTTGAGCTCTAGCTGGATGCCCCATTCCCAGAAGCCTGTCCCCAGAGAGCTCTGCATCCAGTGCCAGCGGGCACCCCAGGCTCTGCAATCTCTTCCTCCCCACAACTTCCCTTCCAATGGCGCTCGGTTCCCCAAGGGGACAACTGAGATCTCTGCAGCTCACAGCTGGGCCTGGCTACACCCACCTCACCCACCAACAATTTGCTAAGGTTTCCACCTGTAAAACATCACCAGCCACTCTCTTCAGAGACTCCAGAACCTTCCTTCCTCAGAAGACAGTTATCATAAGTAGCAAGTGCTTCCCCTGTGAAAAAGACATTGGGCCTGGAGGAAAACCTGCCCTTAGACATCAGGAAGCCAAGTTCTTGGCCCCTGCTAGGCGGTCTGCAGAAGACAGAGGAGCAAGACTCTCTTCACGAAGCAAAACCAATTCAAGGTTCTATTATTTATCACTGAAGTTTGGATCTAAAATATCCCCCCAAAGGTCTGTTTGTCAAGGGCTTGTCCCCAGGAGGTGCTGTAGCAGGTGAGGGAGCTCCAGAGCTGGGCCTGGTGGGGCCCTCTGCATCCTCAGGAGCATGCCCTCCTCTCCTCCTCCTCCAGTCTCCTCCTCCTTCTCGTTGCTCCCTGGTTCATAAGGTGAGCAGTTTTGCCCTGCCACAGCCTTCAGCCATGATGCACTACTACCTGGCCACAGACCAGGAGGATGGACCAGTTGATCGTGGACTAGGATCTCCAAGACTATGGGCCAAAATAAGTCTTTCTTCTTCATAAGGTGATTATCCCAGGTTTTTGTTATAGAGACAGAAACCTGAATCTCTGCATAGTGAATGTGTATTAGCAATAGGAAGGTGGGAATATGCCCTGGGAGTCCACTCCCCTGCTGTGGGTGGGCCTGAGGATCTAGTGCCATCTCTCTTCTCTCTGAAAGGCAGGCCTCAAGTACAGCACCCTAGAGAAGCTTAGCTAGTCTGTTCTTGGGTTAAAGTATAAAATGGAGTACTCATTATTTGGGGAAGCTGAATCATCATTTATTCATTTCCTGTAACATCTTGAACACATTGTAGAAGGACAGATAGATCCCTCTGTTCCCAGTTGACTTCTGACCCCAATCAATGGCCTGGAAAAGTCATTTTACTGATCACCAAGGACATCAGAGGAGAGAATAAAAACAGATGAACACATCTACTGCTGCTGTTGGAGGAAACTGCAGAGCCCGTGCCCACGTGAAGACGATCTGTCTAAACATTTGGTTTGCTACTTGCAAGACAGTAGCATTTACTGAGTGGGCAGTAGGGATCCTTGAGCCTCTGCATCCCGGCTTCCAAGGTTACTGGCATCAGACAAATTCACTAAGTTCTGGGCTTTGTGGGACAGCCACGGAGCAGGGCCATAGGAGGGGACATTGGGGTGTTCCACATACTCCCCTCTTGCCACTGACACCTGAGTCCTGGCATGTCTGGGTGCTGCCACTCAGCACTGGCCCCCAGAGCATCAGTTGGTCAGCTGCTGTGAACACTTGGTTGCTCCAGCTAAACCTGGCACATATTGCAGGGTTTTCTAACAGGAAACATCCAGGGCTTGGTATCCACAGGACTAGAACGGTCACGGGGGAGTGTTCCCGTGAAGAGGGCCCAGGCAGCGTGGAAGGGCTTTCCCCCATGTCATTCCTAAAGAGTGTCTGCTCAGCCCCCACGGCTCAACGTGAGACTCCTGTTCTTGATATGTTCGTGTCAGTGTGACGGCACACGTGGCCCTGATCTCTTCCACACAGGCCTCACCATGCTTAAATGTTGTCTCATGGCTGCCGCGCAGGGGAAGTTGCAGTGTTGAGAGTTCCTTAGGCAGGGGTCCCCCCAGGAGGCTAACAGGAGTCCAGTTAGGGGACCTTAGGTTAAGAGAGTCTGTTGAACAGGATCACTTATTGGGACAGCACCCTGAGACTTTGGTCTCTCTGTGGGACGTGGGCTGGTGGGCTCAAGAGCACCTGACTGAGAGCATGTGCCTGTCGGAGTCTATCTCTGAAAGCGTGCTGACATCCCCGTGCTCGGAGCAGGCCTGAGTGCTTCACGCCTCCTATCTTATCGACACCGTGACAGCCGTGTGAGTTAGACACTGTGGCTGCTCGCTGGCAGAGGAGGACATGAGGATCAGGGGTGGTGGGGGCTGGATTGTGTCTCCCCAAACGAGATGTGTTAGAGTGAGCTCCTGCCCCGGGCCCTGAGAGGGTGACTTTATCTGGAGACAGGAGCTTCCTGGAGGCCCCTGAGTCAGGACAGGGTCAGTAGTGTGGTCCCTGGTGTAGTATGAGCGCCCCAGAGACTCGGACCAGACCCATACCCAGGAAGAGCACCATGCGAAGGCCGGGGTCATGCTCAGGGTCCAAGACCTTCAGAAGTGTGTGGCCTGAAGGAGACCCCTGGTGCCTGCAGAGCCCTGCAGAGGGCATGTGGCCCTGCTGGCCTTGGTCTCACTCTCTGGGACCCCAGAGCTCTGAGAGGAAAAGGCCGGTTGTGGAGTGTCATGTGCCCCAGTCCTTCTGCACTCCCCCCTGCTGAGAACATCTCAGCCACTCATGATGCTCAGGGGTGGACAGCCTGGCCTCCAGACTGCTGGGAAGGGCCGGCCCGAGCTTACTTCTGGTTCCTGGGGTGCGTTGACCACCACCACAAAGCCCTGCTTGTGCGATGGCTTCAACAAAAAGTATTGATGGCACACAGCTCTGGAGGCTGGAAGTCCACGGTCAGGCTGCGGCGGCTCCTGGTGAAGGCCCTCTCCTGTGGGTGGGCATTGTTCGTGGACCCCTGCGCTATTACTTCCTCCCCTTCATTTTCATCTCCCATCCCGGGAGATCTATCCTCATGACCTCATCTGACCTGACCACAGGCCCCACCTACCTCCATCACCTGGGGGGGCTTGGCAGACGACTTTCGTGGGGACACAGTTCATTTCAGAGTGAATGCACCCAGAGCTCCCTGAGGCTGTGGACTCCCAGAGGGTTGCTTTGCTCCAGAGCCCACCCACACCAGTCCCTCACTCAGTGGGCAGCTCCGGCCAAGGAGGGAGCCGGCCCCAGCACCCTCTAGGTGCCACCTGATGGTCCCTCTGTGGAGGACTCGCTCTGAACCCACAGCAGGGAGGACACCTTGGAATCAGGCACAGGTGCACAACAGGCCACCATGACACGTCTGCCCCAGACTTGGTGAGGTCCAACCAGCAGGGTCCTGCTCGCTCCCAGGGCTCCCTGCTCTGTCCAGACGCAACAGCACTCCGTGGCCCCAGGCTAGCTGCCACACTCAACCCCCTCACAAGACACAGTCCCACAAAAAGGAGGGTAAAGAACTGGAAAGAAGAGGAAAGAGCATTTGGGAAGTGGACACACGCACAGGACTTGCAGCAAGAGACATGTCCAGCTGCAGAAAGAGCCATCAGTCATGACTGGCTACCATGGTGACAGTGTCACTTGGTCCCAGCCCCAAGACAGGACCTGCCCAGAGGGCAGGTGCAAGCCCTCACAGTACCCCCAGAGAGAGGGTGGGACAAGCCAGTGATGTCATCTGCTCCCTCGGTGGTCCTACGGTCCAGTGTCATTGTATCACTTTTTAATGGATTCCTGCTCTCTGGCTCTTCCGTGCAGAGGAGAACCCTCTCTGGAAATGGCACGTGTGACGTGCCTCTGGGACTCCCAGCCACTATGTGGCACAGCTGGCCTCTGGCGCCAGAGGGTGCTTTTTTCACATTGTAGACTGCTGAGGGAGGGACACACATGTCTCAAATGACAATACCAAGCTCAGCTTCCATATTGTCATCAACATTGCCAGGTTTTTAAAAAACGATAATAAACAGAGGAAACTGGTTCTAACAGGAGGGAGGATGCAGGGGCTGGTGATGGGAGAGGCTGGGGAAGGGGGAGGAGGTGAATGGGGAGACAGGAGGCGTGTCCACAGTGTCCCTGCCATCCTGCCCATGTCCAGTCCTGCTTCTAATGATGGAGAAAGGAGAGTCGGGTGAGGGTCCCTGGGGGCGAGGAGGAGGTGTTGGCAAGTACCATTTCCTGGAGAGTGACAGTGGAATTCAAGTCTGGCCAGCAGCCGCAGGCTACGGACTCCACTCTCAAGTTCACACACTTCAGCTTAAAGAGATCACCAGAAGTCTGCACAGTGACTTATGTCAGAGGATGTTCCTGAAGCCTGTGTACAGGAGAGAAGTTCCAGAGTGCCCCGGCACCGGGACCGGCTTAGCACGCCACAGCCCAACTTCCAGGGAGCCTGCAGGGCAGATCTGTGGGTGCCGCTATGAACATGTTTGCCCAGCGCCTGCTGCGCGTGCCCCTCCCAAAAGCTGGTATTATCAGTACTTCACATGGACACAGATGGCCCTAGGGCCCGTGCTGCTTCTCTCTCCTCAGCTCCCAGCAGCCCTGGGAGTCACCACTGTCAGTGCTCCGCCTTCAGAAGGAGGAACGGAGCCCAGGCAAGCTCGTTACTGGGACTTCCACCCACTGCACTTGACAGTGAAACACGCGTGCTCATTTCCTCTCGAGAACTCACAGAGCATGTTGTGTCCCATATGCATGCCTGTGTGTTCCTGTGCCTGTGTGTGCACACATCTGCATGGTCTGTGTGCGTGCCTTGTGTGTGTGGGCTTGCACATCTGTATGAAAGGTCAGAGTGCACAGGTGTGTGTTAGGAAACAAGCCAAGCTTTGAGCAGGTCTCCAGGCTCCAAGCTTATGAAACCATCTTCGTCCCTTTCTTCTCTTTCCTCTTACAGTTTCTGTGTTTTCTCTTCCTGAAGGAAACATGTTACCTTTATAAGGGGAAAGAGGTCAGCCTGAGAGGACAGCGACAGTGCTGCCGTAGGGCAAGCCACACGCACACGGAGCCCTGCAGGGTGGAGTGGCTGGAGGCAGCTCCCGAGCCGCGTGGTCACACCACCGGGCTTTGTCCTGTCCTGGGACACTGGCTCAGACGCTCACACTTTGAAACAATGGCAAGCGAGGCTGGAATCCTCCAGGGGAGGCCTTGGCGTCCTCCGACCAGGGGTGAGGGTGCAGGTGGCAGGGTGGGTGCCCGTGGGCAGCCGAGGCGGGCACAGGTGTCCTTGTCCTGAGGTGCTCACGGAAAACAGCATCTCCAAAGCCCCTGAGCCGGCTGGGGCTCAGCTGCAGGCCTCCCGTCATTCGGACACATCTGGTAGCTTCAGGAGGCTGTCCTTGTCCGCCATCCAGCCAGCGGGCTCCTGGAGGCCTGCAGCGTGGGGCTTCGGGCATGGTCTGCCGGCAGGACTGGCAGGAGCTCGGCACTTGGCCACCGTGCCTTCCACCTGTGCTCTCTCGGTCACTGTGGGAGCAGCACAGCACCTGTCTTCTTGTTCCCCAGGGACCAGGGTTGGAGCCTCTAACAAGGGAGGTGGGCTGCAGGGAGGGCAGGGCCAGGCAGAGAGGGCAGCAACCCCGCGGGTGTTGTGATGGAACTGGGTGACTGTGGGCTCAGGCCAGGCCCAAAGTGCCACCCAGCTGTCCCTCCAAGGAAAGGGACCAGCTTAACCCAGCAAGGTCCAGGGCTCTCTGGTGGACAGGCAGCCACGGGGGCTGCCACAGGGCCTAGGGCCTGGGGTCTCTGAGGAAGGTCTGTGGGGACATGGGGCCCCCAGGAGGCTGTCGCCCTGTGTACGCATCATCACACAGTTCAGCGGCTCCAACAAAATGCTCGCAGAGACCTCTGCCGAAAGAGACCTACTGTGTGATGACTTGTGGAAAGAACACTTCTGTGTGATGACTTGTGGAAAGAACCAGTTTGAACACTCCCACAAACAGGATGATACTGCGAAGAGGGTTAGAAGACCTTAGAGAAGAGAATGTCATCCCAGGCCATCTTTCCCCCAAAGCAGGGCCAAGACTATCTCCATGTGTGCCACCAACAAGGCCGGCGTATCACAGGTGATTAAAAACCCAGCTTAGTTGAATCTATCCAGGTGCACTTATCCCTGTGTGGTCTGTGTGCTCTCTGTGTGTGACCATGCTCCATGTCTTTATTGGCTTTCAAGTTTTAGGTCTTTCAACTTGAAGTTCTTTGCTGGGTGACGTGTCCTTGAGCTTCAAGCTCATAGAGTAACACTGAGTTTTCTTATCACCAAAGAGGAGAGTGTGCTCAGCATGTCTCTGCTGGGCACCTCACGGAGCATCCGTGCATTCCAGGGTCCGCTGCCCATGAGGGGAGGCAGGCAGCTGTCACAGGACAGCAGGTGACAGATGCAGGTGGAGTGGAGACACAGAGAGCTGAGCAGGGTTTATTTTAGCACAACAGTGCTCAGCTGCCAGCCAAGGTCTAACGTGAGGGTTTCCAGCACCTTTCCCTCCCTCTCCCCTTCTCCCTCTCTCCTCCTCTCTATTCTTCCCTCCCTCTCTCCCTCTCCCCCCTCTGCCCCCTCTCCCCCTTCCTCCCTCTTCCCCTCTCTCAATCTCCCCGCTCTCTCCAGCTCCTCCTGTCTCCCTCCCCCTCCTTCCTCCTCTCCCCTTCTCTCCCTCCCCCTCCCCTCTCTCTCCCCCTCTCTCCCTCCCCTCTCCCTTTCCCCTTCTCTCCTTCCCCCTCCCTCCCTGTCCCCCTCTCTCCCTCCCTCCCCCTCCTCTCTCTCTCCCTCCCTCCCCCTCCTCTCTCTCTCCCTCCCTCCCCCTCCTCTCTCTCTCCCTCCCTCCCCCTCCTCTCTCTCTCCCCCTCCCTCTCCCTCTTCTCTCTCTCTCCCTCCCCTCCCCTCCCTCCTCCTCCCCACTCCCCCCTCCCCTCCCCTCCCTCCCTCCCCCACTTTCTTTCTCTCTCCACCCTCAGACTCCGATTCCTTCTTTAGGAGAAATCTCTCCCAGGAAGGCTGAACCAGCAGAAGTGATGACCCAGCCTCTTCCCTGAGCTGCCCTGGTGCAGAGCTCCTCCGTGTCTACTCCTCAGGAGACCTAGAGCCACAAGAAGCCCTAGGGACAGGAGGACTCATAAACCTGGGCCGTGGCTGGACAGAGAGGCCTGCAGATAAGATGAAAGGAGCCCCAGAGCCCCAGGGCCCCTCCTCCACAGCTCTGCTGCTGGCCTGAGCCTTGGCTACTACTGCCCCCTTGGTCTAGCATGCCGCCAAGGACAGAAAGGGAGAGATGCAAGGTGCTACTGTGCACACCTTGTCAGTGTCCACTCCTGCAGGGCAGGACAGGGCGGGGCCTGCTGTCACAGTTCCCACGGAGAGCAGCGGCACAGCTGGACAGAGTCCAGAGGAGCAGAGGCTCTGCCCTCACAAAGTGCCGTGATACCACGTTTGCAGCAGAGCTGGGGCTCAGACCCAGAGTTCCACGTGCAGAGGCCGAGAGCCTGGGTGCCCGAGGAGAGGCAAGGCAGAGGCTGCAGTCTGCTCAGGACAGGCTGGAATCCAGTCAAGCAAGGCACCGAGGCCGGGGCAAGCGGGCATAGTCCTGCAGTGAATTTTAGTCTCAAAAAGAAAGTGTACACAGGTGCGTATGCTCGCTCGCGCACACACACACACACACACACACAGAGAGAGCAAGTTAAAACCAGACAGCAAAGAGCCTGCGGCTGCCCAGCTGCATCCACTAGGAAGGCCATGCAAACCCCCCTCCATTAGGCAACAGTCACAGTATTATTAACGACGCTGTCTCTGCAGGTGGAGGAAGGGGGGCCTCCATTATGTCCCCTTTTCTAATAGTTTTGCTTAATTGTGGGTTCATGGCCACTGACCTCCTCTCAAAATCAAAGAGGTACACAATCCAAAAGCAGGCCTGCAGAAGGCCTCCTGGTTTTCAGTCAAAGCATCTTCTCCTGGACCCACCCATTCCAGAAGGACGCGGAGAGCTAAGGAATAGAGCTTGGCTCCCAATCAGGCTGTGAGCTGCCAGGTGCACGGGCCTAGCCAGGCGTCTGGGGACCAGGCCAGACCACAGTGGAGACCTGCTGGAAACCCTGTGCCCTCGGGCCAGCCTCTGGGGACTCTGATCAAGGGCTAGGAATCTCCTGGCCGGGAAACCCAACCAGCGCCGGCAGGGGATTCCACAGGCCTCAGCCAAGTGTGGGGTCTTCTCTGCGTCCTGAAGCCAGGGTCTGCTTGTTTCTGACGCTGCCTACAGCCAGCCCCCCTCAGCAGGCGCGTGCCCGGTCTCCAGGTGCACAGGCACACACAGAACACCGTGCTCTCTCACACACCTCACATGAGAGATCGCAAGTTGTTTTCAGAGGAATGAGTGACAGTTTCCAGTTTCAGGGACCTGGAGCTATTTGTCCTCGTCACTTCTACGGGGAGGAAGAAGCCACGGAGGTGTGTGTGAGAGGAGTGCACAGCAGGCACCTCCCCTGGCCTGGCACGGGTGCTGCAGGCTCCCACCACTCTGCAGGACCTGAAGCTCAAGGGCAGAGCCACCCACGGGCAGGCAGTCTCCTGTCTACGGGGCAGATGTGTCTAAGCCATTTCCTTTTCCCACCCCACACCAGTTCTTATCTCTCAGGATATAAGTCAAGACATGTGTCTGGATTTCCAGGGATGGAGCAGAGAGGCCTTTCCCCATGGGTGGCACCAGGGCACAGGACTCCAGCCCCCCACAACAGCAGTGAGCGTCCAACCCTCCACCTGGTGTTGGTGCCGAGGCAGGGCCACAGCTGGCAGTGCAAGAGCCAGGAACCGTCCAGTCCTCCCTCACACGTGAGGGCCAGAGAGCGGCCTCCACACGGTCTCTCACAGGCCGCCAGCGGCTCTGTGGCCATGGGCAGGCGCACTCAATGCGGGCTCCTGCACGCCCAGGCCCCTGCGTGGGGCTGGGCGGCCTCCCCCCTCACTGGGTTCGCACTCACCCAGGTGCAGGGCTCTTGCGCCCCTCTGGGCCGTGTGTCCTCTTCGTCAAAGAGCAGAGGGATTGTCTTTGGCCTCTCTGATGAAGGAAAAGGGGGGAAGCATCTTTTCAGTGTGTTTATTTCAGGTTCAGCGTATAAACTCATGGGGACCGCCTTGCCGAGGCACGGGACAGCTGTTCCTCATCTGGCCTGGTGCTGTGGGTCAGGGCAGGACCACAGGGGAGGGCCGGGGCCAAGCCCAGGTCAGAGCCCAGTCCAGCTCACCCTCGGTGACCCGGGCCTGGGGCGCTGCTGCAGATGCCCTCTGTGGCCTGTCCCTGCGGCATTTTAGGCTGCTCTTCACATGACTTTGGTTTGATGAAGACCCACAAACATCTGGCCAACCGCATTTCCCTTCAAGTTTTCACGAATATTCTTTTAAGAGCCACGTAAGCCACGCATTTCTGAGCCCTGGAGCTGCCTCTGTGCTGTTTGCTGATGGCTCTTGCTGTGCCCTGGGCCAGCCTGAGATTCCTGTCCCACCCCGCAGCCACCCAGCCCCACAGCACCCGTCCCCTCATGGTCAGCAGCGTCGTTCCCAGAGACTCGCAGTAAAGGGGCATGGGTCATAGTGACGTGTGGAGCTGGGACGTGTCCGCCTCTGAGCAGGACTGAGCTGTTGCTGTGACTGGTAACCCATGATTTCAGAGTGGTTTTAGCCTTGGAGAGACAGTTCCTGCTGCTCTGACAGAAAGCTCAGGTCTGACAGACGCACTCAGAGGAGCGCTCACAGGCGCAGTGGCCACACACGCCACCAGCCCGCTTCCCTCTGTGGCTCTGGACGGCCAGTTCCAGTCCCCACGTCTGACTCTCTGTAATCTTCCTGGAAGGCTATCAGTCAGCCTCCCAGGACTATGACTGAGCCCCTGAGGTCGCTGGCTGTGAGAGGAAAGGGCGTCTCGCGCATGGTTTTGGAGTTCTCAAGCAAAGGTGGGGCAGACCCATGGCTCTGGGCCTCTGGGGGATGCCGGATGGCAGTCGTGGGGAGCACGGACAGGGCACACAACTCTTCTCATGGCCAGGAGACCGTAGCAGAAGAGGAAGGGGCCAGTTCCCACAATCCCACAATCCCATTCCAGAGGGAGTCCCCAGTGACCTGAGCACCTCCCACTGGACCCTCTGATGGAGGCCTCACCACCTCCCAGCAGGGCCACCCTGGGAAGACAGCCTTGAACACGGGGGCCCTGGGAGACACGCATCCTACCTCCAGCCCTCCAGAGGCTCATGCCCACCCACAACGCAAAATGCCTTCAGTCCACTCCCAAGAGTTCAAAGTCTCAACTGCTCTAGCATTGCTCGAAAGTCCAAGTCCAAGTCCAAGTCTGCTCCAAGACTCTGGCAAACTCAGCCTTGGACTCCGGTAAAATAGAAGTCTACATACCACAGGGTACAAGGCCCCGGGAAAGCACCCCCCTCCAAAAGAGGAGAACAGAGGGCGGCAGTGAGGAAGCAGACTGCAGAGAGCCCAGAATCCAGGAGGGCGAGCTGAACCCTCCAGCTCCCCATCCAACCCCCGGGGACACAGTGATGGATGCCAGCTCCCCAGGGCTCTGCCGCAGCAGCCCACGTGGCCACCCGGCTGGGCTGCCTCTGCACAGTCTGCAAGTTGTTGGGTCCACCTTGCGGCACTGCACAGGGCGCTCTGCCTGCAGACGCTAGCAGGTCTCTGACCTGCCACGTGCTGCCCTGGAGCACAGGGACATTGATTCAGGGAAAGGGAACCCGGGACTTAGACTCCTTTCCCTCGAGGTGACCTCGAGGCTCTTGTCTGAAACACTGCTGCTCTGGAAGGCCTTTGGGACCGACTTGCATTTCTACACCTTTGAGCCTGCAGAGCAGCTGAGACCCCTCCCCTACGGTCATAGCCCCACTGGGCTGCTTCCTGCTGGCACCTGCAACCACAGCCTGCTTGGCTGTAGCATGACAATGCTCCCTTTCTGGCCTAGCCACAAACTTTCCAGAAGTTTCTGCTCTGCTCCTCTCTGCAGCCAATTCTCACTATGAATTTGACTAAGAGCAGCAAGTAACACCCTTGCTGCAGCCTGAATGCTGTGCTGCCTCTAAGTTTCCTCCATGAGATGAACTAGCCCACACTCAGTCAGCTCAGCCTCCCACCATGTCTCAGGGCATGGACACAATGCAGCCAGATCTTCACCATGGGCCATAAAAGTGGCCTCTAGCCAGATCCCAATGGGGTTCTCCTATCCATCTGAAACCTCATCAGCATGGCCTTTACCATCCGCATTTCCATCTGCTTTCTGATCTTCTGAATGCTCATTAGAATTGTCCGCTAGGCTCTACCCACAGCTTTCTATGATGTCTCTGACCCTCTCCAAACTCCTCTAAACTCCTCTGGCGAACAAACCCCAATGACTCCTCCCCATTGTCAGACAGCTTTAGTCAACAACCCCACTCCCGGTACCCATCCCTATGTTAAGCAGCTTCCACCTCTGTAGCAAAATACCTCAGGTAATTAACTCATGAAGAGAAAGGTTGATTCTGAGCAATAATTTTGAAGGTTCCAGTTCAAGACTGGGCACGCCATTGCCTCGGCCTCTGGTGAGGGTGCACGATGGCAGGGAATACAAGGCTGAACAAACCACTCACCTCATGAGTCCAGAAACAGAGAGAAAGGTGGCCAGGTCCTACAGCCCAACAAAGGCACACCCCAGTGACCTAAGGACCTCCCCATAGCACCATCCCAGGGACCAAGGTTGCACCACATAGGACTTGGGGGACCCTCACCCAAACCACGGAGGAAAGGCAGCTCTCTTGACCTTAGAGGAGGGAGCCATTGCTTTAATGAGAGGAGCAGAAGGATGGAGAGGGACCAGCATGGTTCTTGGAGAAGAGCCACTGAGGACCAGTGACCAGGCAGCAAATGCTCGAGGACACCCCAGGACTGCCATGGGCCCTGGAGCACCAGGAATTGTCCTCGCTGTGCTTTGGGCCTTACTCAGATGGTGGGCGAGCATGCAGCCCAGCGGGTAGGACAGGATGAGGCCCAGGCATGGGGGCCGGGTTTCATTAATCCGCTTCATAACTGTGTCTCAGCCTGGCCCTGCCCCAGCCATGATTTTTGGCCTCTCTTCAGGTTAAAGGTGATAGAAAGAAGCAGAAGACCCCTGATGTCCTGTGTGGACACAACCCACTTGGTACTTACAGTCCACGACCACCTTGGTAGTCCTCATGCTGAGTGCCCAGGAAGACTCGTGGACCCTGACTCACAGCTATTCACTCGTGCAGAGGGGGCCCAGGGCCTGCTGTGCCCGGGAGGTCTGCCTGGTGTAATCGGCTGCAGAGAGTGGGTTATGTCTCCTCCATCTGACGCCCTTATTTTCCATGAATGAGTGTCACGTTTTTCTCAGTGCCCATGGCCAGCACCTTGGAGGTCATCAATTCTCTATAAAAGCATCCTCAAGCTTAGGTCCAGGGAGCGGCACCGGCGGTGGCAGCAGCTGGACTTGGCGACCGACTCACCCTTGGCTAGCAGAGGGCTTGGGCGAGACGCTGCGCAATTCCGGGGCCACCAGGTATTGAACATGGAGGGTTTGAGGGGTCAGGACAACAGCCTCCTTCACACATCAGGGAAATGTTTGCCCAGTGTGGAAGGCCGACAAGGACCCCGGGCTGTGGGTACCTGACCTCAGGGCCTGTGGATGTGTCCCTCATGGTAAAAGGAACTTTGCAGATATGACCAAGTTAGGAATCGGGCACTGGGACGATGATCCTGAACCATCTGGGTCCTTACACAAGTGTCCACGTAAGAGGGAGGCAGAGCTGCAGGGGCCACAGGAGAGCAGACGCAGTCCTGTCAGAGGCAGACAGGGAGGGACGTGCTCCCCAGGAGAAGGAGGAGCCCAGGCTGAGAGAAGCTGCACTCCAGAAGCCAAGGAGTTCCGAGGACCCCGCCCTGGAGTCCAGAAGGACCCAGCCCTGCGGGCACTTCAACCTCAGGCTAGTGAGGCCGGCCTTGGATTTCTGACCACCAGAGCCAGAGGGTGACAAATCTGTGCTGTCTAGAGACCCTGAGTTAGCGTAATCTGTCACTGCAGCAACAGGAAACCTACCCCTGTGCGATGAAACTACCAACGGGAGGAGTCACAGCTGCACCCCATGACCTTGACCTTGACCCTGACTAGCCCCCACTCTCTCAGGGCCACATGTCCAGACTGTGGGTGAGACTGTAAGATGAACACTGCAGTGAATCACAGAAAGCTCCGTGGGAAGAGGAAAGGGGACAGCCTCTGCGCCTCTCTAGAGGAAAGTCCTCCTGAGAAACTCTCCAGCCACGAAAGTGGAGCTCGGCCAGCCTCCCTGGGAGACTCCCGGGTTGCTCGTGGGCTGTCTGAGCAAAATGCATGACCTTTGAACAGGACTGGGGCGGGGGTGGCATGGATCTGTCACCTACAGGTCTGCTGTGGCGCAAGGCTCTGGCCTCGTGCTCCGCTGTGACCTTCTTAGCAGCCCAGAGGGTGGACCGATGCCCACAGGGTCCTGGTGCTGGAGGATGTCTTCTCCCTGTCCCCTGAGAGACAGAGGCGCCTGGAACCCCAGCCTGCCCGAGATGGGCAGTGGATCAAAACGGCTCTGAAGGAGGCTGTGCTGCAGGGTCCGGGGGGTCAGCGACTCTGGCCCAGTTCAGCGGCAGCACAGCAGGGCCCTGAAGACCCATCCGTCAGCCTCCCAGCTGCGGTGAGCAGGCTCCGGCTCCCCTCCACAGACCACAAGGCCGGTGTGGGAACCGTCTCAGGGGACTGACTCTGCCTCAGGACCCATTCTGCCAGTGTCACATTCCAGCTGTGTGGCCTGGGGCAGAGCAGGCAGGAGTCCTCAGGGTGAGAGCCTCAGGGCACGGGTCCAAGGGCAGACTAGCCTGGGGGACTCTGGGCTGCCTCCGGGGAGGCAAATGGAGTGGCTGTGCAAACATCATGTTTAAAACACTGATTCTTCTTAAACTTACACCTGAAGGTCAGCAGAAAAACGGAGATCACCCTGAAAACATCAGTGACCACACAGGTGAGACGCAAACGGCCCCAGCAGGAGCCCTGGCTTCTCTGCGCCCCACTCGGTCACCCTGAGACACGGAGCTTTCAAGTTGCTAAACGGAGACTGGCTGCACTGACACCAGGCATGTTGGGATCTGTGGAGAAGGCACAGAGTGTCCCTGTCACCAGGTGGCCCCTGGACCTGGGAGCCCAGGCTCAGTCCCTTCTTGACTCAGGTCTGTGCCTGGTGGCGGGAATGCCAGCTCTGCATGGGGACCCTCTGGGGTCTGAATGCATAGGTCACCACATCAGCAGAGCACTCAGTGTGGGGTGGCCTGAACACAGAGCCAAAACCCAGCCGAGGGGGAGGCCCAGGGACACCATGGGAGGTGCCCATAGCCCTGTGCCTGTGACAGAATTGTAGACGTCAGAGTTCACGAGGTTCTGGAGAAGAGATGTGCAGGCTTGGCTCTTGTACACGCCAAGTACAGGACACCTTTGTGTTGATCATGATGGCGTTCGCAGGACCCAGAGAGGGGATTCTAGACAGACAGGTCCCCAGAGACAGGTGGGCAGGGAGTCAGGTCTGGAATCCAAACTTGGGTCCTGTAGCTCTCGCGGTGCAGGCCAAGAATTCTCGCACTCAGTTACTTCCTGCTTCCAACGGGGAAAGGCCAGGTAAGGAGGGACCTTGCCCCTGGTCCTGGTCCTTCTCTCAGTGCCCCCAGAACAATCCTCTGCTAAGAAGTCACTCCAAGTTAATCGTGCAGTCCTGGATTCTAAGAGATGCTCAGTACCCAGAGGCCATTTTCAAGCAAGAACCCGGCTCTGGACCTGTGCAGGCGAAGGCAGGCCCTGGGAGCGCTGCGACTTCCTGGTCTGAGTCAGACACTCTGAAGGCAGCTCTCAGGCACCCAGGGAAGGTGCAGGCCGAGAGCGCTTCCAGGTCTGAGTGACAGAGCCTCCTTGGGCCCGACTGCATGTGTTGCCTAAAACAGAAAGGCAGAGTGCTGTACCCATGTCCCTGTCACACAGCCTCGGGTGGACACAGGACTGTGTCTGCCCAGGAGAGGGGGCAAGATGGCACAGGGAGCTGGGGTGAGGGGCTAGGAAGTGGACGTGGTGTCCTGCAGAGGCCAGCGCTCCAGGGGAACGAGGCCCGGTGGGCCAAGGCTTCCTGTGCTCAGGTCTGCTGGCCCGCAGGCCTCCCCCATCAGACCCTGGGCACCTGTAGGTGGCCAGGAGACAGGGCTTCGGGAAGCAGCACCCTCTGTGAAGTAGGCTTGTCAAGTGCTCCTTTCACAGATGAGCTGATCCCCCCAGATGGCCCGCTCTCAAAGCTAAAAGGTGGAGAACAAAGATACAAAGCCTCCCTCCCTGTCCACCCCCACAGCCCAGCATGGGAGGAGGCCACGGTGCTGGCTGGAGGGACAGGCCAGGCCTCCTGTGGTGGTCACGGCTGGCCCGAGGCTTGCCCGAGGTGCCACCAGAGCCTGCCGTTCCAGGAAGGAGGAGTCGCCGAGCTGCTGACTCAGGAGCTCAAACTCTGGCTCACAGTTTCCTTGACCTCAGAACCTTTCCCGCAAGCGCTGCCCTCTGAATCGCAACATGCCCAGGGCCAGGGAGTCTGGGAACAGGGGCGGAGCTCCGTGTGGAGCCAGGCACACCCTCGAACCCTCTGCCTCAGCGTCCAGTCAGGTTCTGACATTAAGGCAGTGGCCTGAGAGGCTCTGCTTCTGTGCCCGAGGGGACAGTAGAGACATGGGCCTCAGCCACCTGACCAAGCTCTGTGCCAGGTCCCTGAGCAAGGAACCCAGCCAGCAGGCTTCAAGGGGGTCCTGGAGCAGCCAGCTTGCACACTTCAACCTCCGCAAGAGGAACGGGGCTTTGGGTGGGCCACGGCAGATGACCTGAAAGAAGGGACCCCTTTCAAAAATATCATTTCCAGATGTTTTGTTTGCTTGTTTTCTCTGGTACTAAGGATTGTACCCAGAGGTGCTCTGCCACGAAACTACATCCCCTGCCCTTAATTTTGTTTTGAAACAGGGTCTCACTAAGTTGCCCAGACTGGCCTCCACCTTGAGATCCTCCCAGTTTCAGCCTCCCAAAGGGCTGAATTGCAGGTGTGGCCACCACTCCCAGCGAAACTTCATTTCTGGAGGCAAAGTGAGGAGGTGACTAGCCTGCCGTGTGAGCCGAGGCTCAGGGTAGCAAAGGTGCAGGGCTGCATCTGGGGCCAGGTGCACAGGGAGTTGGCACCAAGGGAGAGGGCCAACCTGGAGGAGCCGGGCACAGGCGCCCAGGGCCTCAGGGCCAGCAGCCCTTGGAGTGGCGTGGGCACACACCAGGTGAAGGGCCCTTGCTAGGGTCTCAGTGCAGCGGCTGCCCCTGGCTCTGCCTCCAGGCCCTGAGGACCCCCCCACCCCGCCCAGGCCCCACCTGGAAGGGAGGGGACTGTCAGAACCCCAGGCCCAAGCCCAGCCTAAGCTGCAGCTGATGTCCCCCAAGGATCCTCCGTCACCTACCTAAACCCAAAGCCAGGGAGCCCTCCCTGCTGACGCAGCTCTGGGAGAGGGGCTGCAGACGCTGGTCTTTCTGGCTAAGGCCAGCTTTGCCCTGCAGCGCGGTGACTAAGCCAGTGCAGGTGTTCAATGACGCCAGGCAGGTGACGGTTGTTTTCTGTTTACAATCATCTCTGTGTTCACCTCCACTTCCATCAAGCCACGTCCAGCCGTGTGGATCCGGGGAGCGTCACCTAGCGCTTGCCAGGTATTGAGTTTCCTTATCAATAACCACCCGCGCTGCCCACTGGCCCTCTGCGGGCACCTGCAGCACAGCAAGGACCACTGGGAAGACCTCTGCCGCTCGGCCAGGGGACCCCTGCCCAGGATGGACAGCGCCAGCCTCAGAGGGAGCAGACCTCCAGCCAAAGGCACCTGGTCCCCCAGAGGCCAGGAAGGGACACAGCAAGCACCGCCTGGGGAGAGGCTCGCCACGCCTCACTCCTGCACCTCAGCCTCAGGAGCACTCCTGGGGGAAGGGGGCAATCGCGAGCAGTGGGAAGGGGCTTCTGCGGGGCTGAGGGGACAGTGCAGAACAGCCTCGCCACGGACTCTCCCGGCCTGTCGAGGAGCAGAAGCTCATGCCCAGGATGCTCCCCCCTGAGCCACGTCCCAGCCCTCGTTGTTCTGAAACAGGGTCTCACGAAGCCGCCAGGCTGGCCTCTTTACCTCTCCCTCTGAGGGAGACATCTTTGGTCTGCCCTCTAGACACAGGCACTGTCCCCGTGATCACGGGGCTGGGCAGGTGACTGGCACACACACGGTGACGGACTTCTGTGATGTGGCAGCAGGTCAGCCTCCATGGCTGCCAGTGTGTGCCTGGGTGTGCCCAGGGACACGCCTGAGGTGGGTGTGTGTGCACGGCGTGTGAGCATGCGTGTGAGCCCGTGTCTGGACGTGTGCGAGCACTCCTGTGTGTGAGGTCTCTGGCTCTAGAACCCTCCTCCCTGTTCTGCAGCTCACGTCCTTGCATCTCTGACCATTTCCTCCCAGAGGAATCTGCCCCGCATCCCGCTCACCATCAGTGCAGTGAGAGGAAATGAAGCCTCCTTGCTGCCACCAACACCTCACCCAGCCCACTGAGAGCCATGTATGGACAGCAACACCGCCCAGCAGAGCTGCCGGTGCACATGCTGTCCATGAACCTGGAAAACACCATCAGTCAATAGAGGGAAAACGGATTTTACTGCAACCGCAAGTCGGTCCAGAGTAGCAGGGCACAGTCTCAGCACCAGCACATGCTTCATGGGGCTCAGAGGAAGATGCCCCCAGATCCATTTCCCCTCTGAGGGTGTGGAGCCCTGGGAATACCTGCGCTGGGACCCAGCACCATCTAGGGTGGTGACCCATCCTACAAGCTGCAAGCCTCGACAGCGGGCAGAGAGGGGACAGCCTCACAGCCCCTGACCGTGCAGCCTGACACCTTCGCAGACTGAATTGTGTCCCCCAAGAGGTCACGTCCAAATAGTCACCCCGGTACCTGTCAGCGTGACTTTTTGGAAAGGGGATCTCTACAAGGTGAGGTCATACTGGAGTCAAGCTGACCTAATCAACAACTGGTGTCCTGGTTGGGAGAGACACAGAGACCGAAACACATGGGAGGGCAGCTGTGGGAGGACACTTGACAGAGCACATAAGCCCAGGGCTGAAGCCTCCGGAAGTGTCAGGCCCCGGTGGCTGCTTCTGGCCCCAGGACTGGGAGGGAGCAGGTCCCTGACTTCATGGAGTACAGAGCCCTGGGCACACCTGCTCCTGGTCCCCGCGCCATCTAGTGGTGGTGACCAGCTCCTGTGAGCTGCCCGCCTCCCCATCAGACCCAGCATTCACACCTGGAGAAGAGAAGGGGGACCCCACCATGAGCAGGCAGAGCAACAGGCGGGAGCCAAGGCAAGGCTCCACCCACGAGGTGACGCTGACTTCCCCACCTTGAGGAGTGACACAGTGGGCAGTGGTGGCAGCAGGTCCTGGAGGGGATGGCACCAAGACTGACCCATCTGTTTCAGAAAGACCTGGAGGATGGAGGGGCACTCAGAGCTCCTCGGCCTGAGCTGGGCGACCAGGCCACCAGGGACAGAGGAGCACCGTTCTTCCCAGCAGAGCAGGATTTCCTGCTTACACAGCAGGGTCCCACAGCCTCACAAGGGACCCACGGAGGCGGCAGAGCCCTGTTCCTATTAAACTTTGGAAAACCAAGGCTTTTTGAAGCCCAAGCAGTCCTACTTGGGAGAGGAGGGCGAGGCCCCCAGAAAGTCCTTCTCAAGATAATGACATTTAAACTCTGTTTTGAAATGTCAAGATGGATGCAGACAAACAGACACCACCCCAGACAAACAGCAGGCCAGCTTATTTTAGACGAAGGCAGGACCAGGAGAACTGGACGCTCCTTGCAGGGGGTGGGGTGACTGTCCAAGAGGAAGGGCTTGAAGGCCACAGTCCTGGCCAGGAGGCCTGGGTGGGACCTGCTGTGGGGAATACCCACAGTTCAGCCATCTCTAGTGACTTGTAATCGTCCACGCCGTAGATTTTACTTCAATTCTCAGTGAAGTGAGTAACATTTTTGGGTGTCAGTTTTTCTTGTGAGCCCCAAATCAACACCACAGCATATTATAGGGGGCCATGGGGACAAAAGAGGCATCAAACACAGGACACTTGTATTCACGTTTTGAAGTGATTTTCCTGTCAAGCTCTGTAAACAATGAATGTATTCAAATTATCAGCCCTTCTCAGGCGTAGGAGGCAAGAGGCTTTTCCTAGAGTAGATTAGCTGCAGACCTCAAACCTGTGATGCCCACACAGATGTCCCTTGTGGAAATTAGGCTGAGCAACAATTCCAAGTCCCCAGCCCTTCTCGCAGCTGGCCCTGCAGGATGGAGGGGTGCATTTCAGTCATGAACAAGGTCCAGTACCTGCTCCCCAAAGCTCTAGTGTCGACCCTGCAACAATGTAGTGGCAGTGACAGGGACGCGGCCGAGGGTGGGGACTGCAGCCTCTGCTGCTACCCAAAGGCTGTGTCTGATCCCAGGGAGCCTCACCCCTGTCCTGCTGGGTCCACTTTCTGCACTGGGCACCAGTATGGCTTCTGCCTGTTTGTTTTGCAAATGACAGAAAGGAGGTCAGGCAGCCTTGCATTTTCTGACCACAGTACTCATTACCAGCCAGCGTTGCAAAATAACAATTCTTTTGTGTGGCATTTTTCTAAATCATAAAGCTCTGCAGACCTGGTGTGCCACATGCCTGCAAACCTTCAGGAACAAAGGGAGGAGGAAGAAGGCCCAGAGTTTGCTCCCCAGCACCCCACCCCCCACCCCAGAGCCAGAGGGTCTAGCCAGGGTTTGCTACCAATTCAGATGGGCAGCTGAGGACCTGCTGCAATGTGGGCCAAGTGTGCCCCCTGGTGGCACATAGTGGCACTGCAAAGCCAGGTATTGCCTGGTGAACCTTCAAGACCCAGCGCTCGAGACCCCAGGTCACCTCCAGGCGAGTGCTCTCATGAATGTTAAATGAGGTGGTCACAGCTCCTCCTTGTCCATTCATGAGCATCAAGCACCAAGTTTGGGTCCATTTTGTTGCAACAATAAAAAGAAGCAGAATTTCCTATTATCAATAAAGAAACTCCAAATGCGACCAGGCTCACATTCAGTCCTCCTTGCCGTAGAGGTGCCTGGGCCGCAGAGCCAGGGGGACATTCCACGGATGGCCAGATCACAAACCACACAGCCTTGCATCTGGAATTCGGGGTGGGAAACCAGCAGCAGCTGCCGGGACGTGGGTGGGCCTGCGTGGGGGTGCTCTGTGAACACACTCGGCACTGAGCACTGTGCACACAGCAGCTAGACCAACCTGGGACGGCCCTGGGGCTGGAGGAGACCTGTGCTGGCTCTCCAGCTGCCCCGCGTGGGGCTTTTCACCCAGGACTGCTTCCCCATGCTTAGGCCATAGGATCAGCAGCTCAGGAGGACAGCTGGTCCCCTGCCTTTCAAAGTCAGCGCAGCCTTGAAACGCGTAGCAAGAAGCCACTGCATGCTTATTTTTCTCGAGGTGCCTGCAGCAGACTGCAGTGCTGAGCTTTGGATACATCCTGTTCCTTTAGGAAAGACGGCTCTGTCCCCTCGTGGGTGGCACTATGGGTGTGGGTCACAAGGAAAGGTGAGGTTCTTGACACTGCAGTGAGTGGGGGGGGGCGCAGAGAGTGAGGTCCGGGGACCACATGCACATAGGTGGTCAGAACTCCTGACCGCAGAACAGTGGATGGGATGGGGAAAAGGTGGCACCTGGCTGCCCCAGGGTGGACATGTGACAGAGAGAACAGAAGTGAGGCCTTCGTGTGGAGAGGTGACCAGCTGAGGTGCACATGGGTCCAGGCCTAGCGTGCCGAGAGGCAGACTGACCACCTGTTGGTGTGTTGTCCACACAGCCTCACGTGACTCGAGAGCAGCCCACAGTCCTGAGAGCAAATCTGGTCTGGCCGGGGCCTCCTCCACCCCCCATGGTGGCTGTGTCCTGAGTTGGTTCTGTCCTAGAAATCTCAGGGGTCCATAAACGGGGAGAGGCCAAGAGAGGTGGGGCAGAGAGACATCTGCAGCCTGTGTCACCAGGGGGATTTCCCAGAGGCCTCCTTTCTGCTCTGCACAGCAAAGAACCCCAGGGATGGCCTGTCTGGACAGGGCAGTGCCTAACTCAGGGCCTGGCTCATGGTGCCACCTACACGGGGAGACAGGCCCCTCTGCTTCCTCCCAGCAGATTCTTTGACTTTAGAGGTTTCTGTAGGTCCTCTGGTGTCCCAGAAAGCCAGGCCAGAAGTGACCCTTCCTTCTGGACCTCTCCCTCCTGAGGCCCTGTGGACTTAAACAGGCCAGGCTGAGAAGGTGCAGCAGGACAGCCCTCCCAGGGCCTGCCCCTCGGGGCAGAGGGCTTCCTGCCTCAGGGCTGGCTGCTTGCAGATCACTGAAGAGGGGTCAGGGCAAGGCCCCAAGGTCCTCTGTCTCAGGGCCAGAGGGGAACAGGGAGGACAGTGCATGGCGATTCCCGAGTTCCTGACTGGAGCACCATGTCCCCTCTGCTTCCGGACCGTCAGAGCTCTCTCCTGCAAGAGGAGTCAGACTCGGCTCTCCCCACTTTGCCAGAGTTTCTGCCAGAATCTTGCAAACAGTTGAGGTCAGGCTGCCAAAGGCTTCGAGACTTGGGAGCCAGTGGGTCTGCAGACCGTCTTCAAGATGAAAAAGAAAAATAATGATTTTGCTTGGTGTGATGGTGGGGCTGCTGGTGAGTGCAGCTTCAGTGACAGCAGGTGTCCCGGTTCCAACCCGAGCAGGACTGGCCTCTGCGCAGCTGGGTGCATCCCGCAGGTCGGAGGGAAGGAGTTTCCCCTTGCTCAGGCGGTTTCCCGGTTTCCCCTGCTCACCTTCTTGTCACATTCTCATCCCTGCTGGTGGCTCACTGGTCCTGGCTGGAAGACGGAAGTCCAGGGGACGTCAGGACACGCTGACCGGTGATCGGAGCAAGGACCCGAGGCCCTCTGTCTCAAGGCGAGAGGGGATCAGGGCCCACGCAAACAGCCACTCTGCCCTCCACATGGAAATGCATGTGAGCGGAGCTCCCCCGGGCTCAGGCCAGGAGCTGGTGGAGAGGCCCTGGATGGGAGTGTGACATTTGGGACAGCCGGGAGCGTTAAAGTCCTGGGGGCCAGGCTCACCGAGGCCAAATGTATCAGAATCCCTGGTGTGTCCAGGTGTCAAGTTCCTGGTGGTTCTCAGAGGCCAGGACACTGCCTGGGACCCAGCTGTGTTCCATGGGGTGGGGCTCCACGGCATGGTCCCAAGTGCAGGTGCGGGTGTGGGCTTGACCTGGCTCCTGCTGCCCACAGGCCAGGATCGGCAGAGCGCCCCTGCACGTCTTCCCTCTGTCTGCCGGGCTCCGGCTCTGGTCTCCTGGTCTCCACCAACGTGGGGTAAGACTTCATTCTCCAAGTGCTGGTTTTGGAGCAGGGCCGGACTCCTGTCGAAGGCGGAAACAGATTCACCCGTCGTCTCCTTTCCTCTCAACATGGAAGTTGTGTGTGTGGCGTAATGATCGTTGATACGGCAAGCATCCAGGGGGCCCTGAGCCTCTCCCCATGGCTACCTCCATGCTGCCTCCACCACTGGACACAATCATTCTAGAATGTTCCTTCAATATTTTATTATGCATTTTTCTACCAAAATAAGATTGTTTTGAGGTCAGCTCTATTCCTAGTACGTAGCGCACGGGAGCTGCAGGAAACGGTAATAACCTACTCCCTGTGTCTCCACAAAGCTTCGCGAGTGACTGGCTGAGCCACTGAAGGAGTGAGTGGAGACCACACGGCCAGGAGCAAGGCCGCTAGACATGGCCACCCAGATGCCCCTGGCTACTGGCTCCCAGAGCCAGCTCCTGGGCCCATAGCGCTGACCCGCTGGGGGGAGGTGGCTGGTGGGAAGGAGTCATTTGTGCCCATTGCCACTGACACTGGACATCCGAGTGTGAAGCAGGAGGACATGGGCTCAGCTCCTTCTGCAGCTGTCATCAAACAGCACCCCTAGGGGACAGAGGAGCTCGGGCCAGGGGGGAGCTCTGGCAGACACAGACACTTCATGAGTTCTGGCTGGGGACTTTCTTTCCAGACCCATGCTGTCCAGAGAGCAGTGAGAAGGTCACAGGTCGCAGTGGACTGGCTGGACTCCCTTTCCACAGAAGTCCCCCCCGGAGGGCAGCACTGTAGACCTTTCCCCCAGAGCCGCACCTGGGCAATCAGGTTTGGGGTGCAGGCCCCAAAGGCCCAGCCACACTGTACGCACGGAGGACGGGACATCTGGGTGTGTCTGGGGACAGGTGTGGGGGAAGGAGGTGACAGAGATTCTCTCTGCAGCCTGAAGCTGGGACCTGCCCCTCATGAGGGCCTGGCCCAGGCCACCCAGCCCCAGACTGAGCTGTGCAGCTCCTCAGGACCCTCTCCTGCCCCTTCTCTCCCACGGGGCCCACAGCTGGCCAAGACAGGGTGCCATCAGTGTTGGGGCCCTCTGGGTGGAGCCTCAGACAGAGGTCAGTCAGAGACCCTCAGGCCCCTGCGGCCCACTGGCCCAGGACGTGGTCCTGGGACTGTTGAATCTGCAAGAGAAGCTCCTCCTTCCTGCCTCTTTGCCCGTCCTGACGCATCTCCCTGTCTCCAACCCAAACCTGGAGGAAAGCCGTCAGAAAATCTCTCCAGGATGGACCTGTCCCCAGGCACCAGCTGCCCTTGGCTTCCCTCAACCACTTTTCTGTGAGCCTGGAGCACTTCCTTCGATGGTGTCTCGCAGGCTTGGCCTTCCCCAGAGTGGACACTGTCCTACCTGGGCACTCACACAGCACTGGGGTCGGCCGGCAGCAGGTGGACCATCTCCTGATCCCCTGGGGGCTGTCTCTTTGTCACAGCCCACAGCCAATTGTCCTGATGCTGCTGAGTCCACTCCTCCATGCTCCCAACACAACCCACATACAAACTCCAGAGGCCAGAAGCCAGGGCCACCTGCCAGGACCATGACCTGGGCCACCTCCGGGGCAGCCTCCCAGGACCTGGATGACTTACAGGGACATCACCCAGGACAAAGACCTGGACCACTACAGGGACATCACCCAAGACCATGACCTAGAGGACCTTCAGGGTCAGGACCATGACCTGCACCATGACCAAGACCTGGACACCAAGTAGGACCAGGATGTGGGCCACCTTCAGGGCCAGCTCCCAGGACCACGACCCGGTTACCTCCAGGGTCACCAACCAGGTCCATGAGCTGGGCCACCTCCAGGGCCACCAACAATGACCTGGGCCACCTCTGTTCCCGTCACTGCCCGGGTTGGCCACATCTCAGAGTCCTTCCGGCTCCCCTTATTTATTTATTTACAGTTGATCAGAGACCCGGCCGAGGTGCCGGGGGATTCCCACGCAGCTCTCGTTGTCAGAACATGAGCAATGCCCACGGCCTGTTTGCAGTCTCACCCTCGGCCACCTCTGGGGGAGGTCTTACGCTGCTCCAGAGACACCCCAAAGCTCCAGGCAGCCGCAGAGCAGCCCTCTGGAGCCCCCGAGCCCAGTGCCTCTGGGCCCAGCGCCACTTGGCTTTGCTTCTCACAGGGGCATTTTCTCCTTGGAAGCCAGGCGGGTTTTCAACGCCACCTAAATCGTTAAACAAAGATCGTTTCCATGTCCAAACTACGCCGGGTAAACAAACCTGTTTTACTACGCAACAAAGAATGTGCTCCAAAAAGGTCCGACCCTGCCACCTCCGACACTGGGCTTCGTTCCCAAGGCCCACTGAAGTCTGAACCATCAACTTTACAGATGCTCCCTGGGGAGGGGTGGTCTCCAGGATTCTCAAAGACCGTCTTTACACAGCACACACATCTAGAAACAAGCAGAGGCTCTCGGCAGGAAAGTGTCTGAAAGGCCATGAGGACCCAGAGCCGAGGAGCAATCCCCCTCCTCTCTGCTCCCCTCCCTCCCTCCCTCCCTTCCCGCTCTCTGGCAGGTCCATCCATATGCAAGATGCCCGGGTGGATGATGTTCTGCTCTAATCTCATCTGCTTCTGTCTTTATGTGAGGAATGCTGAGCTCCCAGATGGGAATGCACACCCAGACAGGAAGGGCAAATGCATTTCCTTCAAAGAAGCCAGTCACGTCCCGCGCCTCACCTGCCCTGGGGTCCGGAGAGTAGAGATGAGCCCCGGGGCCCTAGGAGAACGAGGCAGGCCCCAGTGAGATAAGATGACGGGGTGAGCCAGGACCCCAGGGAGGGCGTCACAAGGAGAGTCTGGTCCACTGGGGTGCAGCCCAAGGAGGAGTCCTCAGGGACATGCATGCGGCTGGGAGTAGCTGCCTGGGGCCCCTCTCAGCCGCTCCGGGTCAGGAACCATGAGGCGTGGGCAGGGTTCATGGACTGGTGGACCCAAGCCAGAGTCCCCAGCCGGCTCCCAGCTCAGCCGCCAGCCAGGCTGCCAGGGCAGAGAGCCGGCAGGGAGTGACCCCTGGACCTGCTGGGGTCGCCCTGGTGCGACAGGGCCTTCAGCCCAGGACCCTCACCACTGTCCCCACTCCACCCACACCAGGGGCCAGAGACAGCCGTGAGCCCCCTGCTTGAGTGCACAGGAAAGGGGGAGGTCACAACCCTCGTGGCCATTGTGAAAAAGAATGAGAATGAGTCTTCAGAACACAGTCCTTCCCTGGGGCGAGGAGGGGGACCAGCCCGAGAGCGAGCCGCCTCCCCATGTCCCCGCCTCGGTTTTGACTTTGGGGAAATGTACATTTTTAAGTGTAAAATGAAATAAAGAAGAAAACAGCAAACGCCAAACCTGGAAGCGAACAACCCTGACTGTTCTCAAGTGTGCGGCCCGTCGCAGGGAAGGCGGCTGCTCCCACCTCGCCCCGCGCCCCAGCCACGGGCACCACGGCCGCAGCTCGCCATCCACGGCCACCTTGGAGACTCGCGGGTGGACGCCGCTCCTTCCCGGTGGCTGTTTCCTGCTTGATTTCCAGGAGTGCTCTGCCCTCTCCCACCACCGCCCACGGCCAGTCCATGGCCTGTGAGGTCCCTCCCCCCTGAACTCTGCTCTCAGTCCCCAACAGCATCTTCAAAAGGCAGATGCCATGACTTTTAAAGGAATCCGGCTTCCCAGTGTGTGTGCCTGTGTGTGTGCCTGTGTGTGTGCCTGTGTGTGCGCGCGAGGGCTTCTGAACTGGTGTCTGTGAGTGCCTTTGTGTCTGTGTGTTTATGTGTGATCCTGTGTTCATGTGTGTGTGTGTGCCTTTGTGTTTGTGTATTTATGTGTTATCCTGTGTTCGTGTGTGCGTGTGTACCTTTGTGTCTGTGTTTATGCGGATTTGTCTGTATTTTTTGTATGTTTGTATGCACTTGTGTTGTGTTTTGTGTTTTTTATGTGCTTGCATTATGTGGGTTTGTATTAATTCATGTGGTTTTGTGTATGGTTCTGTGAGCTTGTGTTTGTGCATGTGTACATTTGTGAGTGTGCTTGGGTATGTATGCAGGTATTTTTCTTTGTGTATGTTTGCATGTATGAATCTTTGTGCATTTGTGTGTGTGTTTGTATGTGTTGGATAAGTGTGCTAGTATGTGTAAGTCCGAGTCTTTGTGTATGTGCATGTCAATGTATGTGTGCATGGCTAAGTGTGTTTGTGTGCATTTTCGTGTTTGTATTTGTACATGTTTGTGAGCTTGTGTGTATATGTGTGTGTTTCTGTGAGATTGTGTCTTAATACATAAGTGCTTGTGTGTTTGGTGAGTGGGTATTCATTTCTTGGTGTTGTGTTATTTTTGTGTTTGTGTGGGTTTCTGTATTTCTGTGTGCATGTTTGAATGTACTTATTTGAGCATGTTTTAGTCAGCTTTCTCACTGCGGTGACAAAAAGACCCAATCAGAACAATTTTAGGAAAGAAGAGTTTATCTAGGGGCTCACAGTTTCAGAGGTCTTGGTCCACACAGGTCAGCTCCATCCCTCGGGGCTCGAGGTGAGGCTGAACATCATGGCCGGAGAGCGTGGCAGAGGGGAGCAGCTCCCATGGTGATCAGGAGGCAGAGAGACTCCGCTCTCCAGATACAGAATATGTACCCCACAGGCCCCCCCCCAGTGCCCACCTCCTCCAGCCACACCCCACCTGCCCCCAGTCACCACTTGGTTACTCCCATCGGGGTTAGTCACTGACTAGGGTGAGGTGTGACCCCATCATTTTCCCTCCGAGCCCTCTGGCACCATCTCACACGTGAGCTTTGGGACCCTCACATCCAAACCATCACACAATGTGTGTGCATTTGTGTGTGTACTTCTGTGTGTTTTGTGTTTGTCTCTCTGTGCTTTATGTGTGTGCATGTGTTTGTGCATTTGTGGGATGTGTACATGTATAATCTGGTTTCTGTTTGTGCTGGTGAGTTTCTGTGTTAGGTGAGTGCTTGTGCTTGTGTGTGTGCTGGTGCATATCTTTCTGTTTGTGTCTCTGTGTGTGAATGTGTTTGTGCATCTGTGCTGTGTGTCCTTGTATCTGCAGGTTTGTGGTGTGAATGTGCATGTTTTTGTTGTTTGTGTGTGCATGGTTTTTGTTTTTTATGTTTGTGTGTACATATGTGTATGGGTTTTGTGTGTTTGTATTTATGTATGTACATGCTTATGTTTATGTGTGAATGTGTTTGTACACACACTTGTGTTTGTGTAGGGGTGTTGTTTCTGTTTTTATGTGTGTTCTTTTCTGTGTGTTTTGGTGCCATTGTATATGTGTGTTTTTTTCTGCATGTTTTTTGACTTTTTGTGTGTGCGCATGTTGTGTGTATTAATTTATGTATGAATTCATGTTAATTTTCATTTGTGTGTGTTTTTGTGGGGAATTTGTGTTTTACATGTTTTTATGTTTGTGCATGTTTGTGTGAATGTGCATTTGTATCTTTGTGTATGTGTGAGTGCATTTTTCAGTGTTCTTGTGGGTTTGTGTGTGTGTATGTGGGAATGTGTGTGCGTGTTTGTGTTGATGTGTGTGCTGTGTGAGGTTGTGCTGCCATGTCGTGTCGAGGGGTGCTGTCTTAATGAAGGATCCTAAAGTCTGCCTCTGCTTCCCCTCGAGTCTCCTGGTCTGGGTTTTCCTTTTAGACTTGTGCTCTGTTGTGAGCTAAGTGCTGTCCGTGGTGCGTGGCGTAGACCCAGACATTTTTGTCTGTATTTTTTGGTTCAGCATATAGTCAACTGTTTCTGCTAACACACAAACATGCACACACAATAACAAACACATGAATGCACACACATTCACACACGCCCTAAGCCACACTTGAAAGACACACGTCAATACCCACACAAGTGTGCACGGGGGCAAGCACACCCACAAGCACAGGAGCACAACACACGTGCAAACTAGCAGACATGTGGACCTACCAGCACACACAGTGGGTCTTTAACTGGGAGCGTCCCTGTCCTGTCCGTGGCTCCCCCTGCAGGTGTCTTGCTGTGGGAGAGCCTTCCCATCTCCAGGGAACGGAGGACTGTCGACCTGTGGCGAGGTCCCCGCAGGGTGCAGGGGGAACTGGCGCCTGGCGATAGGGGCAGCCGACCGCGGACGAGGCCCCTCCGTTCCTTTGTGGGCGTCGGCCTCTCCAGCAAAGTGGGCCGCCCCGTGTCACTGCGCAGACCTCCACCCGGCCCTCAGTCATCCCGCGTCCCTGCTCCCGTCAGGGGAGTCGCAGTTTTATGGTAACTTCCCAGCATCTGGTGCCAGCATTTTATAGACAAAGTTTATTTTGAATATTGACAATGTCGCCTGTAACTTGCTGAACATATTCATTTTAGTAGATTTTATAGGTCCCGGTGCGTCACCTTCCCTCACTTTTCCTGACTGGATTTATCTGTAAGAGAACGGCACAGGTGAAGTCGAATGAAGGAAGGGATGATGCCACTCACTTCCCCGGGACCCTGGCTGGCACCTCCAGCAGCCCTGGCTGACGTGGCGAGGGGGGCACTTTGCTTGCCCTGGTCTTGGGCAGCGCCCGGTCTTCCCCCATCAGTGACGCTGGCTTTACTAGCTGGGGACATTCTCGACTTTTAGCTTGCCTGAAGCTTCGCTTCACTTTAACCAGGAGTGCGAGGGATTCCACACCTGTTGAGAGCAGCCTTCACCACGAGGAAGCCTGTGGACACCACCCTATGCAGCCGCCAGAACTGCCATCACCAGCCCGGAGACACCACAGCCATGCACCCCAGGGGAGGCAGAGAGAACACAGACCCCCCTGACCAGACCTGGGCACGGGGACACAGTGGGCTGAGCTGGGTCAAATGTCCTGCAAAATCCTGTCATCCTCAAGAGCGCCCGAGTCACAGAAGAGACAGACCAGGGTTCCAACCAGGGCAGAGACCAGAGGCCAGCAAGGCACAGGAGCTGGTTCTGACCTGGACTCTTGCCAGGAGGGTCACTGTTGAGACAATGGTGAGACTCTCCGGGGCGGGGCTCCACTGGTGGAGGGAGATGGCGGCATTCTGTTCAGTGGTGTGGCCCTCAGGGTGTGCAGGAGCACATCCAAGAACAGGAAGGCATGCTAAAATTTCTGGGGTCAGGGGGCCGGGTGGCCACTTGCTCCTTCTTGTTGTCAAAACCATACAGTTTTTGGCATCATGGTTCCAACTCCTGTGCAAGTCTGTGACTATTTGAAAAATAAATACAGCTTTAAGAATGAATTTAATTCTATTCCCTCTAAAAGTTGAGACTCCAAGTTCTTCTCTTCCCTGTTGTAGAAAATAGTCCTCAGCTGCCCTGGTCAGAAAGAGAAAAGCGGCCTGTTCCTCATGGACCCTCGTCATGGGTCTCGACCCCACGCGCTGCTGCCCACGTGCTCAGCTGAAGGCACAGCTTGATTTGCACAGCCTCATGATTTTCCTACTTCTCTAAAACCCTGACACCCTCAGGAGTTTCCCAGAACGTCAGCTCCAGAGAGTCCTCATTTCTAGGTGTGGGCGCCTCCGTCCACTGTGCCGTGGCCAGGAGGGGAGCACACCCAGGATTCTCCTACGGTAGCCTCTTGGTGGAGACGTCAGAGGGCCACAGTGACTTGCACTAAAGCCCCCGAGCAGCTGTGAAATGGCATGCACTTCATTGAAATTCCCCTTGTGGACACTGTTTAAAGATGTTGGTGGCCACCCACTAGATGACACCAACTCCAGGGAACCCGGGGCCGCGGGACAAGAGCATTACCTGAGTGCTCTTATTCTTCCCATCTGCACACATGGAGGAAGCTCCCGAGGTGTGCACAGGGGCCGCGGAGAAAGGTCCCCATCACAGCCAGCAGGGTTGGACACTCCGTGGGTATGACCTGCACTCAAAGGGGTCAAAGGGCCTCTCCAAGGGCTCACTCCGACCCCAGAGTGGGAGGCCAGCCTAGGACAGGCATGAATCAGACCCAGAGCTCCGACTCCTCCCATCAGGATGAAAGGCCGCCTCTGGCCCTGCGTTCCCTGGCCCCCAGCTGTCTCAACAACTCCAGAGCTGACGAGCCGTCCAGCTGAGGATCCCAGCCCTCACTGCACGTGACTGGACCCTAGAGAGGGTCTGGGGCACAGAAATCCTTCTTCTCTGACTGGGGACATGTCAGACAACCAGATGCCCCCATCTGGGATCCCCAAGGTGCCTGGCAGTCGTGATGAATGTTGTGAAATTTTGAATGTTACTTAAAAGGGTGTGACGTATTTAAAAAGCCTCACCTTGTGTAAAAAGATTGAAATAATGCAAATTCAAAAATAAAAGACTAGCAGAGAATCACATCACCCCGAGGCTGGCGGGACGAGTGAGCAGAGGTGGGGTCTGTGTTCCGGCAGCACCTTCAAACTCACGCACAAAATCCCACTCCCTTTGTCCATGGAAACCTTGAGTTTGTGAGCTGGGTGTCAGGAGCCCTTCGGGACAGCCAGGTGCCCAGGAGGGACCCCAGCTATAGATGGGACCTTCATGTATCCTGAAAATGAGCCATAAGAGAATTGGAAGTAAGCAGCTTACCTGGTGATCAGGAAGCAGAGAGACTCCATTCACCAGATACAGGTATGTACCCCATAGCCACGCCCCCAATGCCCACCTCCTCCAGCCACACCCCACCTGCCTCCAGTCACCACCCAGTTGATCCCATCAGGGGTCAATTCACTGACTAGGTTAAGTTTATAACCTTCTCCTCCAAACCTCTTGCCTCATCTCACACAGGTTTTGGGGGCCACCACATCCAAACCATCACACCTCTCCAACAGGGCTGCTCGGAGTTGCTTCAGCTGTTGTCTCTGGTGGATTTTCAACTTCTAGATGCAGCATCTGGCCCACGTAGGTGCTCAGTCATTGAATGGCCGGGAAACATGCTACTGAGCAAGTCTCCCTCATAACAAAAGCCGAGTCGGGAGAGCTGGGCTGCAAGAAGAGCTGGGTGAGTCAGAATCAGACGTCGTCCCCATCTCATGCCGATTCCCACCTAAATTAGTCTGTATCTTATCTTCATAAAAGAAAGCTAACTGATGATAGGAATGGCCGGGCAAGCAGGCGGCTGAGGAGTTATGGAGCCCGTTTCCTGATGATAAGAAACATACAGCATCGTAGCTGGCACTTTGAGGAGCTGATGTGGCCATTTGTAGGGACTCTAGAAGGTGTCTACCAAAGTGACTGCTGCCAGTCCTGGCCTCATCCTGGGTCCTGGCCTGACCTGCAGGTGCAGACAGACCTGCCCAGGGCCCTCAGACTGCATTGCAACCAGTGGCCCTTGGAGAAGATGCCCGAGAGAATAGGGCGAGGGAGGAGCAGCTGGTCAGCTCTTACTGAGGGCCATGCCCCCAGGCACCTGCAATCTTCCAGGGACACTTTCTGCCCTCGTTTCACAGCTGAGGAACGCGCAGCCTGGGCTTAAGGAACTCATCTGAAGTCAGAAAAAAGTGATTGTCAAAACCTGACGGAGTGCGGAGCGTGGGAAGGAGGAGGTGGAGAGGAAAGGCGCCAGGCCTTGGGGAGGCGAAGGCAAGGAGGGTATGTGTGCCAGGGGCTCGGGAAGCCCTGCCCAGGCCCTGCTGCAGCACAGTGGGCCAGGCCGATTTGAGAGGCACGTCCCCAGCTTGTGAGGAGCTGGGGACACGGAAGTTGATACCCTAATTTTCACAAGGAATGTGGTATGTCTTCCGGCTGCCTTGGGGAGGATTCTCTCATCTGTTCCTCCTTTCCATCTGAAGACCCTGCAGCCTCCCGTGGGCACAGCAGGGGGCGCCCTCTCCACGCTGGAGGACGGCTCTGTGCAGAGGGAAGCCACCGCCCTCCAAGAAGCCAGGCCAGGCCCCTGGCGGGGTGATCACTTAGAACTGGGTTTCTGGGGATTTCAGATTGCTGATGCTTTCAGCCAGCATGCTCTGGTTTGGGGAGCAAGTCTGTACGGGGAGGCTGGGTCTGCCCCACGTCTCCCCCAGATCAGACTGCTGTTCTGAAGTGGGTGGTTTGTTAAGGTGCAGAGCCCATGGTGGCCCTCCTGTATGCAAGGGGAGGAGGATTCCTGAGGAGCCGCAGGGCCTCACGGCAGGCTGCTGGTGCCCAGGAGCAGCACACCACTCCCTGGTGACAGCGGCACCCTGGGGCCTGCTGCCACCCCAAGTTAAAGTGCTTGTCCCTCTCAGGCTTTTTATTAAAACTCAACATCCCAAGTTTAATAAAAGACAATTTCAATCCTGTCTTGAGGTTGATTTTCAGTCAACTGCATTAGGAGAACATTGTAAAAACTGGAGCACGCTCTGGGTACATGGCAGGGCCACTGTCCATTGACCCTCGCTGGCTGTGCTGTCACTGTGGCTTGACGGCTGTGTTTACAAAGCTCACAGACAACAGGTTGAAAAAGTGAAATATTTGTATCGTTTTGCCTATTAAGTCCTCAAGAAGAACCTGACCCAAGGGGAGATGCGCTGAGCATGAAGACCTCCCTGCACATGAGCATGGAGACCGCTCTGCCTTGCAGTGCCCTGTGCAGACCAGGGAGGTGCCAAGTGCTGGCCTGGACGCCTTCCAGGGCAGGTGCTGTCTCCGCTCTGGAGCTCCCCAACGAGGTGTCATTCGTTCATGTTTTGTTTTATGATTGAAAATTGGGAGAATTCATCTTTAAAAGCTGCATCGTAGATCGCGTTATTATGGGAACAGGGGATGCTCCTCTGCCAGCCACACGTCACCAGAAGGCGACATTCAGGCCAAGCAGCAGAGGGAGCCATGGCGGGGGACCCTGAGGCCAGGTCCGCAGTTGGGAAGCCGGGCCCCCCTGGTCCAGGTAGCAGAGGGATCTTGGCCGTGCTTTCCTTCCTGGCGAGGACTCCTCTGCTAGATGTGTGCAGTGTAGTCCACGCCTCCCGGGCCCCTGTCAAGATGCAAGGGGGACGACGCGTGTCCAACCCACGTATCAAGGAGTGTTCCCACTGAGAACAGCAGGGGCGTAGCTCCAAGTCCCCCCTTCCAGGGACCCAGGACTGGGTCATTGATTCTGCAAACGTTTCTACTCCTCATGAAACTGCTGACCATCAAGCAGCTGGCCAGCACCGGGGTCTGAGGACAGACACGACACCAGAGAGCACCTGGACAAGCAGCGGGCCACGGCGGGCAGGATGGCCCTGCTTTGTCCCCTCCAGGCCGGGCCAGTCTACTGGTTCACACTCAAGGGCCACCTCTGAGGACGCCTTCGCTGAGCCCGGCAGTGGCTGATTTGTTTTCAGGTTTCGCCTCCTGCCTTATTCTGGGATCACACTTTCTCCGGGAAAAGAGACTCTCCACTGAGGAGAGCATTCGGGGAATTGTACTTGTTTGCCCACGTCCAGCGGCAGGTCAGGAATTCCAGGTCCCCAGTGCTTGGTGGGGAGCTGCTCCTCCTCTGTTGGTGGCACAGCCCTGTTGGGTAATGGCGATACCAGCCTGGCCTCCTTGGCCTGGGTCAGCTCAGTGCCCGCTGACACCTGCAAGGCCTCTGTGGACAGGGGCACCCGCCAGGGGCCCTGTGAGCCGAGGGGTGAGGGCCACAGGTGCTGTTCACATTCCTGCCAACAAGCCGTTCCCCTGTGACGGCCAGGAGCCCTTCAGCAGCTGGGGCGTCCTGCACATGTGGCTGGCCGGGAGCTCCAGCTTGTGGGCAGGGCTGGAGGGTCCTGTGTCCAGTGTGTGGCCCCTGCAGATCTCTGAGGACACAAAGCTGACAGCACTCTCCCACAGGAGGCCACCTGGGGCTGACCTGGGGCTGCTGGGCCAGGCCGCTGGGCTGGTTGGGCTCGCCTTCCTGGGGGCTGCTGTGGGTGACCCCGCGGTGGCAGAAGTGTCAGAGCTGGGAAGTGCGGCATGGGGACAGCTGTGGGATGACCACCGCTTTCCTCTCTCGCAGGGCCCAAGTGACCGTGAGAGTGCAAGGCTGGCGAGCCCTGGGAACGGCCAGGACACGTGGCTGCAACCACACTGTGGGGGCCGTCCCTCGCCAAGCTGACCTGGGTCAGTGAGCCCCTCATGGCCCCAGATCACCAGATGGACAGAGCGCGGGCACCTTCTGCCGCGTGAGCCCTTCTTGTGCAGGTCAGCAGCCCCACCTTCTGTCCCCAGAGCTTCCCTTCTGGCCAGAGTCCCCATGCCCGGGCTCCCACCGTCACACTCAGGAGCCGACTCCCCTGGGAGACTCATGGAGGTGGAATTAGATAGAATCTCTCCTGTTGTGGCTAGTTTGCTGGGTTTAGAAAATTAAGACAGCTTCATAATGTATTTCCAAGCACGTAAAAGTGGGAAGTCCTCCAACCTGGCCCGGTGGGTGGTCCACAGCGCACCAGGATGAGGAAGGGCATGGGGGTGGTGATCTCTGCAGCAGGGAGCCCCCTGGGTCCTGAAGGAAAGACCCAGGGCCAGCTGGGCAGGGCCCACTGATGGAGTGTGACAGAGGGGTCCTGCTCCCATTTGGCTTCTTGACCCGTGACCGCCCGTCCTGAGCGTGACGGCTCCCACAGGCCGCGTCCACCCTGCCTGTTTTCCTTCCCTCCTCCTGGTTTGTTTCACCTGAGGTCCCTTCAGAGTGCCGGTCCAGTGCCCGGCGTGGCAAGGGCAGGACAGCAGCTGGGGACTCCCTGTGTCTTCTGGGTGGCAAGGCCCCTCCTATCCCAGCTGATCCGAGCATTGCCCGAGCCAGCCGGCACTCACTGAGAGCTCACAAAGTGGCCCTGCCCAGAGGACTTCACGCACCTGGAGCCGTTTACTCCACCACTTCCGCGTGAGCTCAACACCTGAGGGGCGTTTAAGAAGCAGAAACCGGGGCCCACGTTCCAAGCCAACAAGGAGCTCCACCTGCAGATGTGGCGCATGGCCAATATTGCTAAGGTCTGGAGGTGACTTCTCAAGAGGTCGCCCTCGGTCACAGTGACCCAAGAGGCTGGAAGACTCCACCTGAAGGCCCCCGGCAATGCTACAGTTTCCCCGGAATTCAATTTTCCCACACCGGCCAGCTCGGTGCCCCAGTGGCAGGGCCAGGACTTCCTGCAGCGGGTGCTGTCACTCGGGAAGTGTGACCTGAGGTTCACAGCTGTGCCCTGGAGTAAGCCACAGCCAAGATGACCACGGGAAACACCCCTCAAGTGCAGCTGAGGGCCCCAGCACTGATTCTGCTCCACCAATAAAGCAGACACTCCCTCGGCTGGGAAGGCTCGGGGTGCCCCACGCACCTTGACAGTAAGGCTGGCATGCAGCAGGGGCATTCAGACTGCTCTGCCAGCCTCTCCAGGTCCAGGATCCACAAGCTGCCAGCCCGGGAAGGTCACGGGAATGGGGACACAGCCCCTCCCTTGCCCCAGGCCCTCAGAACTCCTGGGGCGGGAGGAAGCACAGTGGGAGCAGCTGGAGGGACACACGTTGCCCGCAGGTGGCCACAGAAGCACCAAGTCCCCAGTGCAGGGCTCTGGCAGTGTGGGCACTCCAGGATCCAGCGAGGTCTCCCGGAAGTGCCAAAGGAGACCGGCTCACAGGCCCTTTCCAGGTGACCTAGTGCTGGGCCCGGTGATGCTCTCCCCCGCAGCCTGGTGGGCAAGGAGGAGGGCAGAGACCATGGCTGTGCCTGGAGAAGGCTCGAGGCCTCCACCGGTCTCACGTGGTGATGGGGAGCCTCCTGACAGCAGACCCATTGTCCCTTGGCTCCACAGTGCTGGCCCTTACTGAGCACTGTGGGGGTAAGGAGCTACCTTCGGCCCAGCTCCAGCTGCCCCTGCTGCCCTCCCTCTGGGGAGGCACGTTTGTCCCACCCGGGCTGCCGTAGAAGGTCCTCAGACAGCAGCACTGGGCCACCTGCCTAGGGGTGTCCCTGCCTGAGCAGGAGGCATCGAGAGCTGAGCTGGGCACAGGTTACCATGGAGCCGCCAGCACTGGGCAGGGGGCATCCTTTGACATCCCGTATGGTGACCAATCAGACACCAGGACGGGCTCCCCTCCTCTCCCTCTGTCGGCCGGCAGAGGTGGGCCACGTTCCACAGGCCCAAGGTTGACTGGACCACAGTGTTGGTTCCGAGGCTCTGGGGCACAGAAGGCGGCTGGTGCAGGCTGGAACTGCCTTCCCAAGAAGCCAGGCAGGGACTTGGACCCTCTCACCACCAAGCAGCCACCAGCACTAGTCACCCTGTGGCCGGCCTGGAGCTCCACACCTGGATCCAGAGCACCCAGAGACCAGCCTCCGGGTCTGTCTGATGTCACCGAGCTGGTGGTGGCCCTGGCTGGCTGTCGCTCAGTAGAGCCCTGCAGGCACGGAGGGCTGGGCCACGCCACGCTCCCGGACCAACCATGTGCTGCACAAGAAGGACCGGCAGGCACCGCGGCTGCTTCCAGGGCCTCAAGGACCCCCAGCAGCCAGAACCTGCAGGAGGAAGGTTTGGAAAGCATCTGCGGCATGTTCTCCGACGCGGTGAGAGCACCTGTGGCTCTCCTAGCACACACCCTCCACCCTGCCGTCCCCACCGTCATCGCTCTTTCCCAGACACAAGCAGAAGCCCCGACAGTGTAGATTTGGGGAGTGAGAGCACTAGCAGGGCTGTTGCTGGGCAGGGGTGTGGCTAAGGGCTCCGCTGCTGTTCTGGCCTGGCAGAGGCCTGGCCGAGGGAGGCTGGCGGAGGCTGCACTGCTGTGGTGTACCACCTGCACTGGCCAAGCAGGTGGTGAGGCTAGGAGGCCCAATCCCGGTCGCGCCTGTTCACCCAGAGCATGTACTAGCTGGAAACATGGAGGGGATGAGGGCGCTGCTTTTAGCAAATGGAAGTATCTTAGAAAATTCATTTGACTGCTATTAAAAAGCAACAAACACAGTTCTCCCGTGAGGAAGTTCCTGTTTGAAAGCTGGCTGGGTGCCCTTTGCTGATGCCCCGTCCCCCAGGGACAGCCATGGAGTGTCTGTGGGCTCGCGGCCCTGGCTCTCTCCATCCGCAGAGGACACACTGGTGACGGAGCCTCCCAGGCACACCTCTGAGCTCTGCTCGTCCCGTTCGTGGATGGAGGGACCCGGTCTCACCTGCTTCTGCAAGGCGGGCGCCTCTGTTGCCACGGTGAACTTGGCCGAACGCCTGCCTTGGCACCTGCTTTCAGACATCCCCAAACACGCAGACGCTGAGGAACAGCCTCACGTCGGGACAGGAAGCAGAAAATGCCCCAAACCTACGGGTTTGACCCCTGAGGTGCCAGGACGGAGGGAGGGCAAACAGGACCCAGCGGTGCCCTGGGGCAGACACTTCTCAGCACTCTGACAAACACCTGGGACAAGGACCTGAAGAGCGGGGGCTGCGCAGGCCACACTCAGAGCTCCCCACCCAGCGCCTGGCCGCGTTGCCATGGGCCTGAGGAGGCAGAGAGCAAGGAAAGGGCCAGGGACAAGACAGGGTCCCCAGATGCTCCCCAGTGACCTGCGCCCCCCCCCCCCCCGCCCGATCCCCTTCAGTTACCACAGCTCCCAGCAGACCGTTCAGCCGTCAATGGATGGATCCACCCGCGAGGTCAGAGTCCACGACCCCATCACTGCCCCTTCTCTGAATGTGGCTGCATTGGGGACCACGCCTTCAGCACACGAGCCTTTGGGGGACCTTCCAGTTCCCCTCAAATTGTAAAACCCAGTGAAATCATGAAGAAGGTGCAGAGGCTTGAGGGACCCTCGCGGGAAGAGAGAGGTGGAGAGGGGTCACCTCAAGTGGCCTGAGCCTTGTCCCAGGGCAGCAGGGCCCCGGGATGCAGCCAGAAGGGAGCCTAACAGGAGGGACCCAGGAGAGGCCTTGAAGGAAGAGCGGGAGCTGGCCCAGAACCTGGGGAGGGGCCCAGACACCCAGGACCTCCTGCAGGTGGGCAGCACAGCTGGGGACAGGAGCTCCTCCCCACGAGAAGGCCAGGGCTGGACGCAGCGCCTCTCCAGGGAGGGCTCAGGCTGCACCCTGGAGACCCGCACCACCAGGGCCCGGGAGCCCCCAGGCAGCTGCACAACAGAACACTCGGTCTCCGGGAGGAACCAGGGGCGGGAGGCAGCCGAACCCGTGAGGAACCCGTGCCAGGGGAGGTGGGGCTTGGAGCTGGGACTCCCCAGAAGTGCTGCCAGGGCCCCAGGGGACAGTGGGACAGTGGCTGCCCGGCTGAGCCCTGGCTGGCACCGGCCAGGAGGAGGGCCCAGGCCAGGCCACCCCGGAACTGCTGTTCCTCTGGAGCCGACTCTGCCACAGGGAGGGAAGCTGCTGGGCGCGGCCACAGGGCAGGAGGTGGGAGATGTGCTCCCTCCTGTTCCTGGGAAGCCAGCGGGATCCCTGGCAAGAGCGATGGCTTGGCCACCCCCAGCCTGGCCAGCCAGGACAGAAGCGGAGGTGAAGCTCAGGTGATCGCAGGAGGCTGGGGGCAGCACAGCAAGGGCAGCAGGAGACAGAGCCCACCAGGGAACGCTGCATTAGTGCCCGCACACAGAACCGCACTCACGGCTGGACTGCGGTCCTGGCCAGGCAGGCCACACTCACCCATGCCAAGCCAAGAGGCCGCACCCCGTGTGCCAGAATCCCATTTTAACATAACCCCAAGTCTCTGCAAAAGACTCTAAATGCACCCTGAGATCCACTACTGCAGTTCGGCTCTGAGAGTTGAGATTTCAACATTTTTTTCCCTCCTTCTTGTATCTGTTAAGTGTTTCCCAAATTCTACATAATTAACATGGAATGCTTTTGTAATCGCAGGAAAACAAGGTTGTTTCTTGGTTGGTTGGTTTTAATAAACTAAGCTCAGGTACAGCCTGTGACCAACAAGTGGGTCTATCCTCCCAGCAGAGACTGTGGGTCCTGTCTGCACGCAAGGCAGTGGCCACGGCAGCCCCAGGACGAAGGGCAGGACCATTCAGAACCTCAATCTCTTGGCGTGGAGGCCAGGCGAGATCTGGATCACGTGACCTCAAGCATTCAGAAATCACTGGCACAGGCTACGGTGCACCGCACACTACCGTACGCCAGGCCTGTTTCTCAAGGATCAGCGTGTGTTGGCCTCTCAGCCGGAGTGGCGGGCTGTTCATGGTATTGCAGTTTCCGTGAATTGGTCACCGCGGGGCCCTCTGTGTGCTACTTACCAGGATCAGCTGCCCAGAGTGGGTTGGTGTGTGTTTCTGGAATGTTCACTGGTGCACACTCGGGACGGGCGTCAGCCTGGGGGTCCACACGCAGCACAGCACCCCCCAACTGCCACTCTGCTTTATTCCCTTGACTTCAAAGGGCCTCTTTTCAAAACATAAGTCCCACTTGAAGGAATCCTGCCTGTGGTCGCCCTCCTCATCCCAGGGTCCGCATGCTGGGCAGTTTCTGGAGCTCGTCGCCTGAGGCTAATGACCTCACACACTACTGCGCTCCTTCGCCTTCGTTACGTGGACCCAGATTTCTTCCATTTTGGGTTGTTCTGTTCTATTTTCCCCATGGCATTAATATGATGTTCTTATGTACCAATCGTTAACATTCTGATTAATTTTCTTGTGTTCATGGGAATTAAACCCAGGGCCTCACACCAGCTACATTTGACAGTCCCAGCAGGACGGAGGAGTACAGGTATGCAGCCTGCATGGAAGGGGGTGCTCCGCTCAGCCACTGCGGGCCCGCAGGCCGGGATGTTCATGGCCACCCACTGTGCCGCAGGCCTCAGAGCAGGAGGGGAGGCACGAGCACTTTTGTGCAGGAAGATTTAGAACAGTGAGAATAACCAGTCACAGGGGTGTCACCAACAGAGGACCGTTAAATGTGTGGTCGTATAGCCACGTGGATGTCAGCCACTGTATTTGTGCTATTATAGAAAACGTAAAACACATGCAAAGAAAGAAGCCGCATTTACACACATGGCTACGTGTGCACTGGCAGGATCTGCCACCTCCAAACCTGTGCGAGGTGGGCAGGCAGCAGAGGTGACACCACACAGGCCTCAGCTGTCTTCCCTCATCTCCCTGACGGTCACCAAACAGGGCGGCCACTTACAAAGGAAGGGAGGCGCTCCTGTGGCCACCCAGGACATGGGAAGGCATGGCTGGACCTCTGAGGCTGACCGGCCACTGCCAGTCGCTGCACTATTGGTCTTCCAGGCTCTGCCTGGGTGAGTGGCCACATTCGACACCAGTGATCCAAAGCGGCGAGGCCATGGCACTGTGGCCCTTCCCCAGACCTCCAGAGGTTCACGGCAAACATGAGGACAGCTCACGTCCCTGCACCATGACATGAGAAGCCCGTGAGACATGGCTGATAGCCCCCATTATCCAAGTGCCACGGCACAGTAAGGACGTCTCCTTGCTGCCACTCATGTGCCAAAGTGGGAGAGGCAGGCCGCTCAGGTGCCGAGGTGCCTTTGCCCTCGGTTCAGCTCCTTCCTTACAGAGGCTGGCGATCCACAAGCTTCGGCATGAAACATTAAAATAGGAAAATGATGACCGTTACTAATCAGCCACAGGACACACAGCACCCATCTGCCTTTTAACATGGAAACATGCACCACACATGCTCACAGGCACGCCAGACACCACACGCACACTCACACACGTGCACACAGATACCACACACGCTCACACACGTGCACAGAAAGGCACCACACGCATGCTCACACACATTCATCCAGACACCATGTGCATGCTCACACACATGCACAGACAGGCACCATGCATACATTCACACACATACACACAGACACAACACATGCTCACACATGTGCACAGGCACCACACACACACACATGCACATAGTCATGTGCATGCACACACATGTGGACAGACACCATGCACACTCACACGTGCACACAGACACCATGCACACTCACACACATACACACAGACATCATGCACATGCTTACACACATGCAGACACGATGCACACTCACACATGTGCACACACAGACACAGTTCACATGCTCACACACGTGCACAGACCCCATGTGCATGCTCACACAGGCACTGCATGCACACACATGTGCACACATGCACTTGCACCAGGCACCACATGAAGAGCACATGTATGCACACACACACATGCACTCCACACACATGCTCACGTGCACACACAGGCCCCACACACCACAGTCACATATTCTACATTCTGAGTTATTCTGCCTCCCTGGCATGTACTGTTGCATCCCAGAGAAAAGAGACAGAAGCACCTACCCCCATCACAGATTTCACGCTGTCCCACGAACCCTGGGAGGCACATAACCAGCCCGCAATGGTGGCCGGGGATGGAGTTACGTTGCAGAGTTCTGGAGCATTCCTGCAAGCACTGAGAACGCGGGGCTCCACTTCAGCTGGTCAGCAGGCAGTTCCTAGTGGCGCTGGTTTGTCTCCGGGGCACAAGGCTTCACTCTCCCAGATGCTCATCACGACTGTGCTCAGATGAGAAGTCAGGACACCTGGGTCAGCACGGTGAGATTGAGAGGCTGCGGAGGCACAGGCACAGCAGGGAACTCCCTGGCTGCCTGTCCCCAGGCACCACAGCTGGGCATGAGAAGCCCTGTATCCCATGCACTCCCGTGGGGAGTTTCCATGGGACTCCAAAGTGCCATCCTGCCGCTGCCTCTGGAGACGGGAGAACGGCAAGAGCCACTTCCAAATCGTTCAGCTGCAGCTATGCCGAGAGGTCAAAGTCTGCCAAAGTGTGCCCAATTCGCAAGGCCCTCGGCAGCACTAACCACGGAGAACTCAGATGGAAGCAGTGCTGACATGCAGCTTCAGACCTGAGAACTGTCCACTCAGCTCTGCAAAGCACTGAGCAGCCAGTGGCCTCGCCAGAGGCTGAGTGGCCAGCACACAGAATGGCCAGCCTCTGCAGAGCTGCGCAGCTCCCCTCCACGCCTGTGTCCAGCCCCGTCCACTTACCACTACCTTAGGGCAGAGCACTTGCTAATGGTGGAACTTCAGGCCTTAGGCCTGCAGGTCCAGGAACCCAACAGCCAAGAGGAGGGTGCCTCCGCTGCCGCCGTCTACAGTGGGGACATCACAAGGCACCAGCGACGCTTCCTGAGACCATCTTGGAAGGGAAAGTCTGCTGCTGACAGATGGATTCAGAGAGCATCTAACTGCTCGGCCCCGTCGCCTTCAGCAATCCTCAAATCATCCATTTAACGCGGTTGGAGGAGCGCGGGAAGCCAGGTGCCTTTGCTGTCATCTCACTAGTGTGTTGTCCCCTTACCCACATGAGCAGGATGCTCTTCACAAGCCCTCGCCAAGAACACCAGTCCTCTCGGCTACTGCCCAGAGGCTCCGAGACAAAGCGACTGGGCAGCTCTGTGGGGTCAAGAAGTCTCCGGCTTCACCCTTCTGCTGACCACACAGGAGGCCCCAGTGAAAACGTGGACACAGAGGAGGGGCACCTTGGCCCGTCTTCCCTTCCCCAGATGCACCCGTGACTCCCAGAGAGAGGGTTTGCTCCTCTGCATGCAGAAAACCCACACCACACACACCACGCGTGCCCTAGTGCACACACCCACCACACCACACCCCCACAATGTGCCCTAGGTGCACACGCACACACACCACACATGCCCTAGTGCACACAAACACACATGGATTCAGATGGATTCAGACAGCATCTAACTGCTCCACCCCGTTGCCTTCAGCAATCCTGAAGTTATCCATTTAACGTGGTTAGAGGAGCATGCTCAAGATGCACGCATGCACACATACCACACATACAACACGTACCCTAGCTGCGCACACACACACACACACGTGCCCCAGCTGCACATGTGCACACAGGTGTGTCTTAGGTACACACACAGACACGACACATACCCCCACATGCCCCTAGGTGTGCATGGACACACACATCCCCACACGTGCCCTAGGTACACACACACCACACCCCCCACATGCCCTAGGTACGCGCGTGCACACACACACACACACACACACCACTTTCAATGGTACAACACTGTCCCCGTCTGCTCTTTAGTCTCAACAGTCTGCGGTGTCCACTATCACACATGCACTGGAGCCAGTGTCCTCCTGGGACTCCATGGCTGGTGGTCAGAGTGTGCAGACATCATGGGCCGAGGAGCCCAGAGGGTGTGAGCGGTCAGCTCATGGGCAGCACACAGAGGGCCTCTCACAGAGGCCTGCGGGCCAGCAGCCAGTGGGGAGACCTCAAGTCACCTTGAGCCACCTGCAAAATGAATGCTGGGTGGAGGAAGGTGCGTCTGGACACAAGTGCTGCTGACGGCTGTCTCCCGATGAAGAGAGGGAGCTGAAAGAAAGAAAGAAAGAAACAAGGGGTACAGGGCGGTGCCGGCCTGTGGGGCACCCCAGGAACTCAGCTGGAACCAGCCAGGCAGGATATGGACACCTGGGTGAGCAGCTCGGCCTGGGCGTGGTTCCCAAGAGCTGGCCAGTCCAGACCAGGGGAGACACAGCTACAAGGGCAGAGACAGCAAGCGCTGAAGGGCGCAGACGCCCCCGGCCACCGGTGCTCCCCATCTCGGAGGGTGCGTCCTCGGGATACAAGGCCAGCATGGGCCAGGTGGGGTCGGGGGCTTCCTGCAGCACTCTGCAGTCGGGGAGGAAGAACAACTGAGCGTCCGTCAGAACCAGAGAGGCGGAGCTGGAGAGTGGTCACCCACGTGAGGAAGGGCAGAGGGGGTGCAGTGACGTGTGTGGTCTGCCTGCGGAGGGGACAGGCCGACGGCGATGGAGAGTTGAGAGGTGACAGGTGACAGATCGGTAGAGGACAGATACAAGGTGGTAAATACACAATAGATAATAGACCCGTGAATGATAAACACAGACGATGGGGGGCGGGAGAGGCACAGACACTGGAGAGTAGGTGTTTAAATGGTGAGAGACAGTAGGTGACAATAGGGTAGAGGGAAGACAGCTGGCGGATGATAAAGGTGACAGGTAGGTAGAGGACAGGTAAATGGGTGGTAGCTAGATTGACAGATGGATGAGATGATGGATTTGTGAAATACAACAAAATTCATAACAAAGGTGTGACTCAGGGAAATGACCTGGTGTGCCCTACAGGCCAGCACCGCCCTGTACCCCTTCTTTCTTTCTTTCTTTCTTTCGGGGAGCTCCCTCTCTTCATCGGGAGCCAGCCGTCGGTCAGCAGCACTCGTGTCCAGACGCGCCTTCCTCCACCCAGCATATCTACATATTCCTTACATGTCTACAATATCTTGTTATTATCTTCTTGTGATAACATAAAACTTCTATACGATAAAGGAGATATTTCGGAAGACCATCACATACATTTTAGAATTTTTCTTTCATTCAGTGATAAACAAAACCATGGTGTCTTTGTTCAGGAAATGTTAAGCGGCCGCTACGAGCCAGACACAGTTTCAGTGTCTAGGGGACACCCGGGAGGGAGCGCAGCACAGTGCGGGAGCCGCCCAGCGCAATCCTAAGGGAACACAGGCATGAAGCCTGTTAAGGACAGTGTGCAGCCGGTGGAAGGGCGGAGGGAGGCCCGGGGCACCCAGAGCCTTCCACATGGGCAGGCAGAAACAGAAGAGATGGGCTGGGCAGGGAGAGGCCAGGGAGGGTCTGCTGGAGGCCACAGAGCCCCTGTGACCCAGGGGACCCCTCCCATGCCTGGGGCTGGGAGCTTAGGTCTACAAGGCTGCCCTGAAGCCAGGTGGTGGGTCGGGGCAATGTTGAAAGGAAACCACATGGGGGCGCCAGAGCAGGAGGTCCCATCCAGGTCCCTGCAGAGTGGGCGGAGCCCCAGCCTGGGGACCTGCCAAGAGCCAGAGGAGGGGCAGTTCAGCCAGGCACACTGGGCGGCAGTTGCAGGGCACGTCCAGGAGATTGGCTGGTGATGATTCATGGCGATATTAACAAGATCACCTTTACTTACTCTATTACTTACCTAGGAGAGCCGTGTCCCCAAGAGCAGAGACTAAAGAGGAAAGCCTCTCCCTTTAGGAGCGTCATCTTAACGTGCTCACCTTCTCCACGCGGGCATTTCATACTTCAGTTCCCACCAGTGCTCGCGTGAACGTCCTCAAAAGCTCCTGTGTGAATGGCCCGCTGGTCACCTCTTTAGGATGAAGTCCCTGCAGTGACCCAAGAGCACAACTGTTTCTAGGTTCCTGACCACACTGCCGACTGCCTGCCGGAAGATCCCCCCGGAAGACCCCAGAGGCTCAGGAAAGGGCTTCCCCAGTCTCACCGACGATGCCAACCTGGGGGATAAGAGGGGTGTGTAATCTGATCAGGACACATCACGGTGCGTGTGTGTGTTACATTGGATCATTGCACAAACGAACTGATCAATAAGGAAATGGAACGACCCAGCAGGGAGGGTCCCACCACCATCGCCAACATGGAGAGATACCTTCTTTCCTGTGGTTCTGTAAGGACCCTGTAAACGCCCTGCATACTTCACGTAACTTGCAACCCCAGTGTAGCCTCAATTTTAAATGCACTTTTTTCTTGGTGTCTTCTAAACGCTTTCTTCATTTCTATTCTGTGCTCTACATCCTAGTCTGAAACCACCATGTGGATGGACATTGTTATTAATATTATTAAGCAGGCAGCTTGTGATCAGTAGGAAAAGAGGGGGAGGCCAGCGTCCCCAGGAGTCCACAGCCTCCTGTGGAGTTGAAGTGAGAGGAGAGGAGGGGTACACGGGGGCCTCGGGAAAGCCCACGGCTGAAACCAGAGGCCACATCACACAATAGCAGTGACCCCAGCAGAGTCGGCGTCAGAGGGGCTTCAAGAAGCCACTGTCACACCAACGTGGCTGGAGCCACATTGATGAGCAAAGCCAGAGATGAGCAAGGACCCAGTAAAAGGGCAAATATGATCGGCCACAGATTAGGAAAAACTCATCAGCCCTGGAATAAGGTCAAAGGAAACTCAAAAACACAATGAGGTAGAAAATAGGGTAGGACAATTGACACCAGAAAGGTCACATCAGTGCACAATGAGGGCCCAGGTGCCTGTCAGGAGGACGGGCCGTAAAAGGAGGAGTTTATCAAAGAAATAATAGAAGTTTATCCTGAGTCAAGAGAAAGCATCCCTCCATGTTGAGGAAGTCCACCCACAGGTGCGTGGCTCACTGCGTGCCATCTTGGCAGGCCACAGTACCCAAATGTCGGGTCAAACATTATTCTGGATGTTTCCACCCTAAAGGGTGGCTACAAAACACAGTCATCACTGGCGGGACAAGAGGAGAAGCTGCCTTTGGAAGCGACACTTGGACACTGGACCCCATCATCTTTGGACATGCTACTGAAGCCTCAGCCACTGCAATAAATCAGGAAAAACAAGAGAACAGTGTGCAGATCAGAAAGAAATAAAGAAAACTGTCATCACAGATGATTCAAATGTGAATGAAACGGACCCAAAACAATCTAGAGATAGATTCTTCTAAGGGGTAAGGATTTCACGGAGCTGTGAGGTGGCGCATTGGTATTCTATACACCATTGACAAAGACAGAATGGATTTTGGAAAGGTAACACCGAAAGTGTCCTCAGAAAACAGCATTATGAAAGGGGGGACAAATCACTGAAGGACACATAGACTGCTACTCAGAAGGCCTCAGTCACAGACACCAGGAAAAGCTTTGGGACACCAAGGTTCGTTCTAGGAACAAGGATAAAAAGCCAACATGGTGGAGGGATCATCCCCAGATCCACCTGCAGACTCCACACAGTCTCATCCAGTACCAGAGGCTGAGTGTGTGTGTGTGTGTGGTGTGTGTGTGGTGTGAGAGAGAGAGAGAGAGAGAGAGAGAGAGAGAGAGAGAGAGACTTACCTGCTGCTTCTAAACTTAAGTACTATTACAGAGTACCAAGGACACTTGAGATGTCCTGAAGAGTCAACTAAGACGACAAATAAGATTACCTAAAAGTCAAGAAGTCGCTCACCAAAGACACCAATAAGAGAGTCCCTGACACACAGGAGACAGACGACTGATAGAGGGTTCCCACCCAGTCTCCCCCAACCCCGCCTTTCTCTCTGAGAGAAAACACACATGGATAATTATGAGCTTTCTGAAAAGAGAGGCAGCACCAGGGTCTTCCTGGACATACTCACTACACAGACAGGACAGGAACTCGGACCTGAGTGCCGCCAGTGCTCAGCCTGGTCCGTCTTCTTCAACACTAGGCTAGATAAGCACAGAAGACCCTGGAGGAAAACAAAGAAATCCTAAGATAATCTGAAAAGTTCAACACACCTTTATGATTTAAAAAAAAATTGTTTTTAAAGCAACTAGAACTAGAAGCTGGGTTCTCATGCGGGCGAAAGGCATCTCAGAACCCATGCGCCCTGCTGTCCCCTGAGTCAGGGGACATGGGGGTGTCCCTCTTGCCACCTCTCTTCAACATCATGTTAGAGGCTGTAGCCAGGACAATTAGGCAGGAAAAAGAAATAAAGGGCACCTAGTTGGAGAGGAAGAAATAAAACCATCTCTCTTCACCAGGGACGTGGCTACAGACAGAAAAGGCAATGGAATCCACCAGAATCTATCAATCTCAAAATCTCCCAGAACTAATAAATAAGTATGGCAAAGCTACAAGGATCAATATACAAGAATCATCACCAAATCCTGGACACTAGCAACAAGCTTTCTGAAAATGAAACTAAAAAACTATTTTATACAATAATACCAAAAAGGAAAATACGGAGAAATAAAATTTTTAAAGTATAAGACTCATGTACCCAATCTGCAAAGTACTACAGAAAGCAATTAAAAGGCTGAGCAAACAGAAAGAGCCCGCACCCACAGCCAGTCTCCACTTAAGGTAGCACCATCTCCAGGGCTCTGCAGCCATGCTGTCCTCGTCAAATCCCAGGCTGCTCTGCAGAAGCGGACAAACTGGCCCTAAAAGTCACGTGGAAACACAAAGGGCATTAAACAGTCAATCTTGGAAAAGAAAAGCAAAACTGGAGAACCCACCCTTCCTGACTTTGAAACTCATTACAAGCTGCAGTAATCAAGAGAGCATGGCCCTGGATAAGGACGGAGAACGCACAAGTGCAAGAGGCTTGAGGAACCAGGAACCGCTTTCCTACTTCAGCTGATCATCAACACTCGTCCCAGACCATCCAGAGGGGAAAGAACCATCTTTTCCATAAACGGTGTTGGGTCAAGTAAACCTCCATGCTGAGAAGAGCAAAGGTGACCCATACCTCCCATCCGAGTCAACTCAACACGGATGAAAGACTTCAGCCTAAGTGCTTGACCTTGGACTAGGCAACAGTGCACACGCACAAAAGATATTAAATTGGACATAATTAAAATTAAATATGTTTTGCTGCAAAGGCCACATTAAGAAAGTGGAATGGCAACCCGAGGAATAGAAGAAAGACCTGCAAATAATGTATCTCATCAGTCTAAGATGTGCTTCTGAAAAATAAGATCTCTCAGTTTCACAGCAGGCAAGGATCTGACATTTCTCCAGAGTAGACACAAATGAGCACCTGCAGAGATGCCAGCATCCTTGGTCCTCAGGGTAGCTGCTCAGCATCCTCAGCCCCTCAAACCACTTGAGACACCACTCTACACCCACTGGGTAGATGCAACCAGAGACAACTGTTGGCAGCCCGTAGAGAAATAACACCCTGGGCTGGGGTTGTGGCTCAGCAGCAGAGCGCTCACCTACCATGTGTGAGGCCCTGGGTTCGATCCTCAGCACTACATAAAAATAAATAAATAAAATAAAGGTATTGTGTCCTACCAAACTAAAAAATAAATATTGAAAAACAAAAGAAAAATAGAAATGATACCCTTTCACCTGTAGGTGAGGGCGTGAGCAGTCTGAGTTCTCCCAGAGGTTAAGCCTGACAGGTAACCATGGTCCATCTCCTCAGTAGATTCCCAAGAGAAATGAAACCGTGTTTCCCCACCAGAACCTGTACAGGAGTGTCCTGGCTGCATCCCTGGGGATAGCTGAGAGGTGGAACCAAGCTAAGTCACAGAAACAGAAAACAGAGAAGCAGAAGGTGCTGTGTCCAAAGGCTGCATTCGGGCACCTGGAAAGCATCATGCTCTTGAAGGAAGCCAGCCATATAAGGCCCTAACCATGATCCCATTCCCATGAACTGTCCACAATTGCAGATGAGTCTGGGTGTGACAAAGGAAGTGGGGGACAGGGCTTCAGGGTGGTGAAATGTTTTAAAAGTGATCTTGGGACAGTCCCATAACTCCACAAACGCGCTTAAGGCTACTGGATTGCGCACGTTAACTAAGTGAATGGCACGGTGTGGGCTTTACAACTCCATGGAGCTACCATCTGAAAATAAAATCGAAAGGCAAGTCACGGCCTCCGACGTACAGGTATCCCCCAGGGAACGTGCTAAGGCCTTATTTTCCAACTTTACGACAGTTTATAAATGGGAACAGGCCTCTTAAAATGTGATACTCTTTTCAATCCAAACAAAACCTTCCTCCGGTTTTGTCCCACTTTCGCCTCCTTCCCCTTTCGCCGGCTCCTCCTTCCCCGACGTCTGGCCGCCCTCCGAGGCGAGGCGCGGGGATCGGGCGCAGGCCCCCAGCAGCCCTGCTCGCCGGGGCGGCCGGGGAGGGCTGGGGGCGGCCGCTGTGACCTGGGGCGTTGCAGACACCGCCCCCCGCGGCCAGCGATAGGTCCCTCTCCACCTTGGCGACCTGCGGAGCGGGGCGGGGAGAGGAGACGCCGGGCGCGCGCCGCGGTCCGCAGGCTCGGAGGCGCGGCGGCGGGATGTGGGCGCCGGGCGGCCCCCCGGGACCCGCGGGCTGGGACCGCCGCAGAGTGGGCGCGAGGCTGCGCGCGGCGCTGGCTGGGCTGCACGAGCTGCGGGGGCTGCGCGCTGCGCAGCAGGCACGAGTGCAGGGTGCCCTGGCCATGCAGCCGGCGCCCGCTGGTCCCCACGGCCCCAGCGGCCAGGAGCTGCGGCTGGAGGCGGCGCTGGCCGCTCTGCAAGAGCAGCTGGTAAGGGCCGGTCCGGAAGCGCTTTTACCCGGCGGCGGCCGGGATGGGCAGAGGGCGAGGGGCTGTGTGATGGGCCGAGGGGCCGTCCTTGTGCTTAACTGGGATGCAGCTCTGTGCCCACGGAGTGGGACCTGCAGGCCCGGTGCGTAGGTGCGTAGGGGTAACGGGCCGCGGGTTGCGATCCTGGGAGCAGCGGGAGGAACCGCCCGCCCTCGCCCCGCTTGCGTGGGAAGCGCACCCGCTGCATGCGTCCCACGCAGATCGACTGGGGTTGCCTTCACGCCCGGGTTGCAGTCTGCTCTGAGAGGACTCCAGTGCCTTCATTTCCCCTGGCTGGAGTTGCCTGCGCATCCTGGCCTTATCTCAGGGTACCCGGTCCTTCCTATGCGCGCTGGGTTAGGGACAATAGTGCAGAGCGCGCTCTGAACCGGCCTGGACGTGTGCTCAGCTTGAATAGGGTCCAGCCTGGACGTGTGCTCAGGTTGAATGGGGTCCGGCCTGGACGTGTGCTCAGGTTGAAAGGGGTCCCACCGCCATAAGGAAACAGGTGGGGGAAGTCGTGTGTCTGACTATGTCTGAGGAGGGCATCTTTCCCCTTAACAGGCAACCTGAGCCATAAAGAGGAGGGGGGAGCCAAACTCTTGAAGCTTTCTCTACCCTGTGTGTTGCCTGAACTCCCCAACACCAATTCCCTATTACACCCTTGAAGATACTCCAGTTACTACTCTTTGGGTTATTACCAAAGAGTAATAATTTGTTGTGTATAATTTCATTTAATTTATTGAAAACAAAAGAGTTTTTGCAGTATTGCAATATTTTTTTTTAAACGTCAATTAAAATGCTACACACAATGTCTATTTGAGTTACCCCTATCTTTCCAAGTGGAGTTTCTTTTACATTGGAAGTCCAATCTGTCCTGTTAAAAGTTACCCTCTTCAACAAGCCTCCCCAGGAGGCCTCAGCAGCGTTCCAATCAGCTTAGCTCATTCGTGTCCTTAACGGGGCAAATGCTTCTGGATTAAAGAATCAGGAAGTCCAGTGTCTCCAGACACCTCCCTGGACTCCTGTTACCTTCCCTTGCTGCCAGACACAGGTGAAGCCTGCCAGAGGGGGCCTGTCCCCTAACCCTGCAACCTCCCTCTGCACCAGGTGCTCCACAGGAGAGGAGGGAGCTGGTGGGCAGAGGCTCCTTCACACTGCTCCAGCACCTGCCGACCCCACCCGGGCCCTGCGTGTGGGTTAGTGCCCAGCTGTGTCTTGGCTTCTGCGTGGCCTCAGCCAGGCACACACAGCCTTCGGGTGTGTTGCACGCACGCGTGAATGTTCTCAAGGAGGTGGGGGTGTGGCTGATGATTAACCTGGCCTCAGTAACACACCAATCAAGCTGTGGACTCGGGCCTCTAATTACAAGTAGCCTTTTGGAAGAGATCAAACAGGTTTTTGTTTAATTTTCTTTTTTTTTTTTTAATGTGGGGACCAGAAGGAACATGCAGACTCTGACTTGAAACTTTGTTCTTGGAACGGATTATGTGATCAAAAGAGAAAGATAATTGACTTTGGGTGACATCAGCCAGTGCTTAACACTTTTACATTTTTCTTACAGGGAGAACAATTAGGAGTGATACTAGTTCTGTAATGAAGGAAACAATCCAAGGCTTTAGTCCAGCCGCTAAACACTCCAGTAACCAGCTGCCCGCCCCTCCCTGGCTTCACCTGGCCTAGGTCAACCTCCAGGTGTGAAGACAGGAAGAGCCTCTCTCTGGAGCAGCAGCCTTATCCTGCAGGAATTCTCAAGTGAGAACGTGCTCTAGCGTTCCTAGGGATTAAACTGTCTGAGAAGCAGCAAGTGTCAGATGAGCTGCACCTCCCGAGTGGAGTGTCACAGGTCACAGAGATGCATAGAACGCTCTGCTGAATAAATCCATCAGTGACTTTTGTTTATGGAACAAAAGGAGAGATTTCAATATTTATTTCATCCTCTTCCAGGTTTCTATGCTAATGGCCCCTGTGCCCTCTGACCCCGGCAGGTGGCAGTAGCTCAGCCAGTCTGGGCAGAACCAGGGATGCTGTACCTGTCCATGTCTTCAAGAGCCTTGGTCCTTCCCAGTCAGCAGCTGCCACTTTCATTCCTGTAAGGTTTAGCCCCCACAGCAGCACCTAAGTAGAAAGATGTCCCCACTGGTGACCCGGGAGGGGCCTGAAGACCTCTCCCACCAGAGCTGTGCCCCTGGAGGGAAGCAAGGAAACGCATGGGGACCCAGTGAGGTCTCACCCTGGAGAACGTCTCCCGGCTGGCTGTGCTGGTCACGACTTGCTCTAAACGTGGTAGTCGCAGCAAGTCCGTCCTGTGGGCAGGCTCCAGGTTCCGAGCTGCAGGAGTGGGTCACGCAGCTGTGAGCGCCAATGTGATGCTGGGTGCTTCCTGGACCCACCGTTTTGCTTTGTGAATGCTCAGAGAGCCGAGGAAGGGTCGAGAGCTTGCTCAAGATCAAGGATGAGGGCAGGCGTCCACAGGACCTGCCGGGCTTCCCCCAGGTCACAGGACTGTTGTCCATGAGTCCATCAGGGAACCCGGGCCCCTTGGCTATTGATTGATGGAGCCCTTTTTAACCCATCTGTGATGTTTACCCCTCTACAGGACAAGGGCCATAGCTGTGTCCTTCATGCATAAAATATTGCCACTGTACATTCTTAGCCTTCAAGGAAAGAAAGGAAGTGGTTTAGATACCATCGCTAGAGCCTGAGATTTAAGGCACTTTTAATTTCTGCCCTGTGAATACAATTTTGTGATGACTACGATGCAGAACTGTTGATGGGGAGGGCAAAGCAAGTGCAGCTTAGATAATTTCCTGTGGGCCATAAAGTAAGCATTTCAAAGAAAGGGCTTAGCCAAATCTCATTTTTAGAGAACCACATGGGAGAGACATCCTGACTTTTCCAGGTCTGGGAAATGGTTCTGCCCCTGGGCTATTATTAACATCCAGGCTCCAGGCTTGCAAGCCCAGGATCTGCAGGTGTGCCAGGTGATTCCCCCTGTGACCCTGGGTGGTCCACCCATGTGCCATGTCCTGCCTGACCAGCCCCCGACCAGGGGTCAGGCACTCTGACCCAAGAGCCCCCAGCATGTCTTGAGAAGCCTGAAAGAGGAAGGAAGCACAGCCAAGGAACCCCAAGTCATGCACGGTGGAAAGGGCTAGCAGGGTGGTGTGAGCCTGAGTGGTGGCCCCGCAGGCAGGCAGCGGGGCCTAAAGACGTGATGAGTCATCTGTGTGCCTTGACCAGAGTCGGATACCAGCCTGCAAAGGCTGGCCAGCAGTGTTGATCACAAAGCAGCTAGCCCCAAGGCAGACACCGGGCAGACTGTGGCGAAGGGCTGCAGGTGGAGGGGAGGCCATCGGGGTCTGCAGGACTCCTTCCCTAGAAGGCAGGGGAAGTCGTGATTGAGGAGAAGTAGATGCTTTTAGAGATGAAATGAGACCTAAGAGAGGAGCCTGTGTGGCTTTATGACAGGAAAGAAAAATCATTTGCAATTGCTGGGCCTTCAGTAAATCTTTCTTGTTTTGTTTTTTTCAAGAAGGTAATGGGGCTGAGCCTGTCTGTGCTGCAGGGCTTTTTTGGTAGTGCTGGGAAACATTTTGCTATTGTGACAATGGGCATGCTGGGACACCAGGACACTTGGACCAGTCTGGGTGGTTCTGGAAGCACAGAGTTCTGTTCAGCTCAAGGCTGGTTTTGCCATGTTCCTGTTTACAGATGATATTGTGGCTTGGAGACTCCATTCAGACCTGGGAGGTTGTTCCAGGACCTCTGATTTGTCTCCTGGAGGAAAAGCTAAGCTGACTTACATAGTCCCCCCCCCCAAGCTGTGTGTCACCTCACCTGGGGTGATGGGGGGATTGTCAGTCATGACTGGGAAATCTCTGCAGAAGTAATCCTGTCCTGTGAACAGGACACTGTGACTACCTCCTTCCCCTCGTGAAGATTTCTTGTAATACTGAAATTACTGAAGTCGTACCCCAAAGAAATGCAATCCATCACTTTCCTAGGATAAACCCACTTATTAATTATTTGAAATGCTGCAGTCAGCCTGGAAAACATGCTGAAATTCTATGATTGAGAGAAGTCAACATTTACTAACTACTCAGTGCTAGATGATGTAGAACCATGGATATAGACATATATGGTATTTACCTGTGTACATAGATTGTGTTCGTGGCAGGTTAGGTGGGCAGGTAGACACACACATGTGGTTAATGCTCATAAGAACCCACTTGGCTACCAGGTGCCCGGCTGGAGGAGACAGCCTCTGTGGGCAGATCAGAGTGTCCCTTCTCCAGGGAAGACCCCACCATTTATTTCATGCAAAGTTGAATGATCTCTTTGTCTCTTGTGGTGCCCGAGGTTATTCCCTGAATTCTCTCAAACCTGTGGCAACCAGAGCCATCTCTCGGGAAAGGGAAGGGAGGCAGGATGAGGATGTCTCTTCTCTTCCTGGGGACATTCTACCCTGGGAAGGTGGCAGGAGGGCACAGATTCACCATCCCCAGCTGCGTCTCCCAAGGGGCTGCTGTGAGGGTCACTGTAATTGGGGGTGAATTCGTGCCTGGAGCAGAAACAAAGCAGCAGGGTGAATGTCTCCGGGTGGGTGCTCGGAGGTGGGGTCCTCGTGCTGCTCCACCCTCCAGGGAGCTGCTTTCCTGCCTCCCCTTAGGAAGAAGAGCCTTACTGGAAATCGCGAAGCATTTCACAAGTCTGCGTTGGAGGAAAGTGGTTTGTGTGCGCCTCGTTCAGTGTGTGCCAGTAGCACAGACGTTGCTCAGCCTGAGTGAGGGGCAGCCACCGTGAGGAGCCCCCGGCACAGATGCTGCCTTGCAGCCGCCTTTCTGCCCACAGAGCCTCATTTCTGCACCCACTCAACTTTCTTTTTTTTTGCTTCTTAGTCGCAGCTACGACGGCAGGACACTGGGCTGCAGACCCACCTGGACCAGCTGGACCAGCAGATCAGTGAGCTGCAGCTGGGCGTGCACAGGTCTTCTGTCGAGGTCCCTGACAGCGACAGCAGGCCCAGCTCAGGTAGGAGGGCCAGGGCTGTGGGAGGGGCCGCCTGCAGGCCTGCCACCCAGGGGCTGCAGAGCTGATGGGCATCAGAGTGACACCATGTGCCCACAACCCTCTTGGGGACCTTGTCTGAACTGGTGAGCAGTGCTGGCCCTGGGCCTGAGGCTCGGCTGATCTGGAAGTTAGGCGGCAGCTGGAGGCCTGAGAAAGCCCATGTTGTCCGAGAGGACCGAGCAAGGCGCTGTGAGGTGAGGCACAGCTCCGTGTGTACCCGCATGTGGTGGCAGTTTGCCTTGGACGGGACCCGGAGCTTCTCCCTCCCCGGCTCAGCCGTCAGCTCTGCTTGGAGGACACCCACGCCTTCCAGTCCACAGACTTGTCAGCATGTCCAAGGGGACAGGGACGTCCCCTTCCCACCACATCTCAGAGGCGACAGGGGTCAGCCAGTCTCGGCCGACACTTGTGGCTCTGGTCACTTTCGCCTCCATCCCAGGCCGCACTGGGCAAGCAGGTCTGTCTTCAGATCACTGTTGGGAGGTTCCAGTGGCAGCGTGGGGCAGGACCAGTGCTGCCGGCCACCACGCTTTCCAGCCTGGCCGGGCTGTGTGGCGCCTCCCCTGGCCCAGGGCAGAGGTGTCCTGAAATCACCGCTCGCAGGCGCTGGGGGGATGGGGAGATGCCTAAGGCCTGGCTCAGGCTGGACCTGCGGAAGAGACCTCCCCTTCCATGGGGCAGCTACCACAGCTGTCGGAACTGCTGGCCAGGGCAGGGAGGGGTGGGGGCCGGTGAGGCGGTTCTGCCCTTCCCACCAGGCTCACAGCTGCTGGAAGGTTCTGCAGGCTCCCCGCTGGCCCAGGAGGAGTGGTGGGGAGAGGAACCCGGGGTCCTCAGGCAGAATCCACTGCTCAGGGCACACTGACCTGCATATGTCTGCTCTGTCCAGGCTTCTACGAGCTGAGTGATGCGGGCTCCTGCTCTCTGTCCACCTCCTGTGCCTCAGTGTGCAGTGACCGCCTGTCCCCATCCCTGGGCAGTCTGCTGCCTGCGGTCTCCATGGTCAGGCCCAACATGGGGGACTGGCGACCTCGGTCTGCTGATGAGACCACTGTGCCAGCATGGAGACCCCAGCCCATCAAAGAGAGTGGCAGGCTCCTGGACAGTGGAGAGGACACTGGCCAGCCCAGAGGCATGTTCCGGCCCAGGCCAGTGTCTACAGGTGAGAGAGCCAGAAGGGGTGGTCGCAGCCAAGGACAGCCTGTTCAGACCTGCTAGGGATGGAGCAGAGACCCCCTGGGGTTGGCTGGGCACTGCCCTGCAGGGAGAGGAGCAATCCAATGTCTGCATCTGGGCATGATGGACACGCCATCCTAGTATCCTAATGGTGTGGGTTTCCTTAGTATTTAAAATGCATATCAGAAAGTTAAAAGGCAATCCTTCCAAACCCTCTGGTCTGCCTGAGGTTGGGGAAGGTGGAGAGATGAGCCTGCTCCCCCTTAGCTTCCTCCCTGATCCAAAAAAAGGGAAGATGCCATTTGACCTCATTCCATTTCGGTGTAAGACGGAGTTTCGTGCCAGCCATGGCTCTCCTGGTGAAGGCACCTGCAGATGCCCCAGGGGGGCCCAGCCGCCACCTGTGGAACCTGTGCTGCTGCAGAAGCCTCAGCCCCCGCAGCCTGCAGACCCAAAGCAAGGGCCTAAGCTCACTGTGGACAGGGACTGAAGGCCATGGAGGAAGAGCGGGCGCCCACGGCCAGACCGCCCTCACGCCTGACGTCAGTGAATCTTGGTCACTGATGCCCTTGTTCATGGTGTTCTGTTCCAGGAGATCTTGAACGGGTCCTCCCAGTGGACGTGGGGCTCCAGAGAGTTGACCAGGAGGCCACACCCCCCCCTCACCTCTGCCAGGGGATGGATGTGCCATCCCCCAAGCTGGACCCCAAGTACCAGCGTGACCTGGTTTCCAGGGGGGGCCGGGAGGTGTACCTGTACCCCAGCCCCCTGCACGCAGTGGCTCTGCAGAGCCCCCTGTTTGCACTGACTAAGGAGACCCCGCCGCTAGATGGCCATTTGCCCCCCAGGAGCCCTCTTTTGGGCCCCAGGGCTCTGAGCACCACCCCAGCAGGGCCAGTCCTTGAGGCAGGCCCAGCTGGAGCTTACATTGACAGGCTGCTGCGTCTGCGAAGCCAAGAGGCCGCGTCCAGGGGACCTGGTGGGGAGCAGGGACCCGCAGGACATGAAGCATCCCCATCCCCCAAGAAGCCAGATGCCCAGAGACTGGGCAGTGGAGGTCGGCCTTCGAAGCTGGTCTGTTCCCCAGGGAGAGGGGATCTGGGAGTGGCAGCTCAGAGCAGGGCCAGCAGTGGAGACGGCCTTGGGCAGCAGGAGCCTGCACCCCTCCTGCACACCCAGTCCCCCAGACACCCCCGGGAAAAGGGCCCTGAGCCCTGGAGCCTCTGTGCCTTCGGGGAGACCTCTGTGGGCCCCTCTCCCTGCCCCCAGGCACAGCAGCCCCATGGAGACTGCAGCCCAGGCATCTCGTCCTCTTCTGGGAGCGTGGAGTGTGGAAGTCCCCCTAGGGCCCCAGGCCATCTTGTCCACCCACCTTGCACCGCCATCGAAGCCTCCCGGATGGGGCTGAAGACGGGCCACCCCAAGACCAAGCCTGTGAAGGTCAGGACGAAGGCCAGTGACAAGATGCCGAGGCTTGGGAACCAGGCGCCACTGCTGCCAGAGAGACCTTGGGGTGTCCACGCTGCCCCCCAGCTGTCCCCAGAGTGTGGCCCCACACACAGGCCCCAGGAGGGAGGGCTCAGGAGGAGGCCTGTGCTGGCTGGGGTTGCTCCTGGACGGTCCTGTTCTGAGTCCACTCTGTACCCTGTGCCCTTCTTCGTCCCCCTGTTGGTGGCCCAGCGGGAGAGCTACTGGGCACCGTCCCAAGCCCTGTCCTCCTTGGAGACAGCCCCACTTTGTACCGCCGCCAGGAGGAAGCAGCGCAGGTGGCAGTCCACCGTGGAGATCTCAGCCGAGGCCCATCTGGCCAGTGCTCAGGAGCCCAGCCTGGGGCCCGCGAGGTCCCCCGCCAGGAGAGCAGGTGGCCTACAGGCCCAGGGCCGGCCCACGCTGGCCCGCCAGGACGCCTGCTCCGGGAGCCAGTCGGACTCCGCGGAGTGCTCAGCAGAGTGCGCCTCGCTGCTGCAGTCCACCATTGCGGAGAGCAGCGAGGAGGCGGCCAGCGACCACACTGCCAACCGCTTCGGGGATGGGGAGTCCAGCAGCAGCGACTCAGAGGACTGCTTTCAGAGCCACAGCCGCCGCCTGGGAGTGGACGTCGCAGCTGCCAGGCGGGGGGAGCTGGCCTGGCCCCGGGCAGTCCCCCAGCAGCCCCCACGGGCCCCCATGGGTGCAAGGCCTCCCCTACCCCCGGTGCCCAAGCTGTGCCGCATCAAAGCCTCCAGGGCCCTGAAGAAAAAGATCCGCAGGTTCCAGCCGGCGGCCCTGAAGGTCATGACCATGGTGTAAGGCAGGCTCCCTGATGGCCCATCCCTCTGCGTGGACAGGTGTGGGTTTGCAGGTTGGCTTCACTCCTGAGTGGCCACTGGAGGAGCCCCTGGGAGGCCTGGCCTTGGGATATGGCTGCATGCTCTGTGGGGTGATTTTTCTTCCCAGCAGACTCAGGAGAACTTTGAAGTCACAGAGGACACAAGTGGCCTCTGCCCCTCTGACGTCTCTGTCCTGTAGTCTAGTGGTTGCTTTCCTCCCCCTGACCCACTTCAGCCTAAGCCATGCCTCCAGAGACCATTACTGTAGGAATGTGGCGAACTCTCTGCTGGTGCCCGTGTGAACTTGAGCTCATGTTAAGCTCTCCATGTGAATAAACACCAGTTTGCCGTGGTCCTCGCACGGAGAAGCACGCGTCTCCTTGACCTGCAGCCTGGTCCCTGTGCGGCAGGCACCAGGTGCTCCGAGAGCGCCCTCCTTCCTGCGCTGGCCTGCAGGGCAGGAGAGACATGGTGGGAGCAGGGTCCCCCTCGGGGCCCAGGCACTTCCTTTGGGTGTTGTTTTTTTCCAAAGAAAACTCCCCTCGGCCTCTCAAGGAGAAAGATGGAGACTTTTTAACTGAGCTGCTCGGTGAGTGTCTCAGCCTGCACAGCCCACACCAAGCTTTGTCCTGGGCCATCACAGGCTGCTCCAAAGTGCATCCTGGCCCAGAGCTGGAAAAGGGGTTGGGGGCACCAAAGTCCTCACACTTCCGGACCCCCCTTCCTAATTTTGGGAAGAAGCTCTTAAGAAAACTACTGAAAATACTAGTAAATTTATCCCAGTTGTCAAATATTCCTGGAACAAGTAGGCAGCTATGGGTGCAGTCTGAAGGGCCTAACATTGTGAAAGTTGATTTGCATCTTAGAATCCAGAAGAGGACCTCCTGTCCTTGCTGCAAGGCTTCCTGTGCCGGCCATTCCAAGACGCACGGTCCAACTCTCATCCTGTGGGCCCCAGGTGATGGGAAACTGGCTTTGCCAGGACCTAGCCTGTGAGGCCACTGGCCCCTGGGCAAGTCCACAAGGTGCTCGGGGGCTCTGTGTCCCCAGCTGGGCATCCTGGGGAGGTGGTGGCTCCTTCTGCTCACTGGACATCTTCTGTAGCATTTACTGGGGCTTTCAGGAAGCTTCCAGTGAACCACCTGGAAAGTGCACCCCTCCTGCTCTTTGTGAGGCGTGTCCTGTCCTGCATCACCTGTCACTGACCAGGCTCCCATGCAGGCACTGCAGAGGGGAGTGCAGAGGGTTTGGGAGGCTCAGCCTCTCTGCTCATCTCCCTGGAGAGCCGGCCTGACTCCTGATCATTCAGGTGCCCCCTGCCCCAGCATGCAGGCCTGTCCACAGCCCTGAAAACCAGCCAGAACACCACACCACCCCAAACCAGTGGGCAGAAAGGGTCCTCAGTGACCACAGTGCAGAGCAGCCAGGTGCGGCCTTCCCCTTGCCCTGCCCGCTGTGTGTCTGTCTGTCTTCCTCAGCAGCTTGCCCTCTCCCTGTCCACCCTCCTTCCTCTCACTCTCTACTGACTGTCATTAAAGAAAAATGTTCCAGGGACACTTACTAAAGTGGGCGAGGGAGACGCTAGGCAGGACCATCCTGACAGGATCAAGGACACTGCAGTGGGATCCCCAGGAGGCAGGGGCTCAACTCTGAGCAGCATGGGCCAGAGGGACGCTATGGCCAAGCAGCAGGTGGGGGTCTCTGAACAGGAAATGACCAAGAGGGGCATCTGGGGTTGGGGACTGTGCCTAAATCCCCCCACAGGAGTGTCCTGAGGGCAGACCTGGTCCTCAGATTTCCCATAGGGAGAGCCCAGTTGGACCTGCAAGGCAGGGGTTCTTAGGAACCCGACTCAACCAGCCCTTGCCGAGACCAGATTTTACAAAGACACTCACTGGTGGGCTGGGGAAGCTCCAGTAGCCCACCACAGAGTGGTCTGAGGATCCCAGTCTCTCAGTGGGGCCAACAGACATTTTGATTTCCTGAGCTGGACCCTTGCTTTCTGCTCTCAGTTACTCTCAAGGAGGTTTGGAGCAAGTGAATGCAATTCTTATGATTCCTAATGGTTCCCCTGGCTGCGTGCCTGATCCACCCTCAGCAGTGAGCAGGACCGTGCAGCCGGGGGACAGCCAGTGGCCAGTGTGTGGCCTCAGGCTGCTTTCACAACTGGGCTGAACCGACTTCCTTTCATAAATGAGGTTGACAGTAGCTTTGGGTTTAGAATGAAGACCAAATTGACAATGTTAGACGTGGAACCCTGGTCTTCTGGGCTCAACATGAGTGCCTTGAGCCAGGACATAGCCTCCTGGTGGGGTGAAGAGTCCCCCAGGCTCTTAAGACACGTGGGCAGGCTGCAATGCGCAGGCTCTGGGGCAGGTGTAATTCAAGGAAGTAATTACATACTCACAACCAGGCACAGTGACCCATGCCTGTGATCCTAGGGACTCAGGAGGCTGAGGCAGGAGGACTGCAAAGTTCAAGGCCAGCCTGGGCAACTTAGTGAACAACATTCTCAAAATAAAATAAAAAGGGCTGGGATGTGGCTTACTGGTAGACGTCATGCATGGGTGAGGCCTTGGGCTTGACTCCCAGGACAGCCAAAAAACAAAACAAAACGGAAAACACAGTTACAAGTCAGAGCACCAGTGATGGACGAGAAGCCCCTTGAGGCCATGGGTGGATGGTCCAGGGTGGACTCAGGGAGGAGTGCCCAGAACAAGCGTGAGCCGAATGTTGCACAGGACACTGTCCATGCATCCATCCGCCTGAGAGCAGCTTCTAGCCAGTGTGGTTATCTTCCAGACAGACATGGGTGGCCATTCGCAGTGAGGAGACCCAGCAGGCAGGCTGTGGCCTGTGACATGGGGACTCAGGGAGGCACCAATGGGCGTACCCAGAGGCAGAGGAACTCACTCATCCCTCCTGCTGAGAGCTGAGGGTTCAACTTCTGGCCCGTGAGAAATGCTTTGTAGCTTCTAGCATGATTGAAATAAAATATTTTAGCTAAATAAATAAATAGAAACAAAGTGAGAATCAAAGTAAGTAAGTAACCTCCACCTGCTCCCCTACCCCCACTGCTGCTTCCTTGATTCCGCTGCCGCCAGCCTGAGATCGCCTGGAGGTCTTCTATCTGGTTGCTGCTGCCCAGAAGAAACCGTGGCCCCCATGCAACTGAGGCCCACACTGCTGCTGACCCCCGGAGATCGCCTGGTGACGCTGCCCCCACAGCTGCCATTGTGGCTACCGCTGCTGCTGACCCACTGCCTGCTGCCAACAACCACTGCCACTTCCCCTGCCACCGTGGCCTAGAGAACTGCTGTGGGGAGACTCTGGGTTTGGCTGCAGGTGGCTGCACCCACTTGGGGACACCAGCCAGGGCCTGGGGCCTGGGTGCCAGCAGGTTTACCACCACAGGAGCCTCTGCCTGGGGACTCCAGCTGGGACCTGCAGGTCCAGTGGGGGTGCCTGCGGGTTTGGAGGAGCCTGGGGTCGTCCTGCTGAGGGAGCTGGTGGCCCTTGTCTTGCTGCTGCATCTCGGGATTGCTCCTTGGCATGAGTGTGACCTGGTGGTCCCTCTGCAAGTAGCAGCAGCACTGAGGTCTTGGGACTGCAGGTGGCCGTGCCTGGGTGACTGAAGCCCAGATCAGTGGGATAGAGACTGGGCTGGGAGGACGGATCTGGGTCTGGCGATCCCGAGAGACATCTGAGAGAGGGCTGAGAAACTGTCGAACACTGAGAGAGACAGTTCGACTTTCCAGCAAGATTTATTGTATTTTATTTTTTGATCCACTAATCTCTCTGCCATATTTGGAACAGGATGTATTTTATGCATCAGTGTGTGGAGGACAAGGACATATGATTGGTGTTTTGCAGTTTTGTGGTATTCTTATGTCTTTAATTTTTTCTGTTTGTATTCTTCCTCTCTCTGTCTGTTTTCTTGGATTTTCTTTCCCACTTTTCTCCAACCAACAGCCAATCTCTGTCGGCTCCTCTTCCACTCTTCCTGTGAACAGTGTGTACTACACCACCTCTCTTCTCTCATCCACCACTTGAAATTGTAAATCATTTTAACAGATATTCTGTTTACACTATAGACAGTTATTGAACTCATCATTGTGGTTTAATGAGAGAAAGCAGTAGATGCCTTAGTGGGAGCTATTAAGTTTAAGGCTATATATTGTGTGCACTGGGTGCTGTTGATATTGGTCTCACCAGTAACAGTGAGGTGCTGGAAACCTCAGGGACACTATAGGTCTTCAGGGTAGAACCTACCCTGCCTTAGATCCATACTTTAGATGGGAAAACACACTAACAACATGAAAAAAACAGGGGAATAAAGTGCCCCAAACAAACCAAGATGCATCAACAACAGAAGGCACCGATAATACAGTAGAAGAAATGTCCAAGAAGGAGTTCAGATTGTACATAGTTAAACTGATATGTGAAGTATAAGGAGTGAAATCAAAGAAAAAATACAGGAAGTGAAAGACCACTTCAATAAAGAGTTAGAGATCATGAAAAAAAAAAGAAAAAAAATGAAAAAAGAAAAGAAACAAGCAGAAATCATCAAAATGAAGGAATCAGTAATTGAAATTACAAATTCAACAGAAAGCATCACCAACAGATTAGACCACTTGGAAGACAGAACCTCAGACAATGAAGGCAAAATATATAACCTTGAAAGTAGAATTGACCATGCAGAGAAGATGGTAAGAAACCATGAACAGAACATCCAAGAATTATGGGATAACATGAAAAGACCAAATTAAGAGTTATCAGAATCAATGGAAGAGCAGAGGCACCAAAGGAATGCACAATCTTTTCAATGATACAGTAGCAGAAAATTTCCCAAACCTAAAGAATGGAATGGAAAATTAAATACAAGAGGCTTACAGGACCCCAAATATACAAAATTACAGCAGACCCACACCAAGACACATTATAATGAGAATGACTAACACAGAGAATAAAGATAAAATCTTAAAGGCCGTGAGAGAAAAAATCAAATTACATACAGGGGGAAACCAATTCGGATCTCAACTCCTTTCTCAGCCCAGACTCTCAAAGCTGGGAAGTCTTGGAATAATATATTTCAAGCTCTGAAAGAAAATGGGTGCCAACCAAGAATTTTATATCCAGAAAAATTAAGTTTCAGATTTGAAGATGAAATTAAAACCTTCCATGATAAGCAAAAATTAAAGAATTCACAGCTAAAAAGCTACACTACAGAGCATTCTCAACAAAATAGTCCATGAGGATGAAGTGAAAAAAAAGTGAAATCCAGCAAAGGGAGACTCTGCACTAAAGGGACATTCAACAAGTGAGAAACTAAGACAAATCCAGAAATAAATCAAAAACCAGAAATTAATCAAAATGACAGGGAATAGAAATCATATCTCAATAATGACATTGAATGCTAATAGCCTAAACTCATCAATCAAAAGACATAGGCTGGCAGATTGGATTAAAAAGCAAGACCCAACAATATGCTGTCTTCCAGAGACTCAGCTCATGGGCAAAGACATCCACAGCCGAGGGTGGAAGGCTGGGGAAAAACTGATCACTCATAAGGATTGCGTAAACAAGCACGAGTGTCCATCCTCATCTCAGATAAAGTAGACTTCAAACCAAAGTTAATCAGAAGAGACAAAGAAGGACGTTTCATACTTCTTATTGGAAGTATATATAAAGCAGGACATAACAATTATAAATATTTATGCCCCAAACAATGGAGCATCTATGTACAACGAACAAACCCTTCTCAATTTCAAGAGTCACAATCCAACAATACTGAGGGACTTTAACACACCTCTCTCACTACTGGATAGATCTTCCAAACAAAAACTAAATAAGGAAACAATAGAACTAAATAATACAATCAATAATTTAGACTTAACAGACATATATAGAATATTTCATCCATCAATGAGCAAATATACTTTCTTATCAGCGGCACATGGATCCCTCTCTAAAATAGACCATATCTTATGCCACAAGGCAACTCTTAGTAAGTACAAAAAAGAGAAATAAAAAAAAGCAGAGATAATACCCCACATTCTATCAGAACACAATGGAATATAATTAGAAATCAATGATAAAATAAAACATAAAAGCTCATGTAACAAATAGAAACTAAATAATGCACAATTAAATGATGAATGCATAGTAGAAGAAATCAAGGATGAAATAAAAAAATCTTAGAGGTAAATGAGAACACTGAAACAATATATCAAAATCTCTGAGACACTATGAAAGCAGTACTAAGAGGAAAGTTTATTGCATTGAGTGCATTCATTAAAAGAATAAAAAGTCAACAAATAAATGACCTAACTACATCTCAAAGCCTAGAAAAAGAAGAACAGATCAACACCAAAAGCATTAGAAGACAGGAAATTATTAAAATCCGAGATAAATCAATGAAATTGAGACAAAAGAAACAACTGATAAAATTGACAAAACAAAAAGTTGGTTCTTTGAAAAAAATAAATAAAACAGATAAACCCCCTGGCTGTGCTAAGGAAGAGAAAAAGAGAGAAAACTCAAATTACTAAAATACAAAATGAAGAAGGAAATATCACAAAGGACATGTCGGAAATACAGAAGATAATTAGAAACTATTTTGAAAATTTTATCTAGTAAAATAGAAAATATCAAAGACATCATCAAATATCTAGAGACATGTGACCTACCCAAACTGAGTGAGGAGGTCATACATGATTTAAACAGATCAATTTCAAGTAATGAAGTAGAAGAAGCCATCAAAAGCCTACCAACCCAGAAAAGCCCAGGACCAGATGGATTCTCAGCTGAGTTCTACAAGACTTCCAAAGAGGAATTAACACCAATACTCCTCAAAGTATTCCATGAAATAGAAAAAACTCTTTCAAACTCATTCTATGAGGCTAATATCACTCTGATTCAAAACCAGACAAAGACACATCAAGGAAAGAAAACTTCAGACCCATATCCCTGATGAACATAGATACAAAAATTCTCAATAAAATTCTGGCAAATTGCATACAAAAAATGGGATGGATTCAAATTAAAAAGTTTCTTCTCAGCAAAGGAAACATTAATAATGTGAGGAGAGAGCCTACAGATTTGGAGAAAATCTTCACCACATGCACCTCTGATAAAGCATTAATCTCTAGCATATATAAAGAACTAAAAAAACTTAACACCAAAAAAAAAAACCCCAATCAATAAATGGGCTAAGGAACTAAACAAATTGCAAAATGGAAAGCAGTATGGAGATTCCTCAGAAAATTGGGAATGGAAACACCATTTGACCCAGCTATCCCAAAGGACTTAAAATCAGCATAGTATAGTGATGCAGTCACATCAATGTTTATAGCAGCTCAATTCACAATAGCTAGACTATGGAACCAACCTAGGTGTCCCTCAACAGATGAGTGGATAAAGAAAATGTGGTATATGTGCTCAATGGAATATTACTCAGCTTTAAAGAAGAGTGAAACTATGGCATTTGCCAGTAAATGGTTGGAGTTGGAGAATATCCTGCTAAGCAAAATAAGCCAATCCCACAAAACCAAAGGCTGAATGTTTTCTCTAATATGCAGATGCTAATCCACAATAAGGCGGGGGGCACTAGGGAAGAATAGCGTTACCTTAGATTAAGCAGAGGGAAGTGATGGGAGAGAAGGAGAGGGGATGTGGGGTTAGGAAGATAGTAGGAGGAAACAGACATTATCACTGTGTGCATATATGTGACACGTGACCAATACGATTCTGCAACATGTCCACTCAGAAAAATGAGAAATCACACCCCATCTACGTACGATGTATCAAAGTGCATAAATGCATCCTACTGTCAAGTGTAAGTAATTAAAACAAATAATTTTTTTGAAAAAAGAAAGTAAATAATTACCGTGTTAGAGAAAACCCCTCACATACTTTAGCACTTTCTACTGTATCATTTATGAAAACAGATGTGTTATCTTCAGAAATTAGATTCAGGGACGCCACTGGTCCTTGGAAGGGCTTCCTCGGTGTCCACTTTGTGCCCAGTGCAGAGAATCCTAGCCCTGCAGGACAGAGTCCGGTGTGACTGACAGCTGCTGGGTTCTTAGCACTGAGCTCCCAGAGCATGGGAAGCCCCCAGGGCCCCCGACAATTCCACCCGGTCCCACCTTTCCATTAGCTACTTAACCAGCCAAGCTGGTGAAAAATGGTCAAAAGTGGTGAGATTCTCATACGTCGCAGACTCCGTGGGCCTTCGATGCAAGGCGCCCCATTTGTGATCAGTTTGCAAGACATTCTTCTAGAGGTGAAGGTCTAGAGGTGTTCATCCTGACTTCCTCCCCAACGTTTCACAGAGAGAACTGACTCCCAAGGCTTCAGACTGGACCCCCCTGGGCCCTCCTGGGCATCGCATAGACCCACCCCAGGCAAGTGGGAGCCGTGTGTCAAGGCGTGTCCACCCACACCAAATGGCCGCTTGTGCTGAAGAGGTCAGGAAGGGCAGGGAACGGGTCCCTTTGGCCTCCCCTCACTAGGAGACATCCCTCACTGCCGCTGCCCTAGTGCCACTTGTCTTCCTCGTGACTGGAGCAAGGTGGGACTAACAAGAGGTCCTGCTCCGTTCTCTCTTCCACTCAATTGCATTTATTGAGCACCGGCTGTATGCTGTATACGGGTGAGAGCGCTTCTGGAAACAGTATCCTTGTGGAAACAGGGGACCCGCTCTGGGGAAGCTCCTTAGAGAAGGCCTGCAGGCCGGATGGGCTCAGAGCGGCAAGTGCAGTCCTTGGTGAGTCAGGGGCTGGGCTGGGTTGAGGGGAGGTGGGAGGAAGGAGGGAGGAGGGAGAGGAAGAGAAAGGGAAGGTGCAAGAGCAGCTGGGATGAGGGCCAGAGCAGGGGCCTGGGCTGGGGTTGAGGCGGGACAGGAAGTGGGCATAGGCTGCCCTCGGGACCCAGGTGGACAGTCGCCCCTGGGGGCCTTGATGGGTGGATCGACACGAAGACCCACCAGACAGAAGAAGAAGGCCTGTCTGGGGAGTGAGACTCAGGCCCGCCCAGGAATGGCAGGCCTGGAGGGAGGGGGCCGTGGGGCCTGAAGGCCTGGGCTGGGGAGGCTGACCATAATCAGATTTGCGTCTAGAAAGACCACTGTCTGACCCAGGTTTGTGACGGGGACCCCGTGCTGGGGGAGGCTCCGGGACCCCTGCTCTTCCGCAGAGCTCCCTCTGGGATCCGCCCCGTCTCTGTGGTGGTCACACACAACTGCAGCTCAAGGAAAACGGGGTTTCCCGGTGCCACCTGCGCCCTGTGAGAGCGGAAACAGGACCCTGCAGAAACGGGCTCCTTCAGGCTTTCTATCTCCATCTTTACATGTTTGGTCAACACTTGGGTCTTATCTTCGTTTCAGCCACAGTCTCCTCATCAAGAGCAGAACCCACAACGGAATGAAGCGAGTCTGGCATCAGCTCCATCTCCCTCCGTCTGTGTACCCCTTCCCACTTCAGGACCTGCTGTGGAATGTGTCACAGGCGGACGTCTGGTGGAAGCCCACTAGTGCGCAGCGACGGCCTTCGGGGGGGGGGGGGGTCTGAAGCCCCGGAGCCTGTGGTGGTGGGTGGGGCATCCGGGTGTGGAGGGTGCACAGAGTAGGTGTGCTTGGGGTGCTGGGTGTGCACAGCATAGGGCTCTGAAGCCAGAGCCCGTGTCCTGTGGAAGGCACCTCACCTATGTCAAGCAATGAGAAAGGCTCACTTGTTGTTTGTAATTATTTACTCACTTTGCCAAAGTTCCAACTGCTCGGCCCAGCGGAGGTTTGGGGATCCAGGCTCGGGCAGACCCAGGTGCGCTCGCACCTGCCCACACAGGACGGCCATGACGAGCCACAGCCAGGCACTTGGCTGTTCCTTTCCTTCCCTCCTGTCATGCTGCAGCAGGGACAGCCGTCAGCCTGAGCTTGGCTCCGACTCGGGGTGCAAAGGGAAGCTCTTTCAGAACTGGCCTGGGCACGGGGCCCTGGCAGAACGCTCCTGTCTGCAGACCATCCCAGACACCCACAGCCCCAAAGCTAAGGAGCCCGAGGAGGCCCCCCGCAGGGTCAGGACGGCACTGGCGGGGGCCGGAAAGGACGCGAAGGGGGCTGGGTGAGGTGTGCAGCCCCGTTGCTGATCTTCGACCCAGGGTCCCCAGCACATCTCTGTTGTCCCTGTGGTGCTCTGGGCTCTGTGTCCACAGGACCATATGCACAGCCCACTGCAGTGTCGTTTATCACCCCGAAAAACAGCCAACCTGCTTCCTGGAGGGGGGCAGGGTTGCCCAAACTGTGGCTTGTCCATGGCTCAGAAGATCGTGCCGACATTGGAGGGAGGATTTTGGATATCTCAGTAAGAAAATTAAAATGGAAAATGATATTCAAAAATATGAAATGGCAGAGTGAAAGATCAGAATAGAAAACCGTGGTTACATGAAATTTCAGCTAAGAGAAAATGTATGCATGTGAGAAATGGTAATAGATTCACTTCATCAGGGTGGAAAGTGCTTTTTGTTCTAGTTTTCTGCTTTTCTAATGTTCTGCTTTTATAACTGAATGCTGTATTTGAATAATAAAAGGGTGTTTTCTTTCGCAGCACCAGGAAGTGCCTTGGGTGGTGGGGCCCAGTCTGTCTGAGCAGAGGCAGCCTGGCGACCAGAGCCTCCGGTGAGCTGGGGTGCCAGTTCTGGCCACAGACAGACACGGTGACAGGTGTGTGTGGGCCCCAGGGACAGGACTGGTACATGAGTGGCCACTGCACCACACTCAGTGTGGTTGGTGGCACGCTGCCTGGCCCACTCCTCATCTCCCATGCATGTTAGAATCTGTTGTCTTTGGATGTGCGAGGGCCACCGTTGCTAAGCACCACAACTGAGAAGTGCTGTCCACAGCTCTGGAGCCTGGCATCTGGGACCGGGATTGGGGAGCTGCTCTTTCAGGGCTGGGGAGGGTCTCCCAGACCTCACCCCTGGGCTGACAGGTACTGGGTCTCCCCGTCTCTTTATACCATCTTCTCTATGTGCCTGTCCACCTCTGTGGACCTCACCTAAGCAAGCCTCTATGGAGGCTTCATTCTGAGGTCCAGGGTGGGATTCCCACTCACCCTTTAAGGGCAGACATGATCAACCCACAAAGGCCCTTTCTCTAAAGTCTGAAAATTCCTACAGACAGGAAGAGGCACACCTGCCCCTACAGAGGAAGGAACTGAGAAGTCACAGTGACCGACAGCCCACCAGCAGCAGGCCTCGAGCTGGGCTGGGTGGACTCTGCTGTTGGCCTTCACCCCTCTCCGGGGGACTCAGGCTGCATCCCCTTCTGGGTTTGTAGCAGGAGCTACGGTGCTGGAGGCTCTTGTTCAATATACAGAAACTCAGGCGACAATTTCAAACCCCAATTCCAGAGAGGCTGGGATTTTCTGGGTAGAAATGTGAATCTGAGAGACAACCTTGTTGTCTGTTTCAGTGACTCCCCAAGTAGGAGAGCTGACTGTCTTTGGAAGGTGAGCGGGCGGGAGCCCTGCACCCTCCAGCCCTGCTCACAGTCCACACCCCCACCCAGCAAGGCCAGCTGCTGCCCACGGCCTCCATGCTCACACCTGCCCAGGTGACTGGAGAAGAGAGTGGGTCCAGAGCCCTCTGTCAGATGGAGCACCCCAGAGAGGGCGAGAGAGGGTGCCCGGGCTGGGCTGTGGGCAAGGGCTCTGCGGCCAGGGGGAACGCACAGAGGAGAGAAGGCTCGCCGCGCTGTACGGTCATTCTTGGTCCTCCTCCATGGCTTGGGCAGCAGGCTGGGAACGCAACGCAGCTTCTGCGGAATGGACAGAGGCCACTCAGGCCTAGCACCTCGGCAGGGGTCACCTCCAGAGGAGCTCCCTGGCCGCAGCCCAGGGCAGCAGGCCCAGACCTTCCCTCACTATAGAGCATTCGCCTGCTGACGTTCTGCAGAGCTTGCTTTCTTGATTTCACTATTTATGCACAAATAATTACTCATAAAATTTATTAGTTTAGTTCTTCATTTCAGCAAAACTGGTGTTTGTGTCTCTGTGAGATAATGCAATTGCTCTGTAAGAAAAGCCATGCTCGTCCCAGGGGCACACCCATCTTCACCATGGCTCCGCCCTGGCGGGTGCCTGGGCAATCATCCAGCACAGGGAGGGCTGCCTCCCTCCAGACAGCTGCCTTCCACAGGCCTGTAAGAGGCCAGCTCTGCCCCGCCTCCTGATGGACCCTGCCGGTCCCTGGCCCGCCTGCCCGCAGGTGCTGCCAGCGTCCCCCAACCAGCACCCGGCTGCAGGAGCCGGCAGGCCGAGGGGCAGCCAAGGGGAAGCTGAGGGCTGGCTCCTGCATCATGGCTCTCGACCCCGCGGCGGCTCAACATCTCCCGGGTCAGCCCACTGTGCAGGGGCTCCGGCACAGGTTCCTGAAACCACCCGGGAGGCCGAACAAGGCAGCCTGGTGCAGGACACGGCTGCCACCCCGGATCCAAGATTGACAGACACAGACCACCGACTCCTCGGGCGGGGGCAAGCCTCGGGGTGCCAGCTGTCGCCACTGTCAGGCTGTGAGGCAGCAGGGTGACCAGGACTGGCAGGTCCAGACTGCCTGGCTGCACACACCTGCCCTCCCCATCCCTGCAGCCATCTCCCACCTGCACCAGGGACTCTTCAGTCCCGTGTGTAGACCGAGGGGCTCTGTGTCGGGTACGGAAGTGCTGGGCCTTGTCTCTAGGAGAACTCCAATGAGGACACCTTCTGGAACTTTCCAAGTGCTTGGGACGAATGAGAACATGTACAGCCTTCTCACAGGGGAGAGAAGATGCTCTCTCAGAGGCACAGCCACACTGAGACCCAGCTGGACACAGTCCCCTGGTCCCCATGACACCTGGCTGCCATGCCCAGAGGGGCAGTCGCACAGCCACCCAGGCCGCGCCACACCCACCCCCCCACCTCACCGGCCTGCAGGGTGCCGTGCCCCATGGGTCACGTCAGGAAAGAGGGCACAGGCCCTCACTCACATACAGCACCAGAAACAGTCCAGGGCAGAGGACAACATGCAGGAGAACGGTGAGTCCCTGTCCAGGGCACCCACAGTGGCGCCCTGCCTGGGAGGCCGTCCCTCTCTGCCCCACGGTCGTCTGGGCAGCTTTCAGATCTAACTCCGTCTCTTCCCACCTTCCTCCTGCTGCGCCCTGCAGCCCGAGGCCTTCCGCCCGACTCACCAAACAGCATAGTGGACTTGTGAAGCAACAGTGCTGAGAGTCAGGCGTGGATAGGAAGGAAAAGTGGTTTCTAAACCCCAGAGGCCTGGGAAGGAGGGAGGGCAGGATGCAGGCCCCTCACGGCCTGCCCAGCGGGACTGGGGCTCCAGCGACTGGACCAGAGGAGCGGCTCTGAGGCCAGCCTCCGCTCCCTGGCTGCAGAGAGCAGAACAGGAGGGTGGACACTGCCCAGAGTGGCCCAGGAGTGGCTGAGCCCAGTGATGCTCATTTTTCTGGTTTATGAAATGAGGGTGACCATAGAGTCTGCGTGGTTTTAAAAAGAAATGCAGAGCAGGTGGGATGTGTCTGCCGCTCAGAGGACGATGGGCTCTTTTCTCGGGTCTTGGTCTTCATCTGCAACCCCTCTAAGTTCCCACATCCCCAGTGCGCATGCTTTGCCTGATACTTCCCATTTCTCATTACTAGTTCAGTGAAACAGTAAAGTGCTTGCAACTTGATTTTCTCTCCCAAAGAAACGTGTGTTCTATTAGTAAGTCAAAAGTGTCGACAGGTTTTGTAAGGTTGAGGCCAGGCCTCTGTGTCTGATGACGACAGGATGCTTGTCTCTGACGCGCTGTTCTGCCTGCCCCGCCAAGCCTGGTGTTGATCGCTGCAGCAGTCCAAGGCCTCCTGGCAGCTGGGTCCTGTGGCCAGGCGTCTGCTCTGCTCTAACAAGCAGCACCGCCTGAAGCCGCAGGGCATGCTCCTGTGGGCCTGGCTGAAAGACAGGTGTAGATAGGACGCCTAGAAATCGGTGTGCGCGTGGCGTGTCCCTGCTGTCTAACTCCGAGTGGTCTCAGGCAGACAGTGCTGTCTCTGAGTGAGGCACCGGAGTGAAGGACTTCGGACTTGAGCTCTGACTCCAGGATCAGGATGGACACATTCCTTTGATCACCCCGGACTTCTGATGGGTGTTCACAGGCCCCGGGTCCCCCTTGGTCCCTGACAGCCACCACGGTGGGGAGTGGAGAGGACAGGGCTGGCTGTGCTCTGTGGGGTGCAGACTCTGAAGGGAGGACTGCCCCGGAGCTGACTTCAACCCCAACCCGTGAGCACAGGCAGAACCAAGCACGTGCCCTGGGAGGGTGGAGGACGAACCCTGGCCCCCGGGGCCCCCTCCCAGCCCCTGGCTCCCATCCTTCCTGACTTCAGTTGCACCCACAGAGGATCTTGCTTTAGAGCCTCTTGCCCTCCAGCACTGGGACAGGGACCGGGCCAGGAAGGCCCAGCCTGCAAGCCTCGGGTGTCAGACTCAGTTAGATGCGACGGAGCCAACTCGGGGAAGGCAAAGGGTCTCCCGAGCAAGGAGACAAGCGGAGAGGTTCGCCTCTTGTGTGGAACGGCAGGACGGGCGGGAAGCCCGCTGCAGGTCCCACACGCAGCTCAGTGACCTGCCCACTTACTGCTGTCGCTCAGGTGTGGACAAGCCTGGTCGGGACTTCTCTCCATGAGCAAAGAAGGCTTTGAAACACCCCCGAGCGTGCGGGACTCGGGAGCCAGTGCGGCCTGGGCCCTCCTACCTTGTCCAGGGCCCAGTGCTCGGGCCTCGCCTAGCGCCTGCCCGGAGCTCTCCAGTCAAGTGTCCCTCCCAGCGTGTCTCTCAGGCCAGCTCCCGGTGAGCAAGACAGAGCCCCAGAATGGGAAGAACCTGGGGACATGAGGGACCCCGAAGGGCACAGGACCCCAAGGCTCTAAAGACCCCAGGCTGGAGGGGGATCAGGAACCTTAGGAGACCTGGGAAGGGGACCCCAGGACAGCGGGGGTGATGGTGCATTGGGCCAGAGGCAGGACTTGCGGGATGCAGGATGGAGACTGCTGGCCCGGCTGAAGCACTCCTGCCCTCCCACCCTGTTCCCTGGAGAAGGTGATAGCCTCATGAACACGTGTCCTCCCCTGTGGGAGAGCGGGAGGTGGGACAGGAAGATGGGGTCAGGCTCCTGCTCTGAGCTGGAGTCTGAGTCAAGCTTAAACCCAACACGCGCTGGTCTCAGGCAGACAGTGTCTCTCTCTCCTCAGGATTCTGGCCCCTCCAGGGGGTCCTGTGAGAATAAAAGACACCCAGGAGCTTGTGGTGCCGCAGCCGGGGGACCCAGCACCAGGACCTGACTCTGTGCCTGGTCTTGGCCACTCTCTCAGTCTGTGTGCTGCATGCACAGAGGAACCAGTCCAGTGCAGCACCCTGACCTGTGTGCCGCAGGGGGGACACGAGCCCGTCCTCAGGACCCCAGCCCACCCAATGCTCCCACCTCCTTGCTCCTGCCCGGCCGGGGAAGCTGGGGCTTTGACAAGGTGGCATGTGCTTGCATTTTACCCGTTTCTCCTGCCCACCCCAGGTCCAGGCTTGAGCGGTCTTTCAGAGACCGTCACAGAGCACAGGCAGAACCTGCTTACCACACAGGTGACATGGGCAAAGGACACCAGGGTAGAGCCCAAGACAGCTTCCTGTCCCCGGCCTGCAGCCCTGTGCAGTTTAGACCCCTGGAGATTGAGACTTCTCAAGTTACACATCAGTCACACAGACGGGGCCTAGCCCTCCACATAAGTTAAACGTTAAACCCCATTGGGGGGGGGGCAGCCGGCAGTGGAGGCGCGTTCCCGGCTGTGACCTGTCCCAGCAGCTCCGCTAGGTGTGGGTCTCCAGTGAGACGCCAGCCCCTGGTGGCTGCCCCTTCCAAGAGGGACAGGGATGGCTGTGCCTCACACTGGCTTAGGGAGGGCGACCAGGTGCTCTGGGGAGAGCCAGGGCCAGCAAGCGTGGCCCAAGGCTTTCATTGTTCCCTTGGCCTGGTGACACTGGGCCAGCAGTGAGGGGAGGCCCCTGGCGCGCAGTGGGACTGGTCGATGGTGTGGGAAGCTGCGGTCAGGAGTGTCCTGGAGGAGATCCAGGCCCCAGCTGTACAAGACGGGGCAGCTCAGGAGTGGGGTTGAAGTTCTCTGTGGGGCCAAGGGGAACCCAGCAGCCACCGTCTCCCAAGAGCACAGACAGAGACGAGAGAACCCAGGGTGGAGGCCAGGCCATCAGGGTGGCACAGCTCCCAGGGCAGCCTCCGGTCCTGGAGGCCTTGGCTGGCCAGGACAGGGCAGCTGGGCCAGACCTCCAGGGCCTTCCCAGCAGTGCCGGCCAGCGGCTCTCCCCAGCGCTGTGGCCCGCAGGGGCCAGGCCACGGTCAGCGTCCCCAGCCCAAGCGGGACCCGGCACACCAGCTCAGGCGCATCAGAAGAGAAAGCGCTCCTTTGAGCTCCTTGAATGAGAGGAGCCAAAGCCATGTCCAGACCATCCCACCCTGCGGGCTGAGCATGCCTGCAAGCACAGGCCCCAGGAGGGGCAGTGGGACTTCCAGAAGCCCAGGTTAGGCCTCCCCAGGAGCAGCTCTGGGGGTCTCCCCCACTCCAGAAGCCCAGGTTAGCCCCAGAGCTCTGGAGGCAGCCACAGCAGCCCAGACCAGGCCTGTGTAGGCCACAGGGACCTCAGAGGAGCTGTTCCTGACGGAATCCGCTGACTCAGCAGAGAGGGTGCCGGCTGGACGTGGGGTGGAAACAGAGCTGGGAGCACTCTGGCGGGCTGCCCCGGCCTGTCCAGCAACCGTCCAGTCCCAGGAGGAGAGGGCTGGCTCCGGAACGCCTGGGCTGTTGCTATCTAAATAAGGGATTTAGCAGACACACCCTCCCTCTCCCGCTCTGCACAGACTTGCTGGTCACAGGAGGGCACAGGGGCTGACTGGGAGCCTTGACGGGGATTCAACGTGTCATTTCTCCTCACCACACTTGAATCTCCCACATGGTACTATTTTAAGATAAACTTCCCTCGAGCTTTGTGCAAAAGGAGGGCTGCACACATCCTTGTCTGTTTTGAAAACGCATGTACCTTCAGGGTGAGACGTGGGAGTGGGATTCATCGTGCTCCGTCCACTCCCAGACCTTGGAGTGGCTCCGCTCAGAAACCTGCTCCATGAGAAAGACTGGTTCGCCCCCAGCCGCTCTTTGTAGTGGGGTCTGATCAGCTCTGGCCAGGGGGAATGGAGAGGTGGAGATGGACACTCTGGTTTCGGTGGCTTTTAAACTGAGACGACCTGAACCTTCCCCCCGGGTGCCGAGGAACCTCTGCTGAGACAGTTGGCCGTGCTTTCAGAATGTGCCTTTGTAGGCTGCTCAGGGCACAAATCCCAGATGCTCCCCACAGAGTCCCTCAATCACATCAATCAACATCGAGAGCAGGGTGTTGGGTCCCGCTGGGCAACAGCCAGGTGGCGGGCACCCGGCTCTGTGGCGCACTGAGCTCCCCTGGGCTTTACCTGTGGCCGGGCTTCGTCTTGGCAACAGGCCTGCTTGTGCCTGTTTTGAGGTCCTTGGGGAGAGGAGTGCGCAGAAGGGTGTGTTAAAAACCAGGAAATCCACACTGCGGGGTCCAGTGTTCCCCTCCTGGGCCTGGGGAGAAGTGGGGCCTGCTCTGCCTCCAGAGCCTCCGTCCAGGCCTGCACGGCCTCTGTGCCCTGCCCACCCAAGGGCAAGATTGTCTTCCCCAGGCTTCGTCCCTCACCACTCCAGGTTCTCCAAGCTGCCTAGCCCCCCACGGGGAGGGGCACGCTGCAGAACCCCCACCTGCCACCCACCGCCTCTGTGGGTGAGGCGGACAGCAGGTGTGGACCCACACCCTTCTCCACGGGCCTTCCTCTGGGCCACAGTTGGATCCCAGTCCCTCTGGTCCCTACATTCCTGCCCCGAGCTCGCCATTCCCTTGATAAACAGACAAGCAAAACCCTCCTCCAGAATCGGCTCTTGAGCCCGTTGTTTCCTCCTGAAATCAGCTGCAATGTCTGCAGAGACCGGGAAGGCAAGATGGCCCGGGAGGGAGAAGTCCCACCTCCGAGGTGGAAAACCACGTGACCTCTGCTCCCCGCAGCTGGGGACAGGCAGCCCTGGGTGCGGACAGGCTCAGGACCAGTCTGTTCCAGGAGGTGAGGTGGCATGGAGGAGGGGAAGAGCGTGGAGGCCATCTCCCTGGTGGACTCTCTCACCCAGGGACACCAGCCTCGTGGGCTCTGTCCTTGGGGTTAGGGGTTGGAGACACCTTGCTCTTCTGTCTGTCTTCTTCCATGCTACACAGCAGGCAGGTGAGCAGGCGCTCGGCACCATCCTCACACGCAGGGGACCAGGGGCGACGTGCGGTGGGAAGCCCCAGGAAGGCCGAGAGCACTGGCCGTTGGTGGGCGTCTCTCCTGTAATCCGTGCGTGTGGTCAGCACCTCCCTGGTTGTGGGTGACAGCCACAGAAGCGCCACCTCCTGTGAGGCCACTTGAGGTTTTCACCCCGTGTCTGTTGCAGAGGGTGGGGTGCAGCACCTGGGGAAGGAGTGTCTTCAGTGTCTACATGAACAGGGTGCTCCGCCCCAGGAGGAGCTGGAAAGCCGCAGGCAGCCCCGGGTGCACAGCTGCAGGGTTTGGGTGTCCGCAGACGGGTCCAGAGGAAGAGTGAGTCCTGGTATTCACTCTCCTCGAGACCCCACTTCTCATGCCCGGCTCTGCGGAGGGACAAGGCCTCCACTGCACTGGATGCCAGCCGGGTCGACTGAGGAGCAGACGAGCAGGCCCGGCAACCAGGACTGGCCGCTGGAGGACGGAGACAGACCTGACTCCTTACTTCTTCAAGGGTGGCTTGTAACTTGCTTGAGGTGGGACTTCCTAGAAGTCCCAGCAGGGCGGCTCCTCTCCTGGCCTCCCTGGGTGTGCCCCACTCACAGCATGCAGGGTGAGCCCAGTGTCCTCAGCACCTGCCGGACAGGCCTCATGCAGCCCCTGCCGCTGTGCGTGCTGATGCCAGTGTGGCTTCCGGACTTACCAGGCCCATCCAGTGTCCACAGACCGTCTCCCTCCTTCACTGTGGTCCCCAAGGACCTTTGCTTCTCTCCCAGCTCTGAGTGCACAAGTCACTTGCAATAGAAGGTCTTCACTTAAAAGATTGGAGGCTGGAGAGGAAGAGGAGCTGGGGACCCACAGGTGGCCAGGGCTTTAGGGAATCCCAAACAGCTGCAGCCTTTGAAGTGGCACCCCCTTTCTCCACAGAAAGACTTAACTGGGCTTCTCCAGAAATCCTCACCCAGACTGATTTTAGGACTGTCAGCAAAAGAGTCTCTGCAAAAGAGTCCAATGTAGATAAACTTCCTATTTTCATGTCACCCTGCTTACTTGGCCACTGGCTGAGAAGATACCAGCACTCCAGGTGATGGACACCCCCTTACTAGTTATCACAAACGTCTCCAGTATAGTAGTTTGAAGAAATGTGCAAACAAGGCCTCTGGCCTTGAGCTGGGCTTCACAGAGATGTCTACATTTTTAAGATAAGTTACAAATGGGCCCATGGTAACAGCTGGCAGGGGAGGAAAGAGAGGGGAGAAGAGGCTCCCCCCTTCTCAGGTGTTGTCCTTGAAGGGTCAACTTGCCCAGAACAGTGAAAGAAAAAGCTGATTTTACGTGAACTTCTGCAGACTGTGAACTTCTGAGCCCCTCCCCTTACATGCTGGGGATAAAACTCTGAAACTCCCTGAACTCGGGCGGGGTTCAGGGGATTGATTGATTACAGCAAAAGCTGTGCCCTCTGAGCCTGGCTGCAGCCAAATAAAACTGTTTCCTGCTGTCTTCGGGTCCTTGCCTCGTCTGTCCCTACAACACCTCCAGGGCTCAATGACCAATCAAACTTAAGATCTTCTGGGGACACATGTTTACTAAGATTTTCTCATTGTCTGTGGTTGGCCTTGGGAGGGAACCTGCCCCTTCTCTCAAGAAAATCAGCTTTTCTATTCTAATACTTAATGTGCAGTATCAGATAAAGAGACAAGAGGTGTAGTTTATGACACAGTGGAGCACTTCACAGTCTATGAGAATGAATCAGAGTGCAGAGTCAGGCACAAAGCAGCCCATGGGGAGGAGGAGCAGGGCCCAGGGAGGAGGAGGAGGAGGAGGAGGAGGAGGCGGCGGCGGCAGGGCCTAGGGTAGGAGAAGGAGAAGGCAGAGCCAGGGAGGAGGGGGCAGAGCCCAGGGAAGAGGGGGCAGGGCTCAGGGAGGAGGAGGAGGGGGCAGAGCCCAGGGAGGAAGGGCAGAGACCAGGGAGGAGGGGCAGAGCCTGGGTGTTGGTTGGGGTCCCTGCTGCAGAGGAGACAGGTCCTCGCAAGTCTGTTTAGTGGGGAGCAGGGAAGCCCTGTCAGTCCTGAGGCCATCTAGGTGCTCATGCATTCACACCACTGCTCTCCTCCTGCTCGGGCAGCCGCCTGTGCCTCGGGGCTGAGAATCTCGTCCCTGAGACTGTCCCTGGGGAAACACTGCTCCTACCAGGAGAGCAGCAGGGGAGCAGGAGCTCGGGTTTGGAAGGAGAGAGGCAGACAGAGGAGTCTCTATTAGGCTTCCTTGGTGCTGTGGCCGATGCTCACTTGGGTCCAGGGCCTCGAATCCCTCAGGATGGTGCAAAGCTTGATTGACTCGGAGCCTCATCTGTAGGTTCCCGGGGCTCACTCTAGCCTGTGGACCAGCTGTACCCCAGGGCACCTGCACCCCAGGCAGCTCTGGCAGTTGCCATGGCCCCGCCAGCACTGTCTCTGCTCTGATGACGCCCCTGGCCCATCCAGGAGGCTGCCCCACGTGGGCCTGCTGACTCGGCCTCACTTCCCTGGCAGCTCCTGCACCACGGAGGCTTCTGAAGACAGGGAGGTAGTGAGCACCAGGCAGGGACCAGAGGCCAGGCCCCACCTGCTCAGCCCAGGGTGGATCTAAGTCCCACCCTGGTGGCTGCTGTAGGGCTGGGGCCTGTGCCGGATGCTCCTCCCGTGAGGCAGGAGCCGACTGGAAGGCTCCAGAGGGAGGAAGCCAGCACATGCCGTGGCACACCTGGCCAAGCACACCCCGGGGACAATGACAACCGTCATTCAGTGGAACAGGACCAGTCCGAGTCTGGCAGGAGACTCAGGCCTGGCTCCTGCTTGCTGAGCGCCTCACAGGAAGACAGCTTGTGCTTCCAGAGCTCAGGGCGTGGAGACTCGGGTCAGCAATGGGGTCAGCCACTTCCTGGGGTGGGAGCCGGGAGCAGGGCTCTAACGGGGTGAGTGGGGACGCTGGGACCCAGCAGGGGCCCCACAGCTGCTGGAGTCCAGGTTAATTTTTAAAACTTCTGTGAACTCTCAGATTCCTGAAGAATAAACAAAAGCCTCTCCAGCTTTAACCGTCCCCAGGAAGAAAGCACAGTGCCCGGGAGGAGGTCACTGGAGGTCAAAAGGGACGGGAGGCTTTTCATGGGGCACAGCTAATGTTTGTTTTAAATAAATATTTTAAAAGTCAAGATCCTGAAAGAAGCCACATGCCTCCATTTGGGGCCAATTAGTTCTTTTCATCTGCAGTTTATTCACCAGGGCCTGGGCCTTTCCAGACGTCCTCAGTTGGAGAGCAGCGGTGAGCGCAGGCTCGCAATCCGCCGCGCGAAGTCCAGGGGCCGAGTGGAGAGCCACTTCCAGAGGAATGCGGGAAAGAGTTCTAAAAGGAAGGCCTGGACTTCTTTTAAGTTGACATGTCTTTGAGACCAAGACCTGTCCCTCGTTGTAGGGAAATTCACTTAACGTCTGCCTGACCTTTGTAAATTAAATAAATCAGCTTCTGTCTGATGCACTTTGTGTTTAAGAGCCACCAGCGTCTCGGGAGGTTTTCAGAGCTCACTGTCCTTGCCTCACCCGTCCTGTCTGCTCCTCCTTCCCAGAGACACTCTGGCTCTTGGCTCCATGAACTTGCGCTGCCTCTCATTCTCGATGCCCAGTGCAGGTGAATCTGCTCCCATGCCCTCTACAGACCCGGAGCAACTTGAGCATGGTGGCCTTCCTGGAACCCTGCCTCCCCAGTGGCCTTCAAGTGCCCTGGGCCCTCCCATGAGGACGTGATCCTCACGTCTGTCACCTGTGCCAGTGGGCCCTCGCTGCTGAACTGGCAACGGTGGCCATCCCCACATGCAGGAACTTGTCCCCACAAGGGAAGCATCAGGAGAACCAGATGGAAAAAGATGTCCACACTCCCCACTGAGCACACCAGACCTGCAGGACAGAAGGAGCCCCTGGTAACTGCTGTCCCCCAGAGCCTCGGGGAGTTTGTGGTGAGAACCACAGGCCTTCCTTTCCAGTGCAGCTCAAAACCCACTGGAATAAAACAGTCTTCTGACAGAGTGATCTGGGGCGGGAGGGCGGGTGGTTCTACTTGGTAGAAGCAACAAGATGGCCTCTGATGAAGGACATGGCTCACTTCACACAGCACACAGGGTCCCGGGAGATGAAGTGCCACCCTGCCCGCAGAAGCCACCGACGTTGGCCATGGGCACTGGACCAAAAGCTGAGTGTGGCTAAATCCAGGAAGAAGGGAGCAGATGGACACACAGCAAGCAGTCCACTTCCAGCAGCCCATCCACACACCACACCCCTCCTCACGACAGCAGGAGGCGGGGAGAACCATGAGAGGGCACTGGGAGAGCCCCTGGCCACTGCCGGAGCCCATGCCTGCCCTGCATGCCCTGCACACCACCAGGCAGGCAGGACCGTCACCCCACTCCACTGGTGGCATCTCCAGATGGAGGAGGTTAGTGCTGGTGGTCCAGAGACGCGGCAGTCTACCTGGTAGTGGACAGGCGCCACGCTGGCCCCAAGAGGTGGGCTGAGGCAGGAGCTGGCTTCTGTTTCGTGAGCAGTTCTCCAACTTGTTAGAAATAGAGGCCTGTCCATCAAATGCCATGTGTGTGGTGGGTGGTAAAGTCAGGCACTGGATCCCATGGAAGCCCACTGAAATGCCGTGGACAAGCAATGGGCACGTGACCAGGCATGGCGGGTCCCAGAACTGGCCCCCACACCCATGCCAATGGCACCCACAGGTGGGCAGTGGTCCTGCCCAGTGAGAAAGGGACACCTCCTACTCCTGGGGTGGTGGACCTGGGATCATGAGCCAAGGCAGTACCCACCCACCCAGGCCTGCGGTCAGCCTGCAGTCTGACCAGCCCCTGTGAGTCAGGCGCACCTCACTGTTCTGGAAATACTGTGCCCTGGGGTCACAGAGCACAGGCCGAGGTGATGTGGAGCGTTGCAGACTGCAGGTGGTGAGGGCTTATTGGAAGGCAGAGCCAACGAGTGCCCTGTCCACTGACCTACACTCCACAGCCCCATGCTCTCGGTTCTGTCCTTGAAACCAGGAGAGGACTCAAGGGCTCAGGTCATGCTCCAGGCCAGGGGTGCGACCCAGCTTTGTAAGCTGGGAAGAGATAGAAGAACCCGCAGTTATGACCACACCCACTCAAGATGGTCAACGGGGGCCATGACAGCAAGTACGCATGCCCAGAGGCCCGGGTATCTGACCCACTTTTAACCCTGTACTGCAGAGTGAGCATTCTCTGCTTCACTACTTTATCATTACAGAATAACGTGTCATCATTGAAGAACGTGTAGAGGGGACCGGTCGGCAAAGGAGGAAGAGGAGAGAGAAAGCTGGAACCAGGTGGTGCAGCCTCAGGGGCTCAGGGCCTGAAGCTTGCACATCCCAGGTGATGACGTCAGGGAGGGCTGGGAAGTGAGTTTTCCACTTAACACAGGAATTAAGAACTTCTTCCCAAAGAGCCTTCACTTTTGATCTGACGACTTACACACAGAACGGCCGTGGCCCCAGTAATGTTGATGTAATAATTAGGCCGGCAGAGCGGAGGGAGGCTTCAGGTCAGAAAAGCAGACACTGTCCTGGGAAGCCACACGCAAAAGTATTCATTGGTGGCCATTAACTTTTTCATGGTGATCGAGAGCAATCGGTGTCCAGGGAACCTAAGAAGACTCGTGCAGCTCTGCAGCCTCCTCTCTGGGTGAGGCTGGACCCGGTGCCCTGCCGGAGCTGGTCGTCTGGATGGAGAGGCAGGAGGGCTGACTGGACTCTGCAGCAGGGGTCAGGGGAGCAGGCGGTGGGGTCGTCCACTGTGTCAGCTCTGTCCGCGACCAGGCTGCAGTCATCCCTGCTGTCTTCTGTCTTAAGTTCATAAACCCCAGAGGCATGTCCTCGTGTTCTGGCCCTGAAGCTCCAGGTGCTTGGCTCCAGCCTCGTGTGGCTCCCTCTGATTAGGGGTCTGTGCCTTCCTACATTCCTGAGCCAACAGAGACCCCAAGTCCTGCACAGACCGTCCCTCCATGGTGAGTCTGGGGGCAGGCCTGGTGGGCAGCTTCTTGGCCCTGCACACTGTTGGGCACTAGCCCATGACCACCAAGGGTCTGCAGGATGAAGCTGAAGTCTAGGAAGGGCCTCGAGGGCGGTCAGCTCTGTCACTGCTTTTAGTTCCCTCCCTCGGCCACAGACCCCGAGCCCCCAGTCCTCCCTGCTGTCTACCCCTTTCTGTCTCCCAGGAGCCTTGTGCTTGCCTGGGAAGCCCTGGGCTGTGGAGCCCAGTCAGTCTCCTTTTCTGGGGAGCAGGTTCTGGGAGGAAACGGACCTGGGAGGTTCAGATGACCTGCGGATAGCACAGGGAGCCGTGGCCCCAGCACTTACTTCCCACTGGCCCTGCTCCTGCAGTCCACTCCCACTTTCCCATGGCCTCCCTGGGCAGGAGACAGAGAGATGAGGACAGATGGTAGCTGTCCCCCTCTGCCTGACATGGCAGGTGGGGTGAACCTTATAGGAAGCCACACCACAGAAGTACTGACCGTCCCCATCACCAACCCAGCAGCAGCTCCCCTGGACCTTCACAGGAGCAACTTCCTGACCCCCAAGCTGGGAGCACAAGGCTCGTTACTTGTGGGTGTTTCTTCCGTCCACAGCAAGTACGCCTGGACAGCAGACACTCCTTCACCCACGCCACACGCCGTCCTTCAGTAATTCACTGCGTGGCCTGACCCTCCAACCTGGAGACCTTCCGCCCAGGAGCCCCTCAGGGTGGGGCGGGGGCTATGACTTGTGCACCTGGGCTTCCGTAGAAAGGACAGTGTGGAGCAGGTGTGGCCACTGCCCCAGGACAGGAGAGCTGGTACAGTAATGACATACCGTGGAGACACTTATACTAAAGAGTTCAGCCAGCAGTTCAGATCCTACTGGTAATGAATCAGCTTCATTTTCTTTAGCGATTATTTGTGTGTTCTCTTCTGCATGAAACTTTGGTCTAAAGAAAAAAAATTATCTTGAAATCCTCCGGACAGTCGATAACTATCCTTGTGAAAGTTGCCACAGGCAGAGTTGCCCATGACAAGAGATGCCGTTTCAAGGTCAAGTTCATTGGAGGGGTGCTGCAGTGTGGGTCTTCGGCTTCCAATTATCACACATTGGTAAGAACACAGGTGCCCACAGGTAGTGCCAGTGTAGCAAGGGCCTGGCCCCACGCCCATATCCTCCAGCCAGTCAGCCCACGTCCGGCTCAGGACATTTTGAGCACTGGGCTGGCTGTACTTCTAATTGTGTTTGTGACTGTTTTGTAAAATAAAATGGTCATTTCCATCCTAAAACCACAATGTATGTGAGTTTGCTTGTTCTAATTAGCAAACAACTATTAGAAATTCCTAGTTTATACATTGTTATTTTTATTTCTATTTGCTAAGTTATTGATTTGTTTCTCAAGTAACATTTTCCAAACTTTACATTTTTAATGCAAAAGATACTCAAGAACTTTGTTACACTTATTCTCCTAACTATGAAAATCTGCAGGCTCAGCATTAATTTCCTGAGCTTGCCAAGAAATGACCTGCCAGACCACTTAGTCTCCCTTGCCCCCACCCCACACCTGCCCTGGAGCCCAGGACTCACCGGGTAGGCAGTGCAGGGAGTCCTCCTGAGCAGAGGAAACCCGAGCCACAGCTCATGACCTGGTGCTAGGGAGAACACAGCCCAGAGCTTCCGGCCCTAGAGGCGTTGCTTCTAATCAGTGAGAACATGGACCACTGTGATAAAGACCGTTCTTGTTTCAATTATCTTCACCTGCTCAACAAACAAAGGCATAGATGTGGTTTGGGATACAGCGCAGGCTTTGCTCCTCCGACCCCTACCATGTCCTACAACCTGGTGATATTTCCAGATCTTCAAAATCAATGGAGTGCTTGCCTCTCGGGTGGCATTTCTTTCATGCCAATGAATAGCACATGCTTAATATATACCAACAGGCCTTTTTGCATGGCATGTTTCTCTAGAAACCGTCACTCAAAAATAGTTTTACAAGACCAGGTGCGTTCCGCAGGCTTCTCAGGCTCCTGGGACCACTGCAGGCATGGGAGCTGTCTGCCTTTCCACGCACCTGGTGCACGCAAGCTCCCACCTGCTCACACGTGAGCAGCACTCAGCATCCCACACATGTGTGAATACGGTGGCTGTGGCATGAAGAGTGATGATGTTCACACACGAGCACGGGCACCTCCCGAGGTCATTTTTAACAGAAACGACTTGGTCTATTAAAAACTTGGAGACAGCAGTTGTGGAATTGGTTTCCTGTCACCCTGGGAGCCTCTGTCTTCTCTGTGACATAGGCCCCTTCTCTGCCCCTCTAGGCTTTCGGGGGAGGGTTAGGTAGAAGCTGGCCCAGGGGAGACAACACACTGGTCCTGTGGTGTGCAGGGCTCGTGGGTAATAACTGAACCATTGACCTGCTGCGGGGCTGGTGTGGGTTTGCTTTTAAGCAATCATGGTGCCAGATGAATACCCTGGTGTGTTTCCATGGACCTGTGCATCTGGGGGCTGTAGGTCACATCCTCAATGCTCACAGCTTCTTGAATTCAAAACAAACCCACCTTCCTGCCCGATGGTCCTGCCCTGCCCTAGTGGCAGGCAAGTCCTCAGCAGTCCGTCAAGGCAGCGAATTATGCCGAGCTGCCCAAATGATTGGATGACATCCGACTGCCTCTCCCGCCTCTCAAATATACCACTCCAAAATAACCAGGGGGTGACGAGCAACTTGTGTAGATTGATACAGCAGGAGTGGGAGCCCTTTATTGTAGGACAGGAGGGGTATATATACATTCCACACAGCTTATCTTAATTAACATAAACTAGATACAGCAGTCAACCAATCAGGAATCTCCACACTTAATGGCTCGCTGGCGTTACTTCACAAACCACTCCCCCTGGCAAAATGCCAGGCGCCATCTTGACTTGTTTACAGACTCTAACACATCCCCAGTCCCGCTCAGCGCTTGACTCAAGACCCCAAAGTGCTCGCGGGTGAGCCTTGCGGACAGGCAGGAGATGACGTGGTGGCAGGCATCCCTGTGTTTGCACTTGAGCTACGCTTGGATATGACCCTGCGGGACATAGGGAAGCCTTGTTCGATGTCACGCTGGGCCTGGTGCTGCCTTTCACACAGCAGATGGCCCTTTGGTGGACACGTCATCAGTTCTTTCATGAAGGAAAAAGGAGGCCTCTGCTCTGAGATCAGTTCGTTCATGACAGGATCCTCTGCTCTGAGGAGCGTGACAACACAGCCACCTGACCCACAGCCTCCTTGGGCCTTCAGAGCCAATCGCTTCTCTCTCAGTGTAGACCCTGGACTAAGGCACCATGAAGCCTCCTTAGGCAGGGGTGCTGGAAAGGGTGCAGCACTGTGGGGGCACGAAGCTGCACGACACACCCCACCCCGCTGCCCCCTGCTGGAACAAGTCTCATCGTCGGATCTGCTCATATGACAAGCCCCGGTGGGGATCCAGTCTGCGTAGCTCAGCTTTTCATAGCTGTGACCAAAATACCTGACAGGAACAACTTGGAGGAGGAGGAGTTTATTTTGGCTCACAGCTTCTGAGGCTCAGTGCCCGGCTGGCCGACTCCATTGCACGGGGCCCAACATGGTGGCAGAAGGGCGTGGCGGAGGAAAGCTGCTGAGGCCAGGAGCAGGGGGGGGAGGCCTTGCTCTGCCTGTCCCCATCTGCACCTGGAACTTCCCCTGGGCGAATACTGGACGAAGGGTGTTGCGTAGATCCCGAGGATTTCTTCACTCTTTCTCAGTCTTTTCCCTTTCCCCTGAGTTACCTCCAAAGACCCATCTTCCGGCTGAGGAAGGGGTTCTACTGGATCTGGCCTGTTGTCCATGCCTCCTTTCCTTTACGGCAGCTCGAGGCCCCGGGGTTCTGGGGCTTTCCTGCTGCTGTGTCTTTAAGGACCTCTGTCCTTGAGGTCCCCCCAGACAGCGCGCGCTCCTCCTGACTCCATTGCTCCTATCCCATTCGTCTGTGGCTTGCTGAGCTCCCTGAGGACCACTGCCGGGTTATCCTTTGGCTGAGCAGCTGACAGAGCTTAGAAATCCCCAGGAACAACGTTCCTGCAGATGAAGCGAGAGAGGCTTGAAGAGAAGATGGGAATTTGTTGAGGAAGCTTCCAAACAGGTGGAGCTGAGATGCCGTGTCCTCTGGATGGAAGGAAAGGCCTTGTCCACAGGTGCCTGTGGAGGCAGCTCCCCAGCTGGCGGCCACTGGAGTACACACCTGAGGCTGAGCTAGCCCTGGGTCGCCAGCCGACACACGGGTGGCTGCCGTGTTATCCAAATTTTGAATTAAAGCAATCCCATTGTGTGTTTCCACACACGCACCCCACAGACCTTGTTAGGGGTCAATAGTTTTCTTTCTTTTCCACTAGTGGCAATGGATTGGGGGACATGCTCAAAAGGTCCCAGGTGTGCAGCTCCTGGAGAGACCACCTCCTGGTAGGAGGACAGCCAGACAGCTGGCCGCCCTCTGCCCAGTTCACCAGCACACCCAGCTCTGCGCTCCCTTCTGGACTTGGGAGCCTTAGAAGTGACACTAGTACTCTCGAGCTCCGGAAGAGCTGGCTTTCTGAGCTCTGAGTGGAGCCAAGTGTGGCTCTGTGGGGACCCACCTCCCTGGTGTGGCCTCCTTGGGCATCGTTCCCCTGACTTGGTCGGGGCGGAGGAGCAGGGCTTCCTGGGACCTCAGGGAGTTGGAAGCTGCCAGGCCCTGCCCTGCCCTCTAAATCCTGCTGGGCCCACCCGCGCGATGGAGCAGCCTGTCTCACCACATGGCTGGCTTGGCCTGTGCCAAGTTTCAGTTTCTCCCTGGTGTCACCTGTAGTCTGGGTTCTTGGCTGCTCTGTCACAGGTCCCTCTGTTAACCATGGACCCTCTGAAGCCCTGCCCCCAGCTCGTCAGCACCTGCCTCAGGCACCCCAGCCAGGGCCTTCTGCTACCCGCCACGTGGCCAGGGCAGAACATCTTGCTCTCCCCATCTGTATGCACCCGAGGTCCTTTCCTCAGCTCCTCCCCAACCCACCCATGGTGTCACCTGCTCCCTCTGCGTCTCTGTCCCTGAGCCTAGGAGGTGGCTGCTTGGCCAGGCCCATCTTACTGCAGCACCCTAAGTAACAGGACTGCCGCTTGCCAATCAAGCCCAGCTCGGCTACCAGAGTCAAGGAAGTTCTGAGCCTGCCACCCAGGACTCCTGGCTCAGTGTCATCTGCACCTATCCGTCTCCATGTCACAGCCTCATTCTTTCCCTTTGTGCTCATTGATGATGATCTTTCTCCCCTCAGGCTCTTGTTATGACAAGAAGGTCGGAATACAAAATGCTTATTAATATTTCTCAAAAAATATTAGCCTCCTCACACAAGGTGGAGACAAAGAGGACCTTGTGACAAGGATAAAGGAAGACATCTGTGCATTACCCACTGTGGGACCCAGAAGCCCACTCTTGAAATAGGCAGAGAAGGGACCCTCACCCTGACTTGTCTCCCTCTTATTTTGACACAGCAGCCAAACTTTCTTTATATGGAAGAGAGTTTTATCACAATTAGACACAACATAAATGCCCCTGAGAAAAGCACAACCCAAATGTACCCAAAGGCCTGCTTGAGTGGACTGCAAGGTGTAGAGTGCTGTTCTGCTCTAGGAACTACGCTGACATTTCAGAGTTTCTGGAAAGTGGGTAACATCCTGGGGGAAACAAGAGTGCAGAGAGAGAGGGGGTACACAGAGAGATGAACCAGGAGAGGAAAGGAACAGAGAAGTCAGGCCGGGAGACAGCAGGCACAACCTGGGGAGGGTCGCAAGCATCTGCTGGGGCCACTAGGCTGTGGGGACGGCAGGGGCTGCCGGTCATAGCTTTGGGAACAACAGTCTATGTAGCAGAGCTTGGGAACAATGCAAGAGCACACTGGACATCATGCTCCAGGATCCTAATTTTCTCCAAATCCTATTAAATGTCCTGCAAAAGAATCAGGAACAGAACTTGGAGAAGGGTCCGTCAGGTTGTATGGCTCCTTATTTCCCACTCTCCTGGGTCTGGAGGGTTCTTTCTTCCCTCTGCTTATGCTATTGAGGTCAGTGAGACTTTCAGTGTGTGCTGGGAAGTCAGGGGAGTGGGGAGGGGCACCCAACGTCCTGCACTGGGCTGTAGGGGAAGAGAATTGGGTTGTGAGGGGGAAAGGTGGCAGGGGGAAGGTGGGCAGAGAGAAGAGCCCACGGGAAATCACAGGATGGCCGTGGGGCCATTGCCCGCTGCTTCCCTTGACCGTCTTCTCACACCCTCTGATGGACACTTCCTCCCATGCAATCTGTGCAGGGTGCTGACAAGTCACTTCTCAAGGTCTTCTCTCCTGACCAGGCACCCTTTCCAGGTAGGTGGCCCAGGAGTACGCGTGTCTTCAGAAGGCCTTTCGGCATTGAACTAAGAAAAGGAGTCTCCGTGGAAAAGGTGTTAAAATTCTAAGCCCTAGTCTCCAATCCCATGAGAATGCTCCAGTTTCCTCCTGTGCATTTTAAGTGGGGTGCATAGGTTAGGAATTCTCCAGACCCCAGGTGCCGAGTCCAGTAAACTGGGGAGTGGTTTACGATCCCTGTTTTCCTGAAGAACAATTCCACCATAGGACGCATAGTGCAGCAGCCTCTACGGCTTTGAGAGGCCTGGCCCCGACACACCTGGATACACCTGGACCCTTGGGAGCAGATTAAGAAGAACACCTGCTTCAGCATGATGTCATCTCTTATGGTGACAGACACATCAAGCTGTTTATCTCCATTAATCTGACATCTGAGGGCTCCGTATCAAAACTTCAAGAAGGTTTTCTGTTACTATTGTTACATTCTCCTGTGCTTTGCACATATGAGAAATTCAACTAATATTATGTACATTTAAGGCCTATGCTGAGTTTTAAAACACGAAGAGATGAGGTTTAAAACCCAGGTTGCAAATTTAGTGGCTTATAGGCCAATGGGGGGCGGGGGGGACAGTTGTGTACAGACAGCTCTCACTTGCAGACCAAAAAAATGGTGCGGGCAGGAAGGCAACTAGCATAATTGAAATCCGTCATTAGCTTTGAAATAAGACTCGATTTCCTCTAAACACCATTCGCATACCGGCAGTGCAGGGTCCGTCTTCGCTGTGGAGGTTTTAAAGTCTAACTCAGCCTAAGGACTTCATGAAGACAGTGCTGTCCGTGTGACTCCTCTTCTCAAGCACACCCTAGCTCTGCACTGGAAGAATTCCCTGCACCCCACCCGGGAAAGGCCCACCCAGCGGCAGGCGGAGCTGCTGCGTGGAGGTGGCCAATCTGAGCAGGTGTGTTTATCTGAGCCCCGGGAGGTGGGGTTTTGATTTGCTCTGGTAAATACGCTCAGCATTTCAAAGATTCGACTGTGATGGATTTTAGTCAAATTACGTTCCTATAGAATTGACGGTTCTTGCAGAGATGACAACATAGGTCTGACCCTCAGGTCAAGAGAAAAGGAAAACTAAAACAGAAAATGAGATCTAGCTTCTCCTAGGCCGATAATTTGCTATTTAAACTCACTTATTTCTTGACTCTCCTGATACTAGAAAACCGTGTGGATCTGAGAGCAAGGAAGTGGGAATTTGGAAAGATCAAGTGATTCGCCAGATGCTGTTTGTAAAGTCTCTGGTTTCTGGGCCGTTGCCCTCTCCTCCCTGGTCACCACCCTGGAAGGTCGTGCTGGGCCTAGGCCCTGCAGGGGCCAGCCCTGTGGTTCACAGCAGGGGCTCCATCCCGTCCAGGAGGGCTGAAGCCAGCTGACCCTGAGATGTCCTGCTGTCTGTCCCACCAGGCAGCCACCTGGGCCCTAGGTCTGGCCCCATCCAGAAAGCAATTCCTCTGAGGTGGCTGCCTCCTCGGGAGACGGCTGGCTTAGAAAGGTCCTTCAATGGGAACCGAGTGAGTTGGTTGCTCCCCTGGCTTGGGCTGCGCCTATGCCCACGGGCAGTTTGCTTTCCTCTGAGTAGCAGGTGTTGTTGGTCGAGGGCCTGGGAGCTCACACCCATGGGTGACCACCTGGGTGCTCACACCCATGGGTACCAGGAGAAGGGTGTGTTTATCAAAGGGCTTCCGGCTGGACTCCACATCTGGAAGAGCAGTTGCTTATCAGCTTACCTCAGTGTCTCACAGAACAGAGCCTTTAAAAATGTGCATTTCCAGCAAAGGGATCACACTTGCTGCAGGCAATTACGCTGTGAGGAATTCAGAGGGGTAGTGGAGATTGCATTTGTGTGTGGGTGGCCGTGATCGCCTTCTGAAGTGTGCAGTGGCCATCTCAAAGTCCAGCTGAAGACCACCACACTGGAGGTGTTCTGAGAGTGGGCAGGATGGAGAGAGAGACCTGCTCGGGTGCAGCAGTCCGACCTGCGGGTCCCGGCCCCATCTCTGGCTGGCAGGCCACCTGGTCAAGCCTTCACTGCCCACCTCCTTTTAAAATTGAATTAAAGGAGGGCAGGTGGACAGGAGACCCTGGCTTGCCTTTGATGGGCTGGTTCTGGGCTGGGTGGGGGGGGCTGTCCACAGCCTCAGAAGAGTGAGCCAGAGCCAGATCTGATGTCCCCAGGGGTGGAGACGGTCTCTCCACTGCACCCGCACAGGGCTCTCCCTGGGTGCTTTTGTGGCAGGGTGTTGAACTCCAGGCTAAAACCTAATTCAGAGCAATGCCTGATCTACTATTCCGAGGTCTTGTCCATCGGAATGCTCAGGGTCCCTTCTTCTAACTCAGTCAGCTAAGAGATAACTCCTGCACTCTGCGAAATCTAGGGTACCTGTGAGGACCCCAGGTGAGGAGTCAGCTCGGTGTGGCTTACAGACATAGGAATTCCTCCTGAATGCAGGCGGAGGGGCCTGGGCAGGTGATGGTGGGCAGGGCGGGGCAGCCCCAGAACCTGCTGTGTGGGCCAGGGTTTCCCGGGGCTGTTCCTGGGGGTTTGTGCCAGGGCCATAGTCACCTGCTGTCCACCACGGCCCCTGCTTTCCTTGTGCTGCTGTCCTCAACTGACGCCCCTTCTCTCCCACTTCTCTGTCCTCGTCACAGTGCTCAGGTGTCTCTTATACATTTTAGTCATTTTTTCTTACAAACCAGAAACTAGAAATTGAAGGCAAACTAAAAATTGAAGTATTTAAAGCCTGATGCTGCACTAAGGCCTTTGGGACACGGTCATGGAACACACAGCGACAATGGAGGGTCAGACACACACGTGCCTGCCAACCCTCCAGTCTGTTCTGCAGGCTGCCAGGGTCCCGAGACCCCCTCAAGGGGTCCACAAGGGCCACACTGTCTTTGTTCTGACGCGGAAGCGCTTTCCGTGGTGTGAACAGTGAGTGCAATGCAGGGAGAAAACTCTCGGCCCCCTGGCCCAAGCCAAGGAGGTGCGCCTCGCCCCACAGGCACTGGGTCCCCCAGCTCCCACTCGCAGGGAAGTGGAAACCGTCCACCTGAGGACACCCAGCGCCGAGCCGCCATGTGGCCTTACTCCACCTCCACTCCAGGGAGCCTGGTGGCCCATCTTCCATGGGATGAGGTGGGTGGTCTGTGAACCGTGCTGCCACCTGGGGCAGGGTCCTGTCGGAGAAGCACCTGCCCACAGGCTCTGCCCTGGCTAGCCTTTCTTTTGGCTTTTGTTAGGCAGATGCAATGATAACTTGTAAGGAAAACTGGTAAGAAACTACGGTCTTCAAACTTGGGTAGCAAGCAGCCTCCTACCTGGATGGAAAGAACTGATGGACTTGGAGACACTTTCACCCACTTCCAGCTTCATGTTTTATATGATTTACAGACTTTTCTGGGGAGATGCATGCCAGTATTAACAGTTGTGGGTTTAGCGGGTCTGATGAGATGTGGGAATAAATGGAGGCCAACACCATGAGGACCAGCAGAGCTCGTGGTGAAGGAGTCAGACGCTGCCACTGTGCCTGGCCGACACGCTCAGGCGACAGAGGAGCCTGACAACAAGAAGAAGGGAGGCTCTGGGTGAGCCCCGTGGGAGCTTCGGTGGGGAGGCAGAGAGGTGCAGGGCCTCCTGGGGGTGGGTGGGGGCGTGCTCAGCTTTCTCTTGTTGGTCCTGAAATGGAAACAGGAGCAACACTGAAGAAGCATCGGTTAGCCTGGGGGCCATTTGGAGTTGGTTGATCCGGGGATTGTCATTGTCACTTGACTGCCTGCAGTAGTCCCGGGGTGAGCTGTCCAGCAGTGGAGCTCCTACCACGCTGACTAGCGGGTGGCAGGCTGGCTGCCGGGCCTGTGGCAGGGCTCAGAGTCCAGCCCCCTCCATCTGACGGGGGACACTGGAGCAGTCTGCAGATTTCAGTAAACAAAACTGTTCCCAGTGGCTAGTACACCAGGTTCAAATCAGATTCACAAGGGAGTCAAGGAACTTCAGTGTAAGAGGACAAGCAGGTCAGGGACCGGGTCTCAGGGCACAGGTCACATTAATTTTCATGAAAGGAGCCCCGTCAAGCTTTTAAGTAGATCAAAAAAGAATGTCCATGATAAAGACATGAGGTTCTTAAAGCATTTCACCTTTCTACAACACAAGCGTGTGTCTGTGTGCATGTGTGTGCATGTGTGTATGTGTATGCATTATGTTAGCGTGTGCATGTGTGTGTGCATTGTGTATGTTAGCATGTGTGTAATTGTGAGTGTATGTAGGTGGGGGCACATGTCTGTGTATGTGTGGTGTGTGCACGCAAGTGCAGGCATGTGCATTTGTGTGTGAATATGTGCCCATGTGTGCTTGAGTATGTGTCTGGGTATATGTGTGTGTGCCCTTGTGTGCATAAGTTTGTGTGTATGCTTGTATTTGTGTGTGTGCATGTAGGTGTCTGTGTGCATATGTGTGTGCCAGAGTGTGCACTGGTGTGCATGTATGTACATAAGTGCAAAGGAGCACTTGTGTATGTGTGTGATTATGTGCCTTTGTGCATGTGTGTGCAGGTCTGTCTGATGTATGTGTGAATATTTGAGTGTGTTTACATGTGTGTACATGTGTATGTATATGCTTGTCACTATAGGTGTATGTATATTTGTGTGCATGGGAGCATGTGTGTGTGCTTGTGTGTTCATGCTTTTATGCACATGTGTACACATGTTTGTGTGAATGTGTACATGTGTACATGTGTGTTTATGTGGGTGCATGTGCATTCATATGCACCTGCATATAAATATGTGCATGCGTGTGTACATGTTTGTGAATGTTATGTCTGCATGTGTCTGCATATGTGTGTGCATGTATGTGCATGCATATGCATGTTTATGGGTGTGTATAAAAGTGTGTTCTAATGTGTGTGCCTGAATGCATGTGTGAGAATGACTGGATTTTCCTCCTCTCTTCCACATGAAAGAGCGTGGCTGCTCACTGACTGGAGCCGGAGGAGAATCGGCTGTCTGCCACTGAGTCAAATGTTAAGGAATTTATGAAAATGTTGATCACACTCTACACCAATTTCCTTATGTTTTTGGAAAATACTCTTCCTTGCAATAAAAATATGTCATTTGGTTTAACAAATGGTGGATTTATTATTGCTCTCTTTAAATGGATTAAAATAAATGTTTTTAAATTCTCTCTGCTCCAGTTTCTAATAGAGCAATTATTACAGATATGATTCACATGAGCAAATGTTCTCTGGTGTCTGCAGTAATTTCTCGGCCTATCAAGGGGCACTGAAACCTACTTTGAGGTCACTGCTAGTACAATTCTGTGTTCTGTCTTAGCCAGTCATTTTGTTTCACCGGGTCCAGGGCTTCCCACCCTGAGGGCCAGATGCCTTCTGCACACATGGGAAGTACCAGGTGAGCCCTGAGGGGCCTGCCCAGCTCAGGGCTGTGGCACAGGCTTGAGCTGGGATGGAAGGCTGCTGCCCTGGAGGCACATTGAGGTCTGCAGGGACAGTGACCAGTGCATCTCTCACAGGGAACATGGCTCTCCGTACTTTTCTATGCATCGATCACCAGATCAAGAGCACCATGGAAGCAGTGGAGCCTGGTGACCAGCCTTGGTGTCCCTCCTGGATCTACGTCCCTTGGTCCCTTCTGACTCCCCGTGACTCCTGGCACCTGGCTACACTGACTTGGCATGGTGCCCAGAAGTGTGCTCTCTGGCTCTTGGTGTTTCAGTGCAAGCCCGCGAGGCTTCGGCTGTAGTTTAAACATCTGTAGGCTCGAAGTTTTCCAATGAGTAAATTAGTAAAAATGCAAATATAGAAATAAGTGCAGAAAACCAGAAGGGCTTTGGGAACTGGGGGGTCATATGGAGCTCTTTAAAAACTGTTTGCAGTCAGTGTCTTTGGGACAAAAGCCCAGCAGGAGACACTCTGCAGGGGGCAGGGGTCAGTGTCCTGCTGGGAGGGAGGCTGACTCTCTCAATCTCTTCCCAGAGGATGTGTACTGTGGTGTGGAATCCTGAGGCTCCGTCTTGCATTTCTTTCAAAGATGCTGGGTGAACCCTGAGTTGCTTACGGTATCTTGTCTACTAAAGTCTATTAAATTATCTGTCTGGTATCTTGTCTACAAAGTCTGTTAAATTGTCTGTCTGAACCCAGGAGATAGGACCCGGTGCATAGCAGAGGGTTTGGCAGGAAGACGCGCAGCAAATGGGTCAGGTAACTGGGAACTCATCTTCTAGAAGCAGGGTGTCAGGACGTCCTGAGCTGGGTTCGGTGTCTAAACCTGGAATAGCCATCTTGGCTCAGGTCTCCCTGGTGCTCTTCCCTCCCACCACAGTGCATGGGGCCATGTGTCACTCTCCTCTGGCCAGGGTCGTGCTGGGACACAGCACAGCCAAGCAGGACGTGACTGTGGCCTGCACCTCACCAGGGCTGGACACAGCTGTGTAGGCGGGGGGGACTTCCTCCCTCTGGCACTTTCCCCAGGCTGATCCTGCACCCCTCCATCTCCCTTCTCCTCCAGACGCCCCCCATTTCTTGTGTTCCTGTCTGTGAATAGCTTTCACGACTGGGGTGTGGAGGAGGAAGAAAGGCTTCGAGGTCATTGTCCTGCGAGAATGAAGTCCCTGTCCCACCACAGCAAGAGCCAGGGGATGGGAACCCTGGGGCATTGGCTAGTCCCTGCCCAGATCAGAGTGGGCTCAGGCGACCTGAGGCCCTGTTGCCTGTGTGTGTGTGAGTGTGTGTGTGTGAGTGTGTGTGAGTGTGAGTGTGTGTGAGTGTGTATGTGTGTGTGAGTGTGAGTGAGTGTGTACGTGTGTTTGTGAGTGTGTATGTGTGAGAGAGTGTGTGTGCGTGTGTGTGAGTGTGTGTGAGAGTGAGTGTGTGCGTGTGTGTGAGTGTGTATGTGTGTGTGAGTGTGTGTGAGAGTGTATGTGTGTGTGAATGTGAGTGTGTGAGTGTGTGAGAGTGTGTGTGAGTGTATGTGTGTGTGAGTGTATGTGAGTGTGTGTGTGAGTGTGTATGTGTGAGTGTGTGTGAGAGTGTGTGTGCGTGTGTGTGAGTGTGTGTGAGTGTGTATGTGTGTGAGAGTGTATGTGTGTGTGAATGTGAGTGTGAGAGTGTGTGTGTGAGTGTGTGAGTGTGTGAGTGTGTATGTGTGAGTTGTGTGTGTATGTCTGAGTGTGTGTGGGTGTGTCTAGGTGGGTGTGTCTGAGTGTGTGTGGGTGTGGGGGGGTCCTATGTGGTGGACTTGAGAGTAACAGAAGAGCACTTTGTTTTGTCGCTGTATATGAAGGAGTTGAAAACTTTTGAATTTGTAATTCAAATATATGTCAAAACATGATGGAAAAAACACATTGGGCCAAAACTATTTTGAAAAAGAAGGAGGAGAAGAAGAAAAAGGAGAGGCGGAGTGAGAAGAGAGGGAGGAGGTGGAGGGGACGGATGGCGCAGGGCTGCCGGGAGGGCCGAAGGGGGCGGCTGGGCAGCAGCATGGACAGCGTGCCCCTGTTCCTGTCCCCTGCACTTTGCAGGAGGTGCCCAGGGGTCTGGGGCAGAGCCACCCGCCTGCAGACAATGCGGCAGCGGGAGGGCAGGCCTGGCTCTCCAGCCGGCGTGAGTGACCGGCACCCTCTGCAGGAGAAGCTGGGTGGGATGTTTACTGCAGGGTTGTGTGTTGCTATGGTAATGATGAACACACCCCTCGTTTTCAAAAAGGAGGGCACAGAAAGATTTCTCTTTTGCAAATTGTGAGAAGCAGTGATTCTTCCGTCATGATCCACACCCTCTGGGGGTCACGGCCGGCGAGGCTTAGGAGCTGATGCAAACGTTATGTCTTTTTCTTTCCTTTACAGGCAAATATTTCCCAAGCCATAAACTTCCCTTTCGAAGGCTGTGCACCCGTGGCTTTTGAGTGATTTACTAGTGATCAATGACACTGACGTAAGGAATGGTTTTATACAATAAAATCTTGGGCCCGTGTCGTTTTATTCGTAAAGTATATAAGGCGTGGATCTGTACCTCTTCTTCACGTTGCCCTGCGGCTGCTCCTGGACGCTGAGTTCAAGCACTCACAAGCACCAAGGCACAGACACAGGTGCGTGGCCACACACAGCAGCATCGGGGGGTTCACGCCGCACACCCTGTCCCTCCCGGGCAGTGGGCCTGGGAAGGCAGACCAGAGGAGTGTTTGTCCCTCTCAGTTATCAGCTCAAAATCCCAGGGGCCCCGTGCAGGGGAAGTGGTCCTGCCGGCACCCCGGAGCAGCCTGGTCTTCTGCACTCAGGAGCTGCGGGGCTGGATGGCCGTGCTCACTGTCCAGCTTGGGCCACATTCAAACACGACCCCTTCATCCTCTTTACATCGTATTCTTGATGAAGACAGCGTCTACGAAGGTGTTCTCGTGAACCAGCTGAAGGGGATGGATCTATTTTCAAACAAGAACAGGATGCTGGAAATGTAACTCCGAATGCCCCTTGCTGAGACCCAGCACCGTGAGGCTGGGCAGGAGGTTGGTGTGGCGCACATGAGAGGGACGGACGGGGATGTGGAGTGACAGGATGAGGTAGAGGCCATGCCTGCCCTGTGCTGAGTGACCTTGCTGTCCACTGGGCACTCCAAGCCAGTTGAATCAGACCATTGTTCCTGACCGATGCAGTACCCTGCCCAGACCTCGGCAAGTTCCTGGGGAGAGGAGAGCCAGATCAAGCCAGAGACGTCGCCATGTGCTGAGGTGCTGTCCACACACCCTGTTCCACCTTTGTTCTCAGATATTCTCTACACCACGTCACCCCAAGTGCACCACCTAGGTGTGTCTGTTTTCCAGAATCAGAGCCTTTTTGAAAAGGACCACTCCACTCCATGTGATCCTAGGGCACTGCCACTCAAACCCACTGACCCTGGCACCTCACCAGACTGGCCATTCAGAGTGCCCATGCGCCTGAGTGCACATCCTGAGCAGCAGGATTTCTTTTCGCTGCAACTGACACAAACACTAGAACAAATAGTGTCCCTCTGCTCCTGAGCTGATCAGTCACACAGCCATGACCCTGGAGCTGGAGTGGGACACAGCAAAAGCCTGCCGAGAACTAAGCCAGTTTGCAGAGCCAGACCGAGAGGCAAAGGTGGCCTAAGTCCTGGCGGAGCACCTTGGTCCAACCATGCCTGAAGTCGGACTCTCCTGGAATTGAGTTCTGTGATCCAGGGGATTCGTGCTTCACTTGAACTAATCTAAATTGAGTTTCCGTGGTGTGCACGGGAAAAGTTCCCTAATGTTCTCAGATGTCACTTACAGGAGGTGCTATTTATGGGAGAACTTTGATTCAGGTTGGAGGGCTCATCACACCAAGTCAGAACAAAGGTACAAAATTCTCTCTCCAGAGGACTGTTTTGCCAGCCTCCCGGCTATTTCTGCTCCTCTCACCAGCCCCCCATCCCCTGATCGTCCCCCACAATGGTCGCACTTAGACATTCCCATTTTTAGTGTTACTTCCTCTTCAGCAGAGACTGAGAGTTAAAAACTGCCTTTCCCATCTGTCTCTGCAGCTGAGAGCACAAATAGGACTCGGCTTCTTCCCACGAGACGCACCTCCACAGGAGCTGGGAGGTAAGGTGGGCCAGGCTAAGGCTCCACTGTCCCCTGGGTCTTCCTGCTAGACGCACCTCCACAGGAGCTGGGAGGTAAGGTGGGCCAGGCTAAGGCTCCACTGTCCCCTGGGTCTTCCTGCCAGACGCACCTCCACAGGAGCTGGGAGGTAAGGTGGGCCAGGCTGCAGCTCCACTGTCCTGGAAATCTCTGGGGGCCACAGAACCTGGGGGTGGGAGGGGCCAAGAGCCCTGTGTTGGTGCCAGTGGAGGGAGCTGTGTGATATGGATTTGGAAGCGCCGACAGCCTCCTGCCCACTAGGATCCCACGGGGAGAGGAGGTGGCAGCCCAGGAGGCCCAATTCTGGAGTGTGGCTTGGAGAGCTGTTTCTTCCTCACCTCCACTGCCCCTGCAAGCTGTTGCGTGCCTTGCAAAACACTCCCCTCTGTAGATGGATTCTGATTATTAGCATCGGAACCTAGACCCCAACCTACGAATTTCCATGGCTCCTGTGGCTAAGTCCCTTCTCTCCCTTTTTCAGTACCCCAGAATCTGCCACCGCCCCCTCACCAAGTTCTGTCGTTGCAATGTAACTGCCTGCCTTCCTGCTCCCCGGGGACCCTGAGGCTGAGCCTCCCACAGCAGGACGGCCTCCAGGGGCACTCATCGACAACCTAGCACACTTCTCCCCTCCCCCCCCGCGACGTGAGCCATGCCACGTGGAGTTGAACAGAGCAAAGTCACAACTGTCACACACACACATAACTTGTGCGAGTGACAGCTTGTGTTTTAGGCCGGGGTAAATCAGATGGTATCTCAGGAGCGCAGCAGCAGCTGGGTGCACACGGGGAAGCCCTGTGGCCACACACAGATCCTATGCCAGCAGACTTGCAGGGGGACGAGAAGCGTCCTGCAGAAGCAGCACATGGGCGCGTGGGCTCTCGGATCATCTGCTCACAGGGCAGACAGGACAGTACATTCCTTACTGATTCAACTCAGCACGTTGACATCAAATTCAACACCTCGTCAAGATGAGGACGTGGAGGGCCCGGGCTGACGAGTGTGGTCTACTCAAAGGGTCTGTGTGGTCAGAGCTGGGGGAGCTCCCAACACCCTGAAATACAGCTGTGTATGAGAGCAACTTCACAGGGCTTTTCCCTGATTAAAGAGCAGCCCGCAGGGCTGGGGCTGGGGCTCAGCGGTGGAGCGCTGGCCTAGCCTGTGTGAGGAAGTAGGTCGATCCTCAGCTCCACATGACAAGAAATAAATACAATAAAGGTGTTGTGTCCACCTACAACTAAAAATAAATATTAAAAAAAGAACAGCCATAAAAACGTGCATCATTATAAGTAGGTTGTGCATGTAAGATTTTTCTAATCTGCATAACAAACATCAACTTTGATCACATACCTCAGGCAAAACAGCCTTCCCTTCCAGCCTTTCTACAGAAGGTCTTGCCACGGGGCCAGCCGACCAAGGGATGTGCAGACGAGAATTAAAGGGAAAGGCATCTCAGAGGCACATGAATTAATGAGAAGATGCTATCAGTGTTTCTCTGGACGAGGTAATATGTTTAAATATCAGTTCTTACATGTTTATTATAATCTTTTCTTATTCTAAATAAATATCCACCTGTGAACCTAAGTCTGCATTCATGGTTTGGTGTTCTCTTTCATACAAAATGGTATAAGCGGCATGCCCCATGAAGCCCTTCCACCCTGAATGGGCTGCTCTGGCGGGCAGCTGGGGGCTTGCTGCCCTTGGGGTGAAGCGCAAAAGCTGGGTTCCGATTTCTGTCAAAGCCCCGACTCCCAGCACCATGCCTTGGGCCGTTGGGAGGTAACGTGGGTTAGGTGAGGTCATGAGGGCAGGGCCCATCCTGGAGCCCTTCCTTCCTTGTAGGAGGAGCACTGGGGCCGTCCACCTGCCCCCGAGGACCCTCCTTTGCACTCACACGTTGGTGCCCGGGTACGGGAAGCTGGACATTTGCTGTTTCCAAAGGCCCCACCTGGAACTCTCCATGTTTTCTGTCCTGGGGGTTCTCTGTCCCCGTCCAGGGGCTGGGCACCGTGGCTCACACTGAAGCAGTAAGTGTGCAGGGTGCCCTGAGCAGGGACTGGCCTGCTGCAGATGCTGACCACTCATCCTGTGCAGGTGAGTGAGCTGACCAGCAAGCAGAAGGGCCTGCAGCCTCAGTGCAGGGGGCCTTTACCTGCCCTCGGGACACACAGTGAGTCACAGGTGCCTGTGCATGTGGCTCCCTCGGCACCAGGCAGCAGTTCCCGGACACATCCCTGGGTACATGGTCCTTCAAGCTACAGGTGAGATGAGGATTCCTGAGGTCGCCCACCAAAACCCCATCAAAATAAAGCCTTCGGGTCTCTGAGGCCAGCAGCCTCAGGAAACGGCAAGTTCAGGGGCCTGGGGCAGGGTGGGGATTGGGTGGGGACGGCGTGGCTGCCTGGGGTCCCAGGAGCTCAGTGCTCTCTGCCAGATTGTGCCTCACTTGGGCAGCACAGCCCAGGGCCGCCCCGCTGAGACCTCCTCCAGCACAAAGCCCAGGTCCCTGGGTCGCATTTGGTGAGATCCCTCCACCCTCAGGGCGGCTATGTGCAGCGACTCTGAGGCTCCTGCTTTCTTAAGCTGCCTCAGAAGACGTTTTACAAGATGAAGACGTGGAGATTGCTTTCCCGAGTTTGGTTTCTCCCTGATGACCACGCCTCATGGCCAGAGAAAGGGGGCATTTTTTTCTTTGTGTGAAGGCCAGGTACACAGACCACGAACCGTGGCTCCCGGGCCTAGGCCCTCCAGGTCCTGACCCCACACAGCTCAGTGGTGGTTCAAGTGTAGCCGGGGTCTGGGGAAGTCGCCTCCATTTGGGACATTCAGGGACGCTCCACCCCAGCCCTTTCCCAGGAGTGTGCTGCTGGTCTCTCTGTGGACAATAGATTGAAAGCTCCAGAGCCCTCCGAGAGCCCCACCTGCCTGGTGGGGTGCCGCAACTCAGCTGTGCCCCTGGGGGTGGCTGCCGGGATCGGACCTTCCACCAACTCCCATGGTGCCCAGAGAACACCCGGGAGGTAAGCGCGGGAGTGAGAGAGTTCCCGGTTTCTCCAGCGGAGGCGGCCTGCGTCCACTCCCAGACTCATGATTGTCTCTTTTTCCTTTCACCAGTGATGAGCAACGCGTGAGTCTGGGTTGGACTCACGCAGACGCGGAGAGGGGTGTCTGCAGTGTCAGGCCAACCTGGACACGACCCCCCCACACCGGGTGTGCTCATTACTTGGTGACATGACGCCGGCTGACAGGATCCCTTCCCTCGCAGAGCATTTCTGCGTATTCTTCGCTGTGGTCCTACCTGGAAGGGAGGGGTCGACAGCACGCACACCCAACCTACCAGCCAGAGAAGACGCCCTGAAATGAGCCGTGGCTCCTCGTGGTGTGCAGCAACCTCCCGAAGAGCATCCCTGCGCTCAGAATCCAGCGAGAAAGGGCATCTCAGCTGCATTTCCGTGGTGTCCTCGGCGCCTCCTGACTTTCCCGGGAGCTTTCAACGTCAGAACAGAGCTGTGCTGGCCACCGACGGGATGGCAAGGGTGCTGAGCTACCCACCCTGGAAACAAGGAACGCGAGGCAGCCTGCTGAACGCAGGGTGGACAAGGGCACTCTGAAGGCGGATCCATGCCCCGCCAGAGTCAGGAGTGGACACGGGAGGAAGGACATGGACTGTCTTCCCCGAGCGCACAGAACTTGCAGACGTAAGATGCACTTTAAACAGACGGATTACAGTAACGAGGAGACACTTAACAGAGACACCATGAAAGAGCTCCGGGTCAGGAGGAAGGTCGGCCACAGGCCCTAGCACCTGGCAGGCCCTCTGGGCACCGAACCCCCGCCTCCTCCCCACCGCGGGGCTGTGGTGCCCTGATGGCTGCCCTGCAGCTGAGGCTTGGGAGTGTCAGGGAAGCAGGCCACTCTGAAGCTCCTGCTGACAGGGAACGAGGCCTGAACCCACCAGAATGCTAGCCACCTGTGGGCCCCACCCAGCCCCTCCCTGAGCTGGCTTCTTCTCACGACCCTTCCCCCCTTCCCAGGCCTGGGCAAGAGCCCTCACCTGCCCTCTGAGCACCTGGGAAGTGGCCATGGCCTGGCAGGACAGCCCTTCACCCGCCCCCTCCCTCTCCGTATCCACACCCATCACTCTCTAACCCTGGGGCTCCACCACGAATTCTGTGTCCAGCCTGGACAGGACGGGCATGATGTATGTCCGGTGCCAGATTCCAGAAGTGGAGAGCAGCTGGCCAGGGCCTGACCTCCTCCAACTACGGGTCCATGCCAACTGTGGTTCCCTCCTGGGAATGGGGGAAGATCCACACCCAGCTCCGGCCCTTCTGGTCCAGGTCATGGTGGGAGAGCCTCCTGGAGACACGCTGGAAGTCCTGCAGAAAGTGCCAGAGTCCTCCTGGGCACCCACCTACCTCAGCATGTGGTGAGGTGGGCGGTGGAGGCCCAGAGAGAGGCTGACTGCCACCAGCCTTCCCCTCACTGCTGTCCTTGTTCCCAGCCCAGGGTGGCAAGGGAGGCCGTGTGCACAGTTCCTGGATGAAGACGTGGAGGGGACAGAGCAGCCTAGAGCACTCTGAGGCTGTGGTCACCCCGTATCATGGACGACAGGACGAGGCCATGGCCAAGGGACGCTCTGATGTGGATTGGCCTCCAATCCCTGGAGTCTCTACTTCTGAGCACCTAAGAGACTCCCCCGCATGAGCCCTGCCACGTCGGCCTCTGCGGCCACTGAGCCTGATGTCCAAGCTCACAGATCCCTCTGAGAGAGACGGCTGTGTCGGTGGCCTGGGCAAAGCGGTTTCCTGTGGAGCGAGGACACCGCCTGTGGCAGGGGAAAGCACGACCACAGGTGAGGGTCGCCAGGTGGGGGCGCTGCTGGGCGCTGCGCGGCTCACACACTGCAAACCTGCTCTCCCTACCCTACCCTACCCTAACCCTAACCCTAACCCTAACCCTCACCCTACCCTACCCTAACCCTAACCCTAACCCTACCCTACCCTAACCCCAACCCTAACCCTAACCCTAACCCTCACCCTACCCTACCCTAACCCTAACCCTAACCCTCACCCTACCCTACCCTAACCCTAACCCTAACCCTACCCTAACCCTAACCCTAACCCTCACCCTACCCTACCCTAACCCTAACCCTAACCCTAACCCTACCCTAACCCTAACCCTAACCCTAACCCTCACCCTACCCTAACCCTAACCCTAACCCTAACCCTACCCTACCCTAACCCCAACCCTAACCCTCACCCTACCCTACCCTAACCCTAACCCTAACCTAACCTAACCCTAACCCTAACCCTCACCCTACCCTAACCCTAACCCTAACCCTCACCCTAACCCTACCCTACCCTAACCCTAACCCTAACCCTCACCCTACCCTACCCTAACCCTAACCCTAACCTAACCTAACCCTAACCCTAACCCTCACCCTACCCTAACCCTAACCCTAACCCTCACCCTAACCCTACCCTACCCTAACCCTAACCCTAACCCTCACCCTACCCTACCCTAACCCTAACCCTAACCCTAACCCTACCCTAACCCTAACCCTAACCCTCACCCTACCCTACCATAACCCTAACCCTACCCTACCCTACCCTAACCCTAACCCTAACCTAACCTAACCCTAACCCTAACCCTCACCCTAACCCTAACCCTAACCCTAACCCTCACCCTACCCTACCCTAACCCTAACCCTAACCCTACCCTAACCCTAACCCTAACCCTAACCCTCACCCTACCCTAACCCTTACCCTACCCTACCCTAACCCTAACCCTACCCTACCCTAACCTAACCCTAACCCTAACCCTAACCCTCACCCTACCCTACCCTAACCCTGCGCACAGAGCCTGCTCCTCAACACGGCCTCCCTCCTGCGGCGCCCAGCCTCAGCTCTAGCTCACCAGGTGCCCGTCAGTTTCATCTCCCTATTTTTTTCTCGTCGAGCTGTAACTGCTGGGATCCACGGCCATGGCGCCCCGACGGTGGGGCGGTCTCCAGATGGAGCGCAGCCTGGACACACACCCGTTCACCAGGCCCTCCACGGCCAGGACGAGTCTTGCAGAGGCCCAGTGGGGCAGTGCCTCACCCACTTCAGGATGCAGTAGGGTGGCGCACCCCCCCCCCAGACAGACTTGCCCTGCCCGTGGCTTCCTGCAGCCCCCAGGGACACTGGCTCTCTTCACAGGACACTCAGGCACCCAGGCTCCTGCCCCACCAGAGTCCTCCAGTCTTGAGTGTGCATTAATGTGCTGGTGATTTTGTACCTGCTTCCTGAATGCCTCCTTCCTCCAGAAAGAAGTGCCACTCGAGAGCTGTCCCCTTCTCTGTCCACAGTCCCTGCTCCATACAGGGCCGCGTGCGAGCCTCCTTAGTCAGCTCTTGGTGGGAAAGGGCACTGCCCCTCCTCACGAGGGGTCCTGCTGCTCAAGTGTTCTGTCCAGTGGGAACTGTGGCCATGCTGTTTCTGTTAGGTGGTCCGAGGTCCGGAAGCCATCAGTGGGCCAGTCACAACTCAAGAGCAAGAATCTGGTTTTGGGTTTTGTGGTCATTGGTGGACACCAGGCACTTTTTGAAGCTATATATTTTTTCCATACTCTGCTGTCACAATTGTCTGTTGATGATCCTTGTGGTTTCTCTATGGAATTTTCATCACTCAGTATCACTGAGTCTCTCCAGCCCTAGAACATTCTAGAGGCAGGGGGAACCTCTCTCAGCAGCAGGGCAGAGGACCCGTGGAAGCCCGCATGGCTCCAGCGTGCTGTGCCTTCTGCCTGCCTGGAGAGGCCTGCAGCCCTGCCTCGCCTGCACCCAACACCCCCCTGGATGCAGCTCCCAAGACGACTGCAGTCGCCCCACAGGTATGCACAGGGCGTCCTTCTCAGTGGTTTCCGCCCTTCCTCATGAATTCTGCAACTTTCTCTTGAACACACACTGGCTGGGCTCTGTGCTATTTTTGCAGGACACGCAGCACATCCAAGACAGAATGAGCATCACCGACGAGGAACTGCTGGGCTCAGATGCCATCTGTCCCCTAGACTCAAGTTGGAATCGGATTTCCAAGGGGCAGTGCTGAGGGGTGACAGAGCCCAGAGGAGGTGAGAGGTCACAGATCAACACAGGTCCCAAGGGAGGGTTAGGTACCCTGAGAGTGGGTTGGGAGAGGGGTCCCCCTGAGTGTCTGCCCTGCCTGTCTTCCAGCACCTGCCTTCTTTCCTACTTTCCACTTTGCCTGCAGCAGCGTGGGGCGCTGGCCAGAGGCTGGGCAGGAGCCAGACTCAGCTCTTGGACTTCCAGTCCCTAAACCCCAAGGAACTTCAACCTCTGTTCAGTCACCCAGTCTGTGGTATTCAGTTACAGCAACAGGAAAGGACTGGGAAACTAATAAAGCGATTGGGTGATGAGATCAGCACTCCCAAAATGTGCTTCAGAACACCCCACCTGGTCAAGAGAACTTCCAGAGGAGGCCTGCTGCCCGATGGCTCTGAAGCCAGGAGGGATTTGCCCAGGTTCCCGCGAGCTGGGACCATCCCCACCCAGAGCCAGGACTAGGAGAGCACTGCATCTGTCTGGGCCTCAGGACCTGGTGGTGACGGCAATGCAAAGTCCCTTTCTGCCTGTGGGTCACAGGGAGGGCGTGTGTCAGCGAGGGCTGCTGCAGGAGCTCCAGGCTGTGTGGCTCCAGGCTCTGGAGGCTGGAAGTCTGCCATCAGGGGGCTGGCTGGCTCCTGGGGGGCCTTTCTCCCTGGCTCACAGTGGTCCTCCTCACTCGGTCCTCAGAGGAGGCCAAGGGCTAGCTGTCTGGTGTCTCCTCTTCTAAGGAGCCCGTCCTCCCGGCCTCATTTCTTCTCATTACACTCCCAGAGGCCCATCTCCAAACGCAGCCACTCAGCATTTGGGGACACAACAGGGCATAAAGTGACTGTTCTGCAGGCAGCTGCCCATGGTCAGTGAGGCCAGCTCAGGAACAAGTGAGGCCTGGGATCTACAGGACAAGAAGCACTCAGCAGCCTGGCAGCCAGCACCCAGTGAGAAGGAGCCCCCAGGACAGAGGAACAAGGGGCCCTGGCTGGGCACAGGCGGCAGCTGCACAGGTTACTGGGGTTGGATCCTACTGGCCCAGCCACTTTGAGGGGCTGGTCCAGGCCTGCTCAGCAGGAGCCTCCTCTGGGATGCTCTGGCCACACGTCCACTTCGTGGGCAGGCTGGAGTGACCCAGAGCCTACACCCTCCTGCGACTGGAGGTCGCCCCCGCAGGTCCCCTTCCCAGGCCTCCCACTCCGGCTCTTTGTCTGCTTTCACGTTCTCCTGTGTGGCTCTGGTGGCCTGGAGTTCAGGGTGGGCTTGCAGGGTTTCAGGGAAGAAGGGACTGAAGCCAGCGCTGGTACCGCCTCCACGCACGTCGCCCGGGGACATTCAGCAGTCTGCAGGGGGACTTTCCATCCAAGGTAAAACCTCCACCCCAATTTTCCTTGTACTTGTGGATTACGTAAGTGCTCTCTGCCTAGACTAACTGCCTGCTGTTCTTTCCCTTCAGCAAGCCCAGGGACACAGGAACCCGAGCACCTGATGCCACCGGCTCACGCTGGCCCCCAGATGCACGTGTGTGCGAGCATGGGTGGGTGAGCACAGCCGGGCGCCTGCCCTTGGTCCTAACCCCTGGCACAGGGCATTGTCCACGGTGCGCAGCCCTCACCTGGAGGCAGCTCCGGGTGGAGATGGCCAGGGCTCCCTCGCATCAGTCAGCCTGGGCTCCTGCACCTCCACTTGGCCCTCCCTTCTCGCTCTGCTCAGGCATCCTGCCCTCCTTTGTCCCCAGACCATCATCCGGTCTCAAGAAGCAGCGGGAATTTGGTCCTCACTGTCCCCACATCCCCAGGTGTGGCTCTCAAGTCACCTGCTCTGTTGTGCCTGCCACCTGGCCAGGCCTGGTTGGTGGGGCTCACCTGGTTGGCACCCGTGACTCGGGTTCATCTCAGTGCTCAGCAGGCTGTTCTTTAGAGTAGCAGGACCCGTCTTCTGAACCAGAGGGTCTCACTTCTCTGCTGGGGTCTTGGCGTCTTCCTGACTCTCAGGTGGAAGGAGGCCCACCTTGGCCCACCCACAGGTCAGACATGAGTCCTGCATTCTATAGGGCCCCCACCTGCTCCGGCTCACTGCCCACTGCCCCTCTGCAGCCCACCTCCTCTGCCACAGCCACTCCCCAGCCCTGCCGGTACCCTGTCTTCTGTGGGAGCCTTCCCCTCCACCTGCACTCTGCAGCAGAGGGGCTTGCTGGGACTCTCGGGCCGAGCTGAGCCCCTTGTGGGTCCCTGCTGACACCTGCAGGTGCAGTTAGTGTTTCTGTTGTGGGTTTCCTGCTTTTGTCAGGCATTGCAGAAAGGCCACAGGTGACGTCTCTGGCTCAGGGACCACCTTCAGGAAGGACGAGCAGCCCCCAGCCTCGTCCTAACTCCACCCCTAGAACCTTGGCACCAGTCCTCTTCCTACAGACCATCATCACAGGGCCACTCCCGAGGCCAGAGGGAAAGGGCATTGCCCGAGGTTCTAGCTGAGTGGAGATCTCCAGGTGCTCGTGCCCAGGAGGGAGTCCTTCAGGGTATCCGCCAGTCATAAAAGAGCAAAGGACAGAATTTCCAGGGACATTTGAACCAGAGGTTGAAGACGCACAGGCCAAAGGAGCCGCCATGCTCGTGCAGCTGGAAGAGGGGTCCTCAGGCGCAGCTTCCTCTGCCTGCCCAGCTGCCAGGGTCAGTACTGGCGAGGGGCTGAGTGCTGTCTCAGAAACAGATGCCTCTGCCTGGCCGCCATTCTGTCCCTGCCAAATGCAAGATGTGAAGTGGCCCGGGTGACTCTGAAGGGACACGGCTTCCACGCTCCCCAGTGCAGTGCCTGGGCCAGCGTGGTCATTCCCGCATGTGCTGCCGAGTCAGGAGCCGTGAGCAGGCTTCCCAAGAACAGCACTCACCACTGTTCTCTCTGCCTTCGGCTGCCTGGTGGGGTTCTGCCCACATTCACGCACGCAGTTGACCAGGAGAAGGAAACTGTTTCCACGAAAACCCTCTGAAGCGTCTCATGCTGGACCAGCCCTCTCGACTCCGGCCGGTGTGGACCAAAACGAGGGCGAATCACGTCCCGTCTGTCCCAGCCAACTGGTCCACCAGCCCTGTGAAGCCTCCATGGGGACGCGGAGGGAAGGGAGGGAAGGCTGCAGACTGACCCACAAAAGGTGTTAGTTTGGCTAAGTGTTGAGAAGCAGGAGGGGAAAGCCAGGAGGAAGAGGGTTTGAAGACGAGACTGATGGGCTGCTTCGCACTGATCACCTGGAAGAAAACACCACCTCTCGTCAGGAGGGTTTATCCATTTTCCAAATTGGTTTTAGCTTGCGCTGTGTGGCTCTTACCAAGGGTGCTGGCTCATGGAGATGCCCTCGGGCGGGCAGAGGCAGCAGTGTGCTGGAACAGGCTCGAGACGCGGGCACAGACACACGGGGTCTCCCCAAGGAAGAGCAGCAGCCTGCCTGGACGGTGGAGGGGGCCTCACCCAGTGGCTCTTCTGTGGTGGGAGCAGACGCTGTGACCCCCAAGTCCACACCGGGCACAGCTGAAGCCGCGCCCCAAGGTGGCCTCACATCCCACGGGAGCACGGCTGACTCTTGCTTCTCACGGTACAAGTAATCAGACTACATGCAACACCGTGGGCGGTGCCTTTTCTGTAACCCAGGACACACTCAGATAATGGGTGACTTAAGGGTAAGCCCTTGAAGGAAAAGGGTGGTGGCAAAGCTGTCTTCATGAAGATGACCTTTGTCTTGGCTTCTTCTGGGCTGAGATCCCTTAGTCTCCCTGTCTCTCCCTCTCTCTGCTCTGCCCTCCCACCTCTCTCAAACTTAATTTGGGCCAATATTTGTCCTGCTTGTCCCTCCCTCTCCCATCTCATATCACCCAGTGTGCCCACCCACCTTGATCTCAGTGACCTGCTGTGAATCAACAACTACATGCTCATGAGTGGCCACCTGACCTGTGGAAGACCACGCTGCACCACTGCACGGGGCCCTGGACTCTCCTCAGCACCCTAGAGTTTCCGTGGTGCTGTCTGAATGTTTGAGTCAATGGCTCAAGCGGGGGAGCAGCAAACATCATCAAATACTGAATGTTCCCGATACCTATATCAAATCCACCGAGCAGTAAGTACTATAAAATAAGCTCATTAGTTGATTAGTGAAGGATTTGAATAGAATACTCAATATTTCAAGTAAAACATATCAAAATTAAAACTAAGCTTGGCCATCATTCAATGTCCCTTGTCTTCCCTTACAGAAGGAGGGGAGGCCTGGACACACTCGCCTGGAATCTTCTAGAGATCTTGATTCAAACAAAACAAATATATATATATATATATGAGCAAATCAAGAGAATCTGGAAAATTCATGGGTTTTAAGCGTGATGATTGCACTGTGATTTTTTTTTTCCAGAGTCTCTGTCTTGTGTGAAGGGTGTGAATTCTGGGATTGGCTTAAACATCACCCCAGCACGGAGGCTGGAGGTTGGAATGAAGGGGCAAGAGCCTGGGTTCTAGGAAGGTCCGCCGTCAGCTGGGAGCGCTTGGGCCCTGGAGGGGTGCGCGAGGGCTCCGAACCACCAGGTCTGCCTCTCTGAACGCTCAGAAACTGAGATGTCATTCACGTGGCGTGAAACTCACCAGGAGAGTTAAAGCGCACAATTCAGACAGTTCAGTGTTTTCTGTGACTGTCACTGTGGTGGAGACCATCCCTGCCTGACTGCAGACTGCACCGCCCCAGAGCGCCTGGCCCCGTCAGCAGTCACTTGGCCTCCTCCAGGACGGGGACTTCTGGACAGTTCCTCCAGGGGAAACTTCCGCGTGGCGTGAGGGTTTCAGGGTTCTCCCAGCAGCGGCAGCCTCGGGACTCCCGGCTTCTAGGACTGATGAGAGCCCGGGGCAGTGGCTGTTGTGTGTCCACTGGCCCTTGAGTGGCCCTTGGGGTCCCCTGTCATGGCCGCTTGTGCCCAGTGCTGGAAGGAGCTGCCTTCAGTCCTCTGGGGCTTGTATCTGGAGAGCCACTGGCCACATGGCCCCTCCACCGCAGCAAGGAACCGTGCTGTCAACTTGTGTGTGAACCTAAGATTTTGAGAAAACTGTGAGTCACTAAGTTACTTGTTAAGCCACCTGCTACAGAGTGGATGGGCTTGCGTTTGACATCAGACCTGCGTATGTCGAGGTTGAGACCAAGCCAGGCCTGGGCACCTGGGGCGGGCGGGCCTGGTGGACCTCAGCAGTGCCCTCAGCCTGACTTGACTTGCCAACATGAGTGGGACCAGCTCGAGGTGTTTCTCGTCAGCGTCCAGCCAGCCACTCAGAGCAGCCACCCAACATGTAGTCACCACCCAGGGGTCTCCCACGCAGGACGCCTGGCCTGGCAGCTGTGGGAACAGACTTCTTTCTTTGCTTTATTTCTGCATCCAGCCTACAGACCCCTCCCTCTCACGCTCCCGTGGGGGAGCCCCAAGCCACTCCTGGATGGGAGCTGCCCAATGACTGGCTTCCTGTTTGCCCATACAAACTCTGCAAGATCTTATCATGCCTCGGTTTACCTTATCTGCATGTAGCATGAGGACCCGGGAGCTTTTCCTGACACACTGCCTGTCTTTATCACCAAAGAGAGTGCTTCAGAGGAGGGTGACCAAGTCCCCGGACAGAATGATCCCGAGACACAGCGGGCTTTGGGGCACATGCATGAGGACTGTGGAGGGCCCCCAGGACCTGGTGGCAGCGGAGGCTGTGGACGTCCCTCCCCAGCTGCGTATGTCGGTGGTAAGAGGGTGGTCGCAGGCTCCCAGTCAATGGGGCCCTAGTTAAAACGCTGGGGAGCCCCAACAAGCCTGCAAACAACCTTACTGGGAGACGCACAGATCCTCGAAAGGGACTGCATACGACCAGATATCCAAAAGGCCAACGGGTAGGAAAATCCAAATGAAAATCTCCACAGTACCCTTACAAACACGTCGGAAGAGCTAAAGCAGGAAAGGTGGCTGGCCTGCCCATGTCGGCTTGGCCTCTAGGGTGAAAGGCCTGAGGCATCCAGCTCACGCAGAGGAGAGGCTGATAGCTCACAGCTTAGGGATTCAAAGTCCCTGATCAAGTGGCCCCACTGTTGGCCTCTGGTGGGGGCAGGAATGAAGCAATCAAGAGAGCCCTGAGAATGGGAGAAAAATGTTGCCTCCTGCTCTTCAGACAGGACAGTGATATCAGGATGTAGAAAGAACTCAAGAAACTTAACCCCAAAATAATAACAACCCAATCAACAAAGGGTCAAAAGAACTAAATAGACACTTCTCAAAAAAAGAAATACAGTCAACAAATATATGAAAAAATACTCAACATCTCTAGCAATAAGAGAAATGCAAATTAAACTACACTGAGATTCCATACCTTTCCAATCAGAATGGCAATTATCAACAATACAAACAACGATATATATTGGTGAGGATGTGGTGAAAGGGTACACTTGTACGTTGCTGGTGGGACTGCAAATTGGGGCCACTCCTCTGGAAAACAGCATGGAGATTCCTCAGAAAACTAGGAATGGAACCACCACATGACCCAGCTGTCCCACTTCTTAGTGGATATCCAAAAGATTTAAAATCAGCCTACTACACTGAGGCAGCCATGTCAATGTTTGTAGCAGCTCAGTTCACAATAGCCAAGCTATGGAACCAGCCTAGGTGCCCTTCAACAGATGAATAGACAGTGAAGATGGAGTACATCTACACAATGAAGTATTATTCAGCCATAAAGAAGAACAACATGACATTTACCAATACGGATGGATCTAGAGACTATCATCTAAGTGAAGTAAGCCAGACCCAGAAATTCAAAGGTCAAATGTTCTCCTGGAAGCTAGTCCAAAATAAGGGGGGGATAAAAAAAATAGAAGGATCAGGGAATAGATGAAGGGGAATGAAGGGAGGGAGGAGGAGGGAGTAGGAAGAGGCAGTGGAGGGGTCTCATGTGGCTTTCCTATGTGCCTACGTGAGCACAGCACCGCGAAGCTCCCGTCATGGACATCCACTGGCCACTAACTTTAAAACTGTAAATACACGGCAGAAGATGAGCAGAGTAGAGGAAGGGGCAGAGGGTGGGAGGAAGGGACGGGGAGGGAAAGTCATGGGGACTGAATCAAAGTAAAATCCATTCCATGATTTTATGATTATGTCCCAGCGAGTCCAAATGTTATGCATAACTTAAAAGAACTGATAAAGATAAATAAACTGACTAAGCTCCAAATAAACAGAATAAATTGCCATATTTAATTGCGGAACTGGACACAGACAGTGACCGTGTGCCGGGTTAGAGGCGAGTGCCTTTTCAATATACGGACTTTAAATAGGAGCTGACCCCACACCTCCTCTTGTGAGCAATGCCCTGCTTGGCTAGCAGAGAAATATTCCCTGAAGACACAGAGTAGGCCCTAACTTAGGAACGAGGAGCTGGAGGAGGGCTTTCCAGATGGGCACTGGATTTTACTTTAATGGTCGTCGGTGAAGATGGAGATGGTGAGAATAAGGCCTGGAGCCGTGTCACCCACAAGAGCCCTGCTCCAGCTGCTCCGGCCACGGGCTGAGGCGAGCAGGAGCAGACGGAGGCCGCAGAAGCGAGAAGGCTTCTGTGAGCACTGTCCTTGTCAAATGCCTGTTGTCCTCACAGTGTCCAGTTCCGACAGGGGGGTGGAGAGCCAGGTCCTGCTGCAGCGCTGACCACTGGATGGGGCAGGTGCAGTCTGGGCCTCCCTGGGTGCTTGGTCAGCAGGACTGTGGCCGTGCAGGCTTCCACTGTCTGAGAAAATCCAGACCCAATGCGAGCCACCTTGTTTGGGTAGAAGCCCCACCAGGTGGGCACGCGCAGCTGGGCAGCTGTGGAACCTCTGTGCCTGTTTTCTCATCCGGGAAGGGGAGAGAACACTGATGTTGGCACCCAGGAAGCTGGCTCAGGCCACAGGGGCACACAATCTCACAAGCGTCACGTTGTGTCTGGGTTTTCTCAGGCATGTGTACATGATTTTGTTTTTATGTATCAGTTAAAAATAAATTTGATTTAAAAAACACAGATAGAATGTATTATGAAGCTTATAAAGTAGCACAAATAAAGCTGAGTTTTAAAGATTTTGTTCTTGAATATTCTACCCAGTGTGTTACCTTTCTGAGAACTTTGAGAGATGGGAAGCTCACAGGCTAGGAGGGACAGGGTGGAGTGTCCTCGGAGCACTTTCAGGCCCTGCCTGGTTACAGGCACCATGCGTGGTCACGGGCTAAGTATATTTCACTTTCTTTTTTTTTTTTTTGGTGGTGCTGAGGATGGAACCCAGGGCCTTGTGCATGTGAGGCAGGCACTCTACCAACTGAGCTACGTCCCCAGCCCCCATATGTTTCTCTGTTAAAGAACTTTTACGGTGGACTTTTAGGGATAACAGTTACATTGGGACAGCTCCTCAGGCAGACCAACACATTAGAAAGCCATCTCAGTCCCACAGAATCCCTCAGCTGGACACTGACCAAATCATCCCTGTGTCAGGAGGAGGCAGCCGGAGCACCTGCCCACTGGTGTCACCCTCGTGTGGCAGACTGGCTTTCAAGCACCTGGCACCTGTCTCCTGTGGTGACGATGCTGGGGAGCGATCGGCCCCAGGATGGAGTGTCTGAAACATGGACCCTCAGCTGGCCAGCAGCTGGTCTAAACATGTCTAGGTAGGGGAAGAGATGGCCAGTCATGTGGATGGTCAGGAAGGAAAAGCAAAGGGGAAGAAGTAAGGGTCCCCGGAGGGCCCATCCACCTGCCTGGGTGCCAAGCCTGGGGAGGCAAGGTCAGCACAAATGACACTGGTGCCCAGAGTCGGGGGGGAGAGCCCCTTGTCTGGTGAGGGGCGTACTGGCTCTGGAAGCTCAGGGGAGGAGAAGCAGGGGCTTGGGCCAGCCAGAAGCCCACTGTGCACCTTGAGCTTGTGGGGTTGGGAAGGGTGGTGGCTGACCCTGCAATCCAAAGTGCATAAAATGCAACCCAAAATGTGGACGTGGACGAGGTGGTCCCGCAGCTGCAGAGTATGGGGGCTGCACGCACAGGGGACAGTGGGCTCCATGCTCGCCCGAGGCTCATGGGTTGGATCCAGGTGAAGGCGTGCTGCCCAGTGACCAACGAGGGAGGGCTCCGACTCCTCGTGATGCCTTCTCCCACCCCAGCTGTCCCGTGTCCCCTCTCTGAGAGCAAAGCATGCCGACATCACAGGCCTTGCCTTCTAGGTGACAGGCGCTATGTGAGACCATCCTGAGCACGTGGAGAGGCTGCTCCTCTGCCGCCCACCTCCCACCAATCCTGAGGGCCAGAGTCCATCCACCTTGGGTGGCTGCCCACTAGTCCTGCTTCTCCGCTGTTGATCCTCAGTCAGGGGCCAGGGCTCCTGAGCTGTTGGGGCAAAGTGTGAATGAGCTGGGGGGCCATCCCCCACCCCACCCCACCCCCGCTTCCCGAGCACCTCGCTGGGCGCCAGGCAGACACAGGGGGACAGCTCTCTGATTCCCACTGTCCTTAGGTATTTTGCTCCCTGGGGAAGTGTTGAGAGCCACAGCCGAAGGGGCCCCAGCAAACTTCCAGCTGCCAGCAAACTTCCAGCTGCCAGCAAACTTCCAGCTGCCAGCTGATGATTGGCTCACAGCGGCCCCAGCAAACTTCTAGCTGCCAACTGATTGGCTCCTCTGCAGTGATGCTCATTGGGTTGTTTCCCTGCCCTTTCAGACCATGGAGCTGCTCATTGGGGGACTTTTTTTGGCTCTGCCCACGAGACCCAGCCAATCGGCCTCAAGAGCAGGAGGAGGGGGGGAGGTGGAGAGCCTTGTGGGAAGCCCGTGGTGGCAGTTGGGCTCTGAGGGTTTTCCTGAGGAGCTGTGTGGTGTGGTGTGTGTGTTCTAAAAATAAAGTTCGTTTCTTTTGACAAGTGGCTCCTGAATTGTGCCCAGCCAGACTGCGGCAGGGAAGGAACTGCACCAGGGAAGAGCAGTGGTCCCTAGCGATGGTCCCTCAAGGCTCATCAAGTCATGGCTCTGTGACTCAGATGGCTGTGGAATGGAGTGTCCACAGAGATTCCCATGTCAGGGGGATTCAAGACAGCAGTGTGGCCCAGAACTTGCTGATCCCCAAGGCAATGCCTGGGGACCTGAGGGGAGACCCCACAAGGGCCTTAGAAATGGGAGGAGGGTTAGGGAGGGGAGTGGCCATCACCCAATCTCAGAGACCCATGAACCGTGGCCAGGGCTCCATGCACAGCAGTGGCTGCCGCAGACAAGCCCATCAGTGAGCAGGAGCAGGAGGCGGGAGGCTGGCATTGGGGCACCAACAGAGGACAAAAGGAATGGAGTTGGGGGGACGATGGCTTTGCCAAAGTCGTCTGGGAGGGAAACGAGAGAGGGGCATCAGGACCTGTGGGTGTGGGAGTGGCTCCGGACTGTCTGGGGCTGCTCCCGTCCCACAGCGGGGAGGAGGAGGGACGAGAAGCTGTGAGGAAGTCCTCGTGAACTCTGCAGTCCTCACGAGGGTGCCCAGCCACTGAGCTTCACGATCTCTCCAGAGCTCGAGGCTGCCCCTGACCTGACAGGGGAGGAGGTGTGGGCCAGCGCCCGCCCTCGTGATGGAGCATCAGGTGTGCTGGCTGGTTCTTCTGCCCTCCGCCAGGGGAGGAAGTCAGAAGCACTCTCTGGAGAATGGCCCTGGATCCTGAGCATTCTGGTCCCCTGAACATGAGAACTAAAATTCTGCTCTTTGTAAATGACCTGGTCTCAGGTGTCCCCAACCCCAGATCAAGCCACTCAGGCTTCCTGCATCAGGATGCCCAGAGCTGTGCAGAACGCCCTGTGACCGCACCGACAGTACTTAAAGAGGAGACGTGCGCCTCTGGGGTCTCCTCGCACCCCACACTGGCCTGCCACCTCCCTGCTATGGCTGTTCCCAGGTCACCTCTGTCCCAAGTCCCTAGGGCTTCCCCTCCCCGTAAGCATCAGCCTCATTGTCCAACTCACAGAGGTGATGGAGGATGTCCGTGTGGCCCTCACCACCTGTGCTGCCCTGGAGCATCGTGACGGGAGCATCATGATGGGAGGTTCTGGGGCTTCGGTCCTTGGGACTCGGCTCACACTTGCACCTGGGACTGTGGGTAAGTCGCCTCCTCCCCAAGGCCTCACTCTCCCACCTATGAGCCAACAGGGTCCATGTGAGGACCAGAAGGGACACGCTGCCCCACACTGGGCCCGCTTCCTCTCCAACACGCTTCCTGGACCACACCTCGAATGCAGCTGACGTCTGACCCCTTGCCACATCATGTTGTCCCTCCCTCCCTCCCTGGCCTCACCTTGACCCCACGTCCCTCCACGCTCCTCTGGCTCCCCGAGGCTCTTGTCCTCTCGGTGGCTTCGGCTTCTGACTCTGCTGAAAGCAGGGTCCTCCTCCCGCCTGCCTCCTGGCAGCGTCCTCAGGCCCACGGGGCCTCCCTGGAGTGCTCCTCAGTGCCTCCCGCCCCCGTCCCCTCCTTCCAGTGCACCTCCTGCAGCAGCAGCGCACCAGGCTCAGGTGGCTGTGTGGCCTCCCCCTGAAAACACTCAGCGGCCCCCTTCCAGCTGACAGCAGCCTGCGTCCTCAGTGGGCACTTAAAGATGCCTGCAATGGCGTCCACAGCTGCCTCCCTACATCTCACTCCTGCCCCAGCTGTTGCCGTCAGCACACCTCGGCCACTCTCCAGCCTGAGCCAGGGCGGCCTCGGCCTTCTTCCCACTTCCCCTGCCAGGGCCACTGCAGAACCCTCTGGAAAGGCCTCCCTCCCACACAGTCCTGGAGAGGCTTCTGCTCTTGTTTACGACTCGCCCGCCGGGCACCCTGTCTCCCAGCTGCACCACATCTCCCGGCATCCACCTGTCCCGTGGTCAGTGCTTGGAGAGTTTCCTCCCGATACACCTTCTGCGGGTTTTTATTTAGTAACATTTTCCCATGACATTGGGACTTAAATAAGCAATACTGTGAGGCACTTAACTTTTAGAAATAATGCCAGACTCCTAAATAATCCTCTCTGATTTGGCTGGGCTGCCTGGGGTCCTCCTAATCTCCCACAAATAAAGAACAGAGCAGCAGGCCTGGGCTGTGCGCCTGGTGTGGCCCGGGCTCCGCAGGCTCCTCTGCTCGCAGACCTCTCAGGGTCCCTGGCTGTGGCTTAGCTTGAGGAATTTCACCAGGATCTTGTTAAGAGGAGAAAATGGTGTTAGGCTGCGGGTTTTCCATGCCACCTGTAATTAAAAATGTTTCAGGATAAGGCAGAACTCCCAGCTAGAGGGAAAGCCGTGCTTACAGACTTAGGTGCTTAAAAACAAATTTCCGGGTGGATGATCATCTGAGCACAGCTCTCAGAGGCCATGGCTAATGGAGTCCAGCAGGAAGAGCAAACCACCCTTTCTGTGCAGCATTCTCGGGGCCGAGTCACAGGGACTGCACGTCCTCACTCTCAGCTCAGTGTGGGCAGTGTGGGGTCAAACACATGTCCAGATGCTTAAAGAGAGTGGCCAGGGACCACCCTAGGTCTCAGCATGCAGGCTTGATCCTCAGAGGCAGACCCATGTGGCCCTCCTGTCCACTCAGGGCACCCCCCAGGGCCACAGCTTGACCCTGGTGGAGTTCTTCAATTCCCACCTCGTGCTGCTCAAAATCTGGGCTTCGGTTGGGGGTGGGAGGAGGTGGAGTATGGAAAAGGAAAAGCTAGGATTTTTTTAATGAAGGGGCAACACTTATGAGAAGTTAACAGGCCGTCCCTGGGGTGCTCCAGGGACATTCTCACCATGCAAACGTGGCATCTGAGGACACTCCCATGGAGCACTCAGAATGGTCTGTGTCCTGCCAACGAGGAGCCCGCAGAGCACAGGCCAGACAGGAAGACCCCTGACGGCCACCGTCTTCCTGCAGCACAGCAGGTCCCCAGGGCTGAAGGGCCCCCGGCTGCTCTGGCACTGCCCCCCTCCATCTGAATATGTTCACCTGAAAAACGTGATGCAAACCGTGTCTCTCCAGCTCCGTCAACAGAGGCAGCTTGCAGTCACTGAGCCTTCTCTTGTCCTGAGGGTTCGTGCTAACCCCCTCCAGATCCACGCCTCCTGCAAGGACTCGGGAGGCCCTGGCCCACAGCCCACAGGAGCCTGGCAGGGGGAAGGTACCCAAGACACGTCAGGCCATGCCAGGCAAGTGCCAACCACACCGCTAACGTCACAAGTATCGTCAGCACTTACTGAGTGCCTACTGCTAAGAAAATTCCAGCTGCCCTGAAGGGCACCTCCACATGGCCCCCTCTAGACACCCTGCAGGTCCTGAACTTGGGGACTTCCAGGTGTCCCTGTCTCCCCACCTGCCCTCGGCCCTGTGCAGCAATGAGTGGGCCTCAGAACCTCATCTGCCCTTGCCCTACTCCTGAGCACCCACCAAAGGCCTCCCGCCACACCAGCCACTGACCACGTAAAGCCAGGTGGAGCCCAGTCCCAAGTTCAAACAGGAAGACAGAGCATGTGAGCGGATCTGCAGCAGCACAGGAAGTGGGAGGCAGTGGGAAGTTCCGAAGGACGTGGAGGGCAGGCAGGTCCAGAGGGTTTTACGCAGTAACTGTCCTTTATACATACAAATGTAATACAGCGAGGCATAGATTCTTACAGAAATTTGAAAAGACAGTTCTTTCAAAGATTTCAATTCAATAAAGAAAAATAAGGCATGAAATTGTAAGGCTCTTACAGACAGCAAAATAGCTAATTTTCTTGTCAAAAAAGGAAAGATATTACAAGAAATAATTTACCACCCAATCCATTGTTTTGCAAAGTGCAAAATAAAAGCCTCTTGTCCCTTTTACAGCCCCACTTGGAAATCCTGACTTGTCCTCGGTGGGAATGGCAAGGCAACTTGGTCCAGAAACAAGAATTCACCATGTCTGAAAGGTTCCCGGAGTCAGCCCAGCGGCCACATCCTGGCCCCGCTGCCCCGGGACATGCCGGAGCTGGTTCTGCATGGACAGCCACCTAGGGCCAGATGCACTGCAGCACAGCTGACCGCGGGGATGTCCAGTTTCGTGGGGCATCAATATTCATACAAACATTCCCCAGGGAATTGGATTCCTCCGTGGCACGGTGAGAGCAGTGTGGAGAAACGCCCCCATCCCATCCTGGGCCTGATCTCCTCAGGCCTCTGACTTAGGAGACTCCCGCAGCCATATTCCCAGAGCGGCTGCTATGGACCACTTCAAGGAAGAGGGCTGAGGCCGAAAGTCCTGTGCCCTTTTGTAGGTGTCACCCAGCAGCTGAGGTCCCCTGGCTGGTGAGCCCCCTGCATCCTGAGTCCACCGTCTTCCTTCTGGCCCAGAGCCTGGTGAGTAAGCCCCAGAATGGATCTGCCTCTCAGATGGGCCTAGCCTGCTACTAAGACTGGTGTAGAAAAGGGATTCAGATGATTCCTTCCCACCTGGAGGAGTGAAGGAGCTCGGAAGGGCTACGGGGAGCCACGTGAAGGCCAGTCAACAAGAACCAGGCCTCTGTGGAAAGCTGCGTGGCTTGCACAGGCACCCGTGAGAGCCAGAGTCCCTGAGGCTGAGCCAACGGGGATGTGGAGAGAACGCCGGCATGTGCTTGAGTCGACCCTCGTTGGCGGGTCTGAAGACCTTGACCTTGCTCAGGAAGTCCTCTTCTCATACTCAGTGTAACACTGTCAGCCTCAAACCAAAACCAAAACTCTTCTACCAGTTTTCAGTGATTTTATGAGCTTCTGAAAACGAACTTTGGCACATGTCTGCATTTAGATAGCCTGAGAAGCTCGCCACAAGGGCAGCAGGTTGGCCCTTGCATTCAGCCCCAACAGGTGTACACCCTGCAGAGTGAGGGGTGCGACAGGGAGCTGGCAACGCACCCCTGACCCTGCAGGACCTGCTCTCCCATCTGGGCACGCCTTCTTCTACACCCGGCTGAGCCGGGTGTCCGGGAGCCATTCTGCCTCCGGAAGTCAACATGCAGCTTGGCTCAGTCCAGGCTACGTCCACCAGGAGAGTGACCCTCCAAGACTGTCAGTCCATTCATTTCAGGACTTTCTGGAGGGCCTCCTGGGGCACGTGGGAGGGTCCCCTGAGCCCCCACTTCTTATGAGCTGATGATGACAGTTACCCAGATGGGATCTCAGCAGCTGCGGGAGATGTTTCTCTGGCCTATTGCCACATTAAGATCCAAGCATTCTACCCAAAGACAGCAGTGCTTTTCTGTTCTTCTTCCTTCTCTCCTGCTCCTCGGGACACCTATGGCCTGGAATCATGCAAATCCAGCTCTACATCTTGCAAGAGGACATAAGGTAAGATCTGTGGCTTCTCCATACCTGAACCTCAACGCAGCTTGGGAATCGAATCAACAAGATCCTGTCCTTCCAGAATTCTGCAATTTGAGCAGGAAGGTTGCATGTGATCACAGGGCACAGCACCAGTTACATGGGCAGACACTCAGCAAACATTGGCCACTGTCCCCAGTGAGACCTCTGGGAGGTACAGGGGACCCAGCACCATGTGGAGCTCCTTCCCCAGGGCTCCTATGCGAGACTCCCCACTGCCCTGGGTTCCCCCCCACTCCCCAGGGTTTCTTCCCTGCCGCCTGTTTGAGCTGCCGTCTCCACGGAGAGTGTGCATCTTTAACACGCGCTTTCAGGCCCCAGGGTGTAAAAAGTGCAATTTTACTGCTGCTTTGGGGAAAAACACTCAAACCTGCACCTCACTTGGTGCCAATTCAGGCTTAATCAGTAGAGCGAGCTGCCACCCCTGAGGGCTGCACCTGCGAGGACTTGCTCCCTGTGTGTAGGTTTCTGGGATCAGAGAAATTTGGAGTTGGAAGGAAAGTTGTTTGGACTTTTAGGAGGAGTTCTACCCAGAGAGGCTGGTACTGACATACCCTGGAAGATTCCATCTGAGCTCTGGTCACAGGCACATGCCCTGTGAATGACAGTGCCTCAGCACTTGGCTGTGTGTCCTAAGTGCCTGTGAGCCCCTCCAGTGTCCAGGAAGGGCACAGTCACTGTTATGCTGCCTGCTCTGTCCTTGGAAACACAGGCAAATGCTCCCTTATTTGAGGCAAAAGGGGATGCTTGTTCCTCTGGCTCTTCCTGCATGGGATGCTATTGCTGCCACTCAGCCATGGGGATGTGCTACTATGCCAGCTCTCCCCTGGGTGGGTGTGCCTGTCGTCACCAGCTCTCCCCTGGTGGGTGTGCCCGTTGTCACCATCTCTCCCCTGGTGGATTGCCAGTTGCCACTACTTCTTCTCATTCATCTCTATTTTTAATTCCCTTTTTATAACTCCAGTAGTCAGGAAGCTACGGAGGGTGGGCAAACGGGGCAGGTTCCGGAGAGGCATCCAGGGATATAATTGGGGCCTAGGAACCGCCTGAAGCAGGGTGGGACCTGCCTCTTCTGTTGTCACAGGTCCAAGGCCAACACCCTCAGTGTAGGTGCAGGGAGCCATGCAGAATGTTGGCAAGAAGGTGAACTCCCATCTGTCAGCACCCCTTCCCTTGGGGAATAATCAACAAAGGATTTGAAATCCCTCTGTGGGGGGAGGGAAGTTTGCATGGGGGCTGAAGGTTTAGGTGTTTTACATGAGCTACTGTGGGTGAGAGATCTGAGAATGAAGGATGACCAGAGCAGGACTCCAGGGTCCCCACGGATGCCCAGGACTTGCTATGGGTGTCCATGGGCCACAGGCACGTGGCACACAGGGCCTGCAAGGAAGCCTGCTGGTGACTGAGCCTGGCAGGCTGCTCCCACGGCTGCCAGGTGCCACCCAGGCCTGCAACGAGTTCCAGGGAGCATTTCCCTGCCTGCTCAGGACGCCCAGCTCTCCGCACAGAGTCTCACTCAGTCACCTGATCCCCTTGTACCTCCAAGCCGGGCTCAGCATTGGTATGGATATTTGGGCTTTGAATATTTGGGCACTTTTAGCCCAGGGAGAAGAGATCGGGTGGTTGAGGTGGATTCTCTGTCACTACTGGAGAGCCAAGCAAATGCAGCGTGCCGGAGCATGCAGCTGTCACCTCAACTGCCTCCAAGGGGGTCCTAAGAACACGCTGGGCACAGCGTGCACCTAGAGAGGGCCTAGGGCAGGTGCCAGGTGGAATCCCTCAAAGACAACCAGCCGACGGGCCTGGCCCCTCTCCAGGCCCCAGTGCTACATGCAGGCCACAGGATGGAGCTCCTGACCTTCTCTTCCCATCACAGGGCCGGGAGGGAGGAGATGGTCAGCACGGCAGAGCTGAGTCCACTCTGGTAAGATGTAGCTGCTCCTCGGCACGAGGCCTTCAGCCTCTGACTCCTCAGGGAGCCACTAAAGGAGGGCCTGCACCCATCCCACAGGGAGTGCCCCCTGCCAGGGGGAGCCTGACTCCTTCCCACCTCATCCTCAGGAGCAGCTCAGGCAGCAGACTTGACTCCACCTGGGCCTCGCTGCAGGCAAGAATTCTCCACAGCAATGGCAGAGGACGAGCATGGGCCCCTGGGAGCCTGTGTGGATCCACAGACACTGTCCCAGGAGCTGGCTGATGGCCACACTCTCCCGATGCCCCCACTGTCCTAGGAAGGCTAGGAGATGACCCCAAGAGCCACCCTGTGCTGCCTCAACAGGATGGAGCTCACAGATCTTGACAGAGGTGACAGAGAACCACAGGGCGTGAGCTCCCAGGGAGGACGCTCAGGCCTCTTCTGCTGATCTGGAGGAACTGTCTACGCAGCAGCTGTCCCAGGCCTGCACCACGTGGTCTGCCGCAGTCTGGCTGGGCACAAAATAACCGAGCCACCATGAGGCACTTGTGGATTCAAAATAGGAACTCCTTTATTATCCGAACTCCCTCGAACACCACCCATGCGGCCCTTCCAGGAACACCACACACCAGAAAATCCCTACTTCCCCAACCAATGCCAAGCGAGAACTCCAAAGTAGCAGGCCAAGACAGACAGCAGGGGTCTAATATACAATTGAATACACAGCTTAACATAACCTTCATCATCTCAATGGCTCCCTGGGGTCACCTCTCAACCACTCCCTTCTAGCACAAATGCCATGTGTCATTCCGACTGGCTGTGGCTCTTAGCAGTGGTCCTTGGAGTTCAGCCAGGGGTCTGCCCCAGGCAGCTGGCTCTCAGCAGGGAACAGCTACGGAAGGGGGTCTCACTAGGACCATGACACCCTTCAAGACACGGGTGCTCTTCTCTGTGGCATCAGGGGCTCCTCTGGTCCTATCCTGGCCCTCGGATCCCATGACAATGTGGATTTTCTCACAGAAGAGGGGAAAATGCACGAGATCTAGACTGGACTTGGAGCACTGGGTGGCGGCCAGCTTGCGGGTCCTGTCAGACCCCACAGGGACGTTTTCAGGCACCAAGGGTGGTGACACTTTCTCCTCCACAGACTGAGGCCCTGAGGAGCCTGGAGCTAACGCAGGCCACCTGGCTGCGTGGTGGGACAGCTTCACCTGTCCTCCTCATGAATGTGAGTGGGAGGCAGGTGGGCGGCAGCCCCAAGAAGCTCTGCAGAAGATGAGCTGCAGGTGGAGCGGGCAAGTCACCAAGGCCTCCTGCTCCTGAGGGGGACAACTGCGTGCTAGTGGCCACAGGAGACTTGAGTTCGGATCCAGCCTCACAGCCCCTGTCCACGCCCTGGCCAGGAGAGATCCTGGACACCCAGAGAAGCTGGGGCAGGGGAGGCGTCTGTCCTCCCACTGGCCATGTCTTGGGACATCTGGGCCAGCACTGAGACATCTTAAAGGAAACAGTCCTGCTGGGAAAGATCACTAACTGATAATTCATTACCAACGAAAACTGGAGGCCACCTTCTAGGAGGCCCACCAGCCCTGGTGCAGGCCCTTGTTCTGCCCAGAGCAGGTGGACGAGAGACCATGGAAGCCATCTTGTGTGTTCTTTGGTGACAAGAACGTGCTCCTGCCTGAAGGAGTCAGCCCCAAAGCGAGGGGCGGCTCTTGGTGGGCTCACCCCTCCTCTGCACGAGCAAAGCTGTAACAGAGGCCCCTGGCTCACAGCTGCCAGGCAGCTCTCGCGCTGTGGGGATGATTAGGAGAAGAAGCCTGGGGCACGTTCAGGGAATCCACAGGAAAAGACCACACAGTGAAGCCAGAAGGGCCTGTGCCTTGGTCCACTGTTCAAGGAGGAAGGTGGAGACGGGTGAGCAGAGAATGAGCTCAGCCAGGTCATTAGCACAGGCCCAGAGGCTCAGAGGGCCGAGACTGCAGCTGCCCTGGGGCCAGGGGCCTGGTGATGAAGGAGGAGGCCAAGAGGGAGGGCATCTCACTGACAAACCTGCTGCCCGCCCAGCGGGACCCTAGCCTCAGGATGTGAAGGGACAAGGGAAACCTGGCTCTGCGGCCTGGATGTCCCTGCCAGTCATGGCTCAGTGCTCACCATCTGTGTGTCAAAGGCAAGCTCACCAACCTCCAGGAACCTCAGCCCCTTGCCTATGAAATCAGTCTGATGATCACATCTGGGCCTCTTAGCTAGGATGTAAAGGGGTGAAGTGTGGGCAAACCCTCGGTCCTCAGGATGTGAGTACCAGCTGGAGCCACCTTGACGAGCATGCCCGCAGGCCAGCCTCTGCTCTCAAGACTCGGAGGAGCAGGCCTTGTCCTGTACGGGGTACAGACTTCAGGCTGGCCCTGCTGATCGAGGGCATGGGGTGAACTTGCTTGTGGCTCAGACTTGCCAGGGAGGCCCTTTCTGCTGAGCCTGCTGGAGCCAGGAGAGGACGGGCACCCCTTGCTGGGTGAGTCCTGATTTTGTCCGCCCGGGCCTCCTCCCTGACTGCCTGACCGACCTTAGCAAGCGCTGGCCTGCTGCACAGAAGCAATGCACTTCCACACTGACTCAGGCACCGGTCCTTGATGGGGACTCAGGCCCACCATCCCTGGTCTTCCTGGGGTGGAGGGGGGCAGCCCAGTGTGTGTGCATTCTGTCTTCTCAGCAGCCATTCTGATCAACACAGAAATCCCTGCAAAGGCAGGAAAGCCCCGCGCCTGAGTGGCTGGGTATCCCCTTCAATTCACCTTAGCCTACGGTGATAATTGCACAGATCAAGCTTTATCTAATATAGGTCATATTTATAGGTAAAATATAAGTAAGTCCAAAAGATTTCATATATATTTTTTACTCAAAACAAAAAATTTTATTGATTCACATTTCTTTTTAAAGTTTTGTGGGGTTTTTGTTTGCTTGTTTTTGTTTTTATGATTCAGCATGAAACTTCCATACAACCCACAGCCTGGCTGATGGAACCCAGCTGCCTTCCCAATCTCTGCTCAGACCCATGTTTTAGCTCCACACCTGAGAGAGCACGTGGGCTGCCGGACGTTCCAAGACTCAACTGGCACCGAAAAAGCTCCAAAACCAGCAGTTACCAAGACCACACTTTATATGATTCGTTTCCATGAGATCCCGACCGGCAGACCTGCAGACGGGCAGGAGGCTTGGAGTTGCCAGGGGCAGGGGGATGGTGGATTGGAGGGGACGTGGTTGGACCTCAATAATCTGGCTTTTTAAACGGCCCGTGGGCCCTCTCACAGGCTCTGAAGCACGCTGCACCTCCATGGACTGGGCTGACCCCCGGGTCCCCACAAGGAGGGGTCGGTACCATTTCCAGAAGAGTGGCTGGGAGTGCTGAGGAGTCTGTCCCCAGCCACAGAACCCACCAGTGGCAGACCCTGGACCTACCATCTCCATCACTGACCTCCCTGTGCCCCGGTGCTGGCCCTCGGTCCCTTCCCTTCCCACCCCGGGGCAAGCAGGTGTCCCAAACAAACACGCACTTACTGTGGACCTGGCAGCTCCAGCCTGGCCTGGCAGGGCTGGCTCGGCCCTGCTTCCACCCAGCTGTCCCAAAGCACTGTCCCCTCCTGCCTCTGGACACCACCCAGCAGATTCTTTGTGCTTCCTATCACCTTTAGGTGACCCATGCAGGTTTCAAAGTCTGGTTCAATCTTCATGAAAACGTGAGCAGCCACCCTACCCAGGTTCCCTCCTCTGCCCAGCACCTGAGCTGCCCGTGTGGACCTGCAGGACTGATGTGGGCCTGCAGCCATGTGGTGCCAGCAGGGAGGACAGGCTATCGACATCCTCCCCTTCTGATAGACACCCATGTGTCCAGGAGCCCCAGATGGGCCTGGTGTGAGGGTGGACATACCCCTCCCCACTCTGCAGGCCTCTGAGAAGGATGACCCCTTGAAGGACTTCCCCAGGCTCAGTGAGCACAGGCCTTCTCTTCTGAGAAGACTAGGGATGGTGCAGGTCCTGGGGCACTCCGATGGCTCAGGAAGTTCTAGTGTCAGTACTGTCCCTGTGACTGTCCCCTCAGTGAAAACCTCCTCAGCACCATTGTGACCTTCCCATGGAGACCCAGGACCCATTCAGACAGCCCAAGATCACTGGGGTCCAGGCCTCTCCGGGGACACCATGCTGACCTCCTTCCAGCCCACCCTGTGGGCTACTGGAAATAAGGAAAGAACATTGGGACCCAAGAAAACCCTGGAGAAGGCTTTTCTCCATGAGTGAGTGCTGGGCCCCCAGGTGCTCCGTGGAGAGGCCGAGGTACTTTACCCCTGTGCTGCAGAGGCAGAGGCGGGCAGGGGACAGCCCCCAGAGCCTTTAGTGCCCCGCAGCCTGCCACTTCTTACACACGTCTTCAGACTCCACATGAGGCCTCTTCCCACCCCACGCTCCTGCCAGCGCCAGGGGCACTCTGTCACTCTGACTCTTGAGAAGGTGTCCCTCTCATCCTGGGGTCCTCCAAACCTCAAGCAGCAGGCGTGTGAGGCTCGTCTGCTCTGGCTCAGGTGCACTTCGTGCCCACCCACACGCCAGCTGTGCACAAGCAGGTCACTGTGCCACCCGAGGGTTGGCAACATTCCTGTGTTAACACAGAGATAAACACACGAGCCAGCTCTGAGTGGGGACTGAACGGACTTTCAACGTTAAACTGAACCAGGCTGCGTCTCCTCCTAACTGCTCACCCGGCTCCCGTATGCAGGCACTTGCACACCTGGAAGGACACTGGGGTCACTCACCCTTTGACACTGGCCCTCACGCCATTAGGAACCCCAGCACCCCCAGGCCTGGGGCTGTCTGGGCAGAATGAGTCCTCTTGCCCCAAATATGCCTCATGAGACCAAATGCTCGTGCTCTGGGGACCCAGACAGGCATTCGCTGGGACTTTCTGAAAGAGACTGACCTCAGTCATGCCACGCCCAGCCCAGCCTCTGCCGACAGCCTCTGGCTCCACCAGAGAAAAGAAAACAGAAAGCTGACATTGCTGCACTTCCAAGCCAAGTCCCAGATGAAGGAGCAACGGTTGCATAATAAGGCAGAATTATAGTGGGTGCTGAAAGACAGCCAGGAGCCAGGTGCCCGGCAGGGGGGGGCGGGCCAGGCGCTGGACGCTCCCGACACTGACGTTGCTCCTGGGGGGCTGATCACAGCACTGGCAGGCCACGCCCTTCACACCCTCCTTTGAGAACGGACCGCATGGCCTGGCGGTCCCCACTTGTGAGGTTTGTGGAGTCCTCCCCCCTTGACAGCACAGGCAGGGCTTACCAAACCCTCCTGCCCCCAGGCTCCTCCTTGCAGGAAAATCCTGCTGAAAAGACCTGGTTGTTTGCCTGCGTGACGTTTCCATGACTTTAAACGTTCATGAAGGTTGTAGGAAAACAACCAGGTCTTTCCATGTCCATGCTGGTCCCTCTGGGCCCCTCACAGCGTCCTGTTGACACAGGCACATGACGAAGGTGTTCCTAGGGGTTGTGCCAGGGACGTCCCTCTCTGGCAAGGCCTGTGCTTCCGTGTGGTCCTGTTGCCCTCTGCAAGCCCAGGTGTGAAACAGAGTGGTGCTGAGACCTGACGGCCTGGGCCTGCCGCAGACCACGGGGCAAATTCAGGCTCAGGGCTGAGGCCAGAGGCCAGAGGTTGCTCCTCAGCGTCGCCACTTCCTTGCGGCAGTTTGAAAGTCACCCACCCTAACCTGACCCTCTTGGCAACTTCTTGACAGATGAAAGTAAATATCTCGAGGGAGACAGAGGAGTGCTCTGGGCTCAGGAGGCACTGGCCTGGTGATGGAGGGACGTGGAACCCTGAGGTGTCCTACCAGGGGAGCCTGGGCAGCACGACCCTCCCCACGGCCTGCCCGCTCTGGGCCAGGAAGGCCAGAGCCAAGGGCCTAGTAACACACCAGAGGCAGGAAATGCCAGTCCTTCCTAAACCCTCGGGAGGTACAGACTGCCCTCAGCTGAGTTTCAAGGACACAAACGAAACATCTGACCACACCATCACACCCCAGCTCACTAAATAATACTGAGCTAAGCTCCAATAATTTCCCCCAAACATTCCCCAGTGCTGAGGTTTTTGCTTTCTGGAAGGGACCACGGCACATCCAGAACATTCCAATGACCCAGGGACATAAAATGCAGACTCTCTTCCAACCAGGCCAGGCCCTGAGAGTGTGACTCTTAGCTTCCTCAATTGTGCAATTTGAGACCTTTGAATAATGAGAACCATTCTTTAAGTTTTTCCTTCCAAAAGTGGCGTGGTGCTGGAGAAATGTGCTCCCCACCCAGGGAGGCGGCAGACCCAGGGTGAGGTCAGCGCATGGACTGAGATGCCGTCAAGGCCGGCCAGGAAGCAATCCACAGATAACCTTGGAGGTGACACATCCCACATGAACACGAGGGAAATGATGGAAAGTGTCCTGGTGGCTTCATGAACTGTGCTTTCCAAACGCACTTCGGTCCTCACAGGGACCACCCATCATGGCCTCTCGCATTCACAGCCCGCCTCTGACCCAGGTTTGCCAAGCTGGTGGCCTTGCAGCAGGCATGGCAGACAACCAGCGGAGCGGCCTGCTTCCCAGCTGGCACAGGACGAGCCTCTGTCTGTCACTGAAGCTCCCGCCAAGAGCAGAGCGGGGAGGCCCGGGGAGAGGGAGCAGCACGGGGCCTCCCACCCCTCCCTCTGCCAGGAACAAACAGGCCCTGCCCTGTCTGCCGTCCACTTAGCGACTCAGCCCCCGAGACAGGCCACCTCTGGAGACCACCCTGGAAGAGCCCCCTCTTCACCTGAGTCCCTGGCCCAGGTGGGCCAGGTAGCCCCTGACTGCAGCTCAGGCAACTAGGAATCCAACCCCAAAAGCTCAGGCACAAGTAGGAGCCCAAGTCAGGTACAGAAATCAGGCACTGGGATCTTAGGATGCTAAAATTAATCACACAGATTGCTGAAAAGAAGATCGTGGCCCCTCTTCTGAGGCCTCTTTGGGTGACGGACTGGGGTGTTTCCAGATGGCAACCTGCTCTCGCCCTCCTTGGTGCTATACCACGTCCAGCGGCTCCCAGCCCTCAGGGTGCCTGAGCCTGGGGCACATGGGTTCACGGTCCACCTGCTTTGCTCGGGGGAGCTCAGGCGCAGCACATCCCCTCAGAGTGTGGGGTGCCGGAGGCTCCCAACAGGCTGAAGACAGGCCCCTGTCATGATGCTGTCCAGGACACTCACGGTGAGGGGAACAAGCAGACTCAGTGGGTGCCAGCACAGGTGGCTGCCCCCAGGAGTTCCGCTGGCGTCATCAAGTGCGTCCTCCTTATAGGAGGACTGATGCCAAGAAGTCAGAGCCTGTGGTCCCCAACCTGGTGTGTGTCCTGAGCCCAGCCACATGGGAGGGCACCACTCCCCAGTGGCACCTGGAGTACCCCGGTCACTAACCGCAGGGCTTCAGCCACCCCGGCTTGTGCAAGTGTAGGTGGTCAGCCCTGCCGCATGAGCCAGAGCCGAGATCCTTAGGATTCCCTCTGCAGGACATGTGGGAGGGTAGCCAGCAGGCCCTACTCGGAACGGCACTTCTTATCTTCCAGTGGTGGCCATTCAGGCAGGGAGAGCGGGAGGTTACCTGGCAGGCCGGAACAGTCCCTGTCCTTGATTCTCACCTGAAGGGGCTTCTCCACAGCCTTTTCCAGTTTGTGCCTTGATCGATGGACTTAAGGCTTTAAAAAGAATTCTCTGGAGGGTAAAATCATGCTCGAAGCCACGGTGGGCTCACCACTGCCCCTGGAGAGGCTGGCTGCCCTCACCACAGGCAGGGTGTGTCCTCAGAAGCAGGGACACCAGCAGTGACAATTAAGAAGACAGGTGTACGTGTGGCAGGACGCTGGTACTGAGGTTCCACTGCCGGAGAAAAGACAGCACCCTCGTTCCCGTTCTCACGGAGCAGTGGAACCAGAAGCCACGCTGCCAGGCGGGACTCAGGGAGCTCTCTGGAACGTCCTGCGAGTCTGAGCAGCTCACCCTGACTCTTCCCGCTGCTGGCCCTTCTCTTCAACGGCTGTCACAGGGAGTGTGCAGAGGCCAGGGCCGTCCAGCAGGAGCAAATCCTCCCCCGTGCTCCTCCAGGCACGATGCGACTTCAGTGGTCAGGGTGGGGCAGGGACGGGGCAAAGGGGCCACTGGGAGCTGGATGTCAGCTGCTGCCTCTGACCCACACCACAGGGAAGCTCTGCTGGCCAGATGGCTGTGGACCTGGGCTGGGCCGGGGGAGGGGCAGGCTGGGAAGAAGGGAAAGTGGGCACCATCGGCGAACAGCAACTCACGGGCAAGACCACGTGGCCCTGCCTTTTCTACACTCAGCCCTCTGAGTTGGGTGCTTTTCACCAGCAGGGCCTCCTCGTGCCCAAACGCACCTGGGGAGGCCACCATAGCCGCATCTGGGTTACGGACATCGCCAGACCAGCCTCAGTGGAGGACCTCAGGGCATGGCAGAGGCTCGGTGAGCTTGAGGGGCACCCCTGCAGGTCAGAGATAGAGTGGCACGTCCTCTGGGGTGATGCCAGAGAGCCCCTCGGGGGCTCCACGCTGACAGCCCAGAAGCAGCTACTGCCCAAGCCACAGTCAGTCCTAGAGATCACCGAGCTCATCTCACAACTGAGGCTCCGAATCCTGCTCGACCAGCGCTCAGCCAACAGTGCTCTCGGTGGGTGTCCGTCATGGGCCACGCACCCACCCAATGCTTCCTGTAACCCTTACCACCACCCCAAAGGAGGTGGGACCCCTCTCTGCTGAAAAGCAGCCTGGGGCTCAGAGAGGTTTAGCAGCCCACCTGAGTGTTCAGAGCTGGTCAGTGGCCAGGTTGAGTTTAACTGGAGTCCTCTGTCCTGCAAGGCCAGACTCAGCACGGCCCATCAGTGGTCCTCAGATGGGGTCTTCAAACAGCCCCTAGGGCAATGAGCCAAAAGAAGGGGTGTGTGTGTGTGTGTGTGAGATCTCCCTGGCAATTTCTTAAATTATTGATTATAAGGATGAAATTATCTTTTGATGTGAACATTTACAATTGAAAGACGTTTCCATATACTAAGACTTCAACTTTTAAAGTCAGTGTTGCTCACAAGGAGACCATCTAACAGGATTCTTCCATGGCTCAGGCTGAGTCGGGGCATTGTGTCACCTGCCTGAGAGACTCAGGGGTGAGCGTTGGACCCTGCCGTGCGGGCGGGGACTCCTGCCGAAGGAGCAGGACTGACGTCTGTCTCCACCTCACAGGACACTCTGTAGAGCAAACAAGTTCGGGCCTTTCCCACCCAGTCTCCTTACCAGGCAGATGGTCCAGCATGATGGGAGGCGGCCTTGGGTAGAAAGCTGGCCAATCAGAAACGAAGACCACTTGACGACAACCCCGCGGCAGCTTGCTGGGCTGCCCCACTGTCAGTGCCCATGTGTATATTCCAGAGGGCAAAAGTGTCGTTCCAGAAGCCCTGGGACTTTGGTCTGGTTCTGCCCCTCACCTCAGCACTGAGAAGCTGGAGGCCTAACCCATTCCTAAGGCTCCGTCTGGGCTCTGTGGGATTCTGCGCTTGGGGACCAACCCATGTCACTCCCTGCCTGAGGCCGCTGGCTGACTTAGGTGCAGCTGCTTCCAGAGCCAACAGAGCAACTCGGGGACAACAGTGCTGCATGAGTTTGCAGATTTCTTTACTACACAGGAGTCAGAGGCAGCCAACCGAGAAAGGGATGTCACAGTGACAGCTTTGTGACATTTTCACCAAGTTGAGGAGGGCCCAGGTGGGGCCTTCTGTTGCTTTAGACATCACACACCACACCTCCAGGGTCACTCTGGCTCCTGAAGACCTGAGTGACAGGCAGGCCCTGGGGCCTGTCACCTGTCCCAGCGCCTGTCACCTGCTGTGGAGGAGGCGACTGTGTTGGAGCCGCACAGCTTTCCTGCGAGATCAGCACAGGGTGCAAAGCTGTCGGCAGGCCATGGGGCGGGGTGGCCCCCGCACCCCCTGAGGGAAGTGGGAGAGTCAGCCCGTGGAGGGTGGAGGGTAGCGGGGCAGAGGGCCGGCCCCTGGGAGCAGGCCCTGCTCGGGAGCCTGAGGGCCGCAGAGTGAGGGCAGGCCCACGAGCCTCCAGGTCGGGGCAGAGGCTGCAGGCGCCAGAGGCTCTGGTTCTGAGGACCCCGCAGAGCTGTGAGCGACACAGAGATGTCTGGGGTTCAGTCAGTCAGACTGTGCGCCCGAAGAGAGCTAGCTTACAGACTCCAAGTGAGAGGACAAGCCAGGGCCATGGTTTGGACATGAGGCGTCCCCTGAAAAGATCAGGGCCGCTCCGAGGGGCAGTGACTAGACCACGAGGGCTGAACCGCAGCAGCAGATCATCCATCTGGTGGATTAGGCATTCAAGTGGATCGTGGGCAGTAACTGCAGGCAGGTGGGGCCTGGCCGGGGGAAGCCATCACTGAGTCGGGGGGTGTCCTTGGGGACCCTACCTTGGCTCCGGCTCCATAGTCTCTCTCTGCTTCCTGCCTGCCATGACCTAAGCTGCTTCCCTCCACCACCCTCTTCCCCCATGATGTTCACCTCGAGCCCCAGGGAAGGAGCTGGCTGTCCCTGGACTGAGACCACTGAAACATGAGCCCAAAATAAGTCCCCTCTAGGCGTTCTTGTCAGGTATTCCTACACAGGAGTCAGAGGCAGCAACTTAGAGCTGACTAACACGGTCGTAAGGTCACCAATCCGTCTCACAGAAGGACAAACAGGTGGGCGTCCTTCTGTCATATCCAGCAAGTACTTAAATCAGGCACAAGAGAAATACATGGCCCTGCCTTCCCTACGGGCCACAAAGCCCAAGTGGGTAGAGTTGAAAAGCGCCTAAAGTGCGTCTCCTTAAGCACCTGTTTATATGTAGATCATTAGCCCGGAGCAGCAATGGCTTCTAAGGCCTTCTAAGCTACTCCTTATTCAGGCTACATCTAACTTGTGGGACACAGTTGAGACCCATCTGCAGTAAGAACCAAGAGCAAGATGTCTCAGACATTCACCCCTCAGCAGGCACACGGAAACCTGGAACTTTTGCCACCAATGCAGGATGTTTTTAGGAACTTAAGCCAGGAGTACACGATATTTGCCCCTAAGAATTTCCAAGCACAGCTGAAGAAACAGGTTACCGTGTCATGACTCCATCAAGTTCATACCTGAAGCTTGTAGCAGATTTGGAGAGGTTTTAGTCAGCTACTCACTGCTACGACCCAAAGACCTGACAAGAAGAGCTGTCAGAAGGAAACGTTTACCTGGGGCTCACGGTCTCAGGTGTTCAGACAGCTGGCTCCATTCCTGGGGCTCAAGGTGAGGCGGAACATCATGGCAGAAGAGTGTGGCGGAGAGAAGTGGCTCAGGACATGATCAGGAAGCAGAGAGAGACTAGGTTCAGCTCCCAAATATGTATTCCCAAGGGTCACCCCCAGTGACCCACTTCTTCCAGCCACACCCTAGCAGCCTGCAGTCACCACTCAGCTAATCCCATCAGGGATTCATTCACCGACTGGGTTAAGGCTCTCAGAACCCAAGCCTGAACCTTGCATTGTCTCACACATGAGCTTTGGGGGGACACCTAACATCTAAGGACTCTAGACGCAGACACTTTTCTTGACTTCGTCTCGTCCAAACTCCCTCTGACAATCAGTAAGATGGCTGCACCATCCCACTGACTCTGAGGACAGCGGTTAATCCCCAAGAATTTCCATAATACTGACAGGGGGCGCATGTCCTTGTAACTCAAAGGCTCTCTGTGAGACAACTTGGAATAGCTAGACGGGGGTGTCCAGGGGGCAGAGCACCAGTGGTCGCCATGTGGCTGCAGCTGCCCACCGCCTTATCTGTGCTGCCCTTCCCCACGGTAGCTCCAGTGGCTGCAGGAGACTCCCGGGCCCACTCTGTGCATCAGCTTTGCTCCTCCTCTGCCTGGCACAACCCCTCCCCTCTCACCCTGAGAAGCCCCCACTCATTTTCCAGGTCTCATGTCACCACTTCTGCATGGGCTCCCCTAGTTCTGCCCCCAGCCTGAGCTGCACCCAAACCTTCCCATCCCAACAGGATTCCTGTGCTCCTGTCCTGTCTCCCACCCGCTTGCACACCCTCCACGGAGTGTCCTTTGGCCTCCTCCTCTGTCCCCCCTCCATGTTGTTGGCCAGCCACTCAAGCCCAGGGCTCCAGTGATGCACGTCCCTGAGCTGTGGAACAGTAGGTACTGAGAGCCACTGCCGGGACTTCAGGAGGCATGGGCTGCATGTAGGGTGACCAAAGTCCCCCAGAGTCCTGTCACTTACCTTGGCTAAGAGGAAAGAGACCGTGAAGAGTGACTGGCTCCTCCTCCCAGCAGGGACCTGGGTCCTGATGTGTGGCACTCCTCACATGGGACACAGTGCCACGGTCTGAGCTAAGCCAAGCTTCCTTCACACCAGGCTCTCCAGGTCCCCCGAGTACTTAGGGGCGTGAGCTGACCTGAGCCCACTCCAGGGACCTTCACTGTGCCACGTCCTGGGAAAGCCGTGCTCAAAGCACAGTGATTACTGTCCCAAGAGGTGTCAGTCAGCCAAAGAGCAGAGGCGTCCATAACCTCAGCAGACTTCCTGTGGATTTCCCCTGTAACTCACGGAGGAGGCCCGGGAGCCGTGTTGTCCTCTGTGCAAGAAAGTGCTCCATGTAGCATTCCGGGCAATGGTGCCTCACTAGAGCAGGACGCGGGCCGAGACCCCCAGGGACCTAGCAGAGAGCCTGTGCCCACAGCAGCCTGGCCACCGCAGACCCCAGGAGGAGCCTCCTCAGACCTGCAGCTCAGGCCAGGGCACGTGTGCAGGCCGGGGCTGCCCCCTGCTGGACGATGGACAAAACAAACCCAAGCAGAACAAAACCAGGCGGGCCCTGAGGAGGCAGTCCCTGTGGCACAAACAGGGACCCCACAGCCTTTTGGGGTTCTGTCTCATTCTGCTCCGGTTCCTTGTTGGCGTGAGAGCACCTCCTGTACCTGCACTGCATGGTTTTACGGGCAGGTGGTGCTGCAAGAGCAGGCCCAGCTGCTAGATCTCCAGAGCCCACTCTCCCTGGCTCTCTGAAACCCAGGCTGCAGGTAGCAGTGTCCCCGCCAGCCCAGGAGCCAGCCTCAGCTCCTGAGTCTGCCTGAAGGACTCCTGGGACTCCCTGAGCACTCGTCCTCACTGAGGGTGACGTCTGCCGGGCATCCGTGCTGCACTGGGGTCGGATCCAGGTCTTCTTGATGCTGATGACATCCATCCGGGGTCCCAGGTCTTCCTTATCCTTCACCTGCAGGTGCACACCTGGGCTGCCCCCTCCATCTATGTGAACGCGGGGGATGAGCATGAAGGGCTAGCGGCTTTCCGTTCCGATTCTTCCAGGCAGACAGCCCTTGAACGCTGCTCACAGGAGGCAAAGCAGTGTGCACGCACACAACCTAGTCCCATCAGTCTCCCTCCCAATCCGCCCTTTTCCTCCCCTGCCCTCCCCTGAGACTTCTCTACTGATCTCCCTCTGTGTCATTATGTTTAAATTAGTACGTTGTAACGGTGCACACAACGGGTTCACTGGGGCTCTGTCACCCAGGCCGAATGTGGGGCAGTTGGTTCCCCGGCACTCCATGTCCTCCCCTCCCTCCCCCAGTCCCCTTGAGATCCACTCTTATCAGTCTCCCTTCTGTTTTCATGAGATCCCCCTTTTCAATTTCTCTCTCTCTCTCTCCCTCTCCCTCTCTCTCTAGCTTCCATACAATGAGAGAAAATATCTGACCTCTGACTTTCTCAGCCTGACTCATTTCACGTAGCATGCTCTTCTCCAGTCCCATCCATTTATCAGCAAATGCTGTGATTTCTTTTTATGGCTGAGGAAAGCTCCATTGTGTGTACATATATCCCATTTCTTTATCCATTTGTGTTTCTATACGTTTGTCTATGGATACCTGGGCTTGCTCCATAATCTGTTATGGTGGATTGTTCTGATACAGACATTATAGTGGCTGTTATCTCTATAGTATGCTGATTTTAGTTCTTTTGGGTAAGTACTGAGGTGTGGAATAGCTTGGTGCCACCAACAATATAGGTGGGTACCTTCTTCCCCATATCTCTATCAGCATTTATTATTATTTGTATTCTTTATGACTGTCATTCTGGCTAGAGTGAGATAAAAATCTCAGTGTAGTTATTTGCATTTTCCTAATTGCTAGGGATGTTGAACTTTCCATTTATTTATCTATTTATTTATTTGTACGTCTCTTGCCCATTTGTACATCTTCTTGTACTTGAGAAGCTCTGTTTAGTCCTCTTGCCCATTTATTGGTTGGATTGTTGGTTTTGTGTGCTGTTTCTTGAGTCACCCATGTAGTCTGGAAGGGCAGCGGGCAGAGAGCTTCTCTATTCTGGCTCCCTTGGCTGTGCAGAAGGTTTTAATTTGATGCCATCCCACTTATTGATTCTTGGGTTTTTCCTTGAGCTTCAGGGGTCTTATTAACAAGTTGGCTCCTGGGCCTACCATTTTCTTTTAGCACTTGCAGTGTTTCTGGTCTGATCCTAAGTCTTTGATCCACTTGAGTTGGCTTTCTGCGGGTGAGAAGTTGGGATCCTCTCATTTTCCTGCCCGTGGATGACCAGCTTTCCCAGCACCGTTTGTTAAAGGGTGTCTTTCCCCAGCGTGTGTTTTTGGCCCCTTGTTGAATGTCAAGGGCTGGACCGGTGTGAGTGTGCTCTGTCTTCTCTCCATTCCACTGACTCACGTCTGTTTTGGTGTGGGGCCAGGCTGGTTCTGTCACCGCGCTCTCGGTTCCAGTCTGAGATGGGGTGTTGAGACGCCTCCTGCCTCCCACCCACCTCAGGATGGCTCTGCTGTTCGGGGTCTTCCAGGTCAACTTTGGGACTGTTTATCAAGTTCTGTGCAGACGGTCATGGGCGCTTTGATGGGAACTGCATGTTGGTTTTGGTATATGCCACACTGACATCATCCTGCCCGGGAGGTCTTTCCAACGTTGAGGTCCTCTTCGATTTCTTTTTCAGGGTTCTCTTATTTTAATGATAGACTATTTCACCTCCTTGGTTAGATTTGTCACCGGGTGTTGGCTTCATTTTACTTTGCTGCTGTGGTTGCTTTGGGGGGTTGTAAGGAATGGGATGATCTTCCCGATTTCTGTCTCAGCAGAATCACTGTGGGAGTACATAAAGTGTACTGATTCAGGGGTGTTGATCTTGTATCTTGCTACATTGCTGGACTCAACTGTCAGCTCTGAAAGGCTTCCAGCGAATTATTTTGGGGTCTTCTAGATACAGGATCATGTCATCAGAGACAATGTGACTTCTTTTCCTATTATTTCACTTTTACCGCCCTTGCTTGCCTGATTGCTGAGGTCAGAGTTCACAGAACTCTGTTGAATGGAAGCGGTGAGAGTGGGCACCCTGGCCTTGTTCCTGATCCTAGAGGAAATGCTTTCAGTTTTTCTCTGTTCAGTATGATGTTGGCTTTGGCTTTGACGTACAGACCATTACAATGTTGAGGTAAGTTTCTTCTATCCCCAGTTTCTCAGCATTTTTAACATGAGTGGGTGCTGGATTTTGTTGAAGGCTTCTTCTGCACCGATGGAAATGTTCATTTGATCTTTCTTAATTCTATTTACGTGGTGAATGATCTTTACTGATGCATGTTGAAACAACCCTGCATCCCTGGGATGAAACCAACTTGATCAAAGAGTATGATCTTCTTAGTGTGTTTCTGAATATGGTCTGAAATGCCTTCCTAGGGACTTTTGCATCAGTGTTCATTGGGGATATCTTTCCTTGAGGTGCCTCTTGCCTGGTTTGGGTATCAGGAGGATATTGGCCTCATAATGTTAGACACTCACCTTCCCAAACCCAAAGGATGGAATGAGAGACACAAGGGTCACAAATCAAGGCTTTTTACTGCCAATCTTGCAAGATTGGGTGTCTGGGGAGCAGGCACACCCACAGCAGGAACAATCGATTTCATTCCCTGAGTGCCTGGTCCCTCCCTGGTTCCCCATGGGCTCAGTGCCATGGGACGTGTGTCTTCCTGACTGCTGGGTCTATCTTTGTTGGCGGCCGTCTTTCCCCCTCCCCTCCTGCCATCCAGGGCTGGGCTCTCCTGCCCTCCAGGGAGACTGCTTGCGACTTTCCACTCTACTTCTCCTCCGCTGCTTTTCTTGCATCCCTGTCGCGACCCCTCACCGGCAAGGGAAAACACGACACAGGATTCTTCTTTCAGCAGTTTATTCAGGCCTTGTTTCATGTATCATCTTCTAGCGACCCCCCGCCGAGCGCCCAAGCATAGCCTAATAAAGCTTACTCAAGTCCAATCCAAAGCTGCCACGCGGGGTTTTCTCATAGGGTGTTGAGGGACAGCGCGCCAACTTTCCCTAATAAGGAGTTGTTTACCAAGATCCACAACGGAGACCGGCGCCATCTTCTAATGGCGGCAACGGTCTACAAACACGGCTCACCACAGTTCCCCCTTATCTCTTAAAAAACAATGCAGGCGAAAGTAGAGGTCCTATCCCACTGTGCAAACATGGCTGCAATGTATGGCTCAGTCCTAAGGAGGCGCCTTCCCTAGATCGGACACCATATCAGCCGACGCCTTTTTTCGTGGGACGGGGCGTGGACGCCAAACCCGTATGCAATAGGACATGCTTCCCTTGGGGTCCGGCGACCGGATCACTCAAGTGCAGTGCCTTGCCTCGCATCCTGCATCGTGCTGACGGCGAAAAGGAAGGGGGATTTTACAAGTAGCCGGTCAGTGACTATGAGGTTGGAAGTGGCAACACCATCCCTCAGCCCCTGAGAAAACGAAGGGTCCAAAGCATAAAGTGCAGCACCAGCATGGAAGCCCACCTGCGTGCAATGGCAACAAGGCCTGCAGAGTGCATGGGCCTTCCATAACTGGGAAGGCAGGAAGAGGAGGGCATGCCAATCCCAGTGCAATGTCAAAGATAACTTGGGGTGCAATGGCCAAAACCCAGGAAATTATTGCTTAAGTTGCGCAAGCCAAACTTGTGGAGAGATACCATTCTCTAGGGCTGCAAAAGCCTGGACGATCATAGCCTTTTCTTGGCTATGGCGAGCTCTTAGGCGACAGAAAAGCCACAGACAAAGGACAACCCCAAAACAACACATCGCTCCAAAAATGCCTACTCCCACCCATTCCTTAAAGAAAGAAAAAGCAGAAGACAGCCAATTCGTAAATTGGCCCAATGTCACAGGGTCCACACGAGTGTTGTTCAACATGGCAATTTGTGTCAGTTGGGTCTGGATCAACTTCTCTGCTTCCATGGACCAGTTTCCGGCCAGGTACTGTCCAATAATTTGAGAGGTATTCCTGGAATCATTAAATCTGAGAGATGTTATACATAGATGTGCACGATGATCAACACAACCCAAATGTACTAGGTCTGACAATTTCTCAACTTGAGCTTGAAGCAGATCTATCCTTTGATTAGCAGCCAAAATCCCAGATAGAATGTGTTGATTAATTCTACTTTGAGATTCAAGTATGGTGGATGTTTGTTGAATAACCTGATTAATAGTGGCAGCAGTTTGAACCTGGCTGGCCATGGCTACTCCAGCTGTAACTGCTGCAGCAGCAGACACTGCCACAGCTGTCACTATAGCTGCCGTGATTCCAAAGTCCCTACTGCTCCTGAGCACCTCAACAATAGGGAAGGAGTCCGGATCCGCAGTAACCGGAATTGGGACAAAAGTTGGAATTTTCATAACCACTGCCATAGGCCAGGATCCATTCCAACACTCAGACAAGTAACAGGTAGTATTAGAACAATTAAGCATCCCCTGTGATGTAACATTAGCCAAAAGGAACAGAAACAGAGATTGGAGACAGACTGCTGCAGAGGGTAACGTTGCATTACCTAATAGTGCATTGTGTGAAATAGATTTGAGTCTCCTACCCCACCCCGAGTCTTGGGTACTACTGCCAGAAACATTAAACAGCCAACTTTGGACTCCTCGTAATTGAGCCAAAGCGGAGATGTCGGCTGTGGCCCCCTTTTCATTGGAAATCAACCATTGAAACCAGGACTAACCCGCTCCTATAGAGGAATTATTGTTGGAAGAATTATACAAGTACCTTTTGAGAGAGGGGGAAAGGGAAAAACCTTTGGCGACCTGATGTTTCTCCCAAGAGTGATCTTGACAAGGTGTAAATATAGGAGGGAAGCCATACTCAGGGGTGCAATAAGGAGAAGCCTTAAAATGAGTGGCATTAGAGGTCTCATTAGAAGGAGACAACGGAGTCAACACCTGGGAAGTAATGGCCAAAGTGGTTATATTCAACTCAGATGTATTTGTCGGGACTCTTCTTGTCAGGCGTTCTGGAACCCACACCGGCTCCATCCGGTCCCGGCCCCCGGCGGCGCTCTGCTTTCTCCGCAGCGTGAGCCTGCTCCGCAGCAGTGCAGGCAGGTCCTTCAGCCGCGGCCGCAGCAACGCCGGCGGCTGCTCGCGCTCCGGCTCGCGGGCGCTGGGACTGCGGCGCCACTGCCCGGCCAGGGCCGGGTTCTCGCACGGCGGCTGCATCTTGACTGAGCCCACCGCCATCCTCATGCCCAGACCGTGGCCGCGGCCCCGGCAGCTTCTCTCAAAAACATCTGCAAAGTGCTCTGCTTTACCTTAAGTCCTTTTGAACGTAGCAACCCATCTAGGGCCAACAAAATTGGGCTTGAAGAGGTAGCGCCCATAATGTTTCTAGAGCTATAAAGAAAGTGAAAGTACAAAAACCCCGCTCTCTCTTTGGCTACAGAGGAGCGTCTTGTTTTATTATTTTTCCCCGCTCTCTCTGTATTTACAGAGGAGCGCCCCGCTATTTGCTTGCGGATTCCCACTTTACCTGGGAACTTACCGGTGCACCACCCTGACTGCTGAAAGTTCTGGATCCTGGGTTCGAGGAATATAATTCCCCGTACGGGCCACCAATTGTCGCGACCCCTCGCCGGCAAGGGAAAACACGACACAGGATTCTTCTTTCAGCAGTTTATTCAGGCCTTGTTTCATGTATCATCTTCTAGTGACCCCCCGCCGAGCGCCCAAGCATAGCCTAATAAAGCTTACTCAAGTCCAATCCAAAGCTGCCACGCGGGGTTTTCTCATAGGGTGTTGAGGGACAGCGCGCCAACTTTCCCTAATAAGGAGTTGTTTACCAAGATCCACAACGGAGACCGGCGCCATCTTCTAATGGCGGCAACGGTCTACAAACACGGCTCACCACACATCCCTTTGTGTTTACGCCTAAATACTGTAGTCTGAAGGTGGACCCTGCACTTCATAGTTCCCACAATAGGATGAAATAGGGAGTGTTCCCTCCCTTTCTGTTTCGTGGAATAATTTGAGGACTGGCATCAGTTCTTCTTCAAAGTTCTAGTAGGCACAGCTGAGGATCCATCTGGGCCTGGGCTGCCAGGCCAGTGGAGGGGCAGACCCAAGGGACCCTCCTGGTCCCCTCCATCTCCTGTGGATTGAAGCGGCCACTGGTCTAGGGCGAGGATGAGCCCCAACTCTGGGGCAGGCACTGTGACACCAGATGCTGCTGCGGCTCTATCTCAGGCATGTCCTGTGGCCACCCACAGGACCCACCTGTGATCACAAGTGAGCAGGAAGCCCTCAGCTCTCCCAGGACAGAGTGGCAAGGAACGATGGCCACCAAGTCCACTTATGACCTCAAACCTTGTGCTCTTGACCCCCCCATAGAGGAAGAGTGGGCCAGGAACATTCTCCACTGGGCAGTTTCCATTGCAGGAGTTGAAGGGGTGGGTTGAAGGATCCACTTTCTAACCCAGAACATTTCCTGAGACGTCAGAGATGTCCCTTGAGACCGTTCACACTACAAACCTTCACCAGGAATATTCGGGTCTCCCTGTGCCTCTGGGGGTTGCTGAGCTTTACTGGGGTTCACCATGCAATATCCCTTGCTCCCCGGATTTGGCCCCTGTACCTCACATGACCAGACCGCACACCACGGCTCACACCACACCCCACCCAGGCCTGCTGGGAGGAAGCAGGATGGAAAGACACTGAATTTTTGTTAAGCATCTGACTTCTACAGAGGCTGGGACCCTCGGCAAAGCCATAGAAAGGTCCTCTTCAAGCATGAGTGTTGCTCACATCGGGGTGTGTTCTCTCATGACAGCCAAGGGGACTCTGGGAGGGGGCGGCCCTGAGGACCCCCACCATGATTCTCACGTGCAGCAAGCGCCGCGGTGCATGGACATGTGTATGCCCAGGAGTCAGGGGCCTAGCTGGGGTGCCAGGCCTGAGATTGTCAACACCACAAGAGAAAATGAGACAGGGGAGGAGCAGATTTCCAAAGAAGAAAGATGAGTAACAGTGGATGTGTCTGAGTCTCCCCCTTAGAGGGGAACAAGCCAAAACAGGAGTCTGCCCTAGGCCTAGCCTCCTATCTTGCCCCAGGGTTTAGGATCACCTTGCTCAGTGCTGCTGAGAAGGTGGGGTGCAGGTTGTCACTTCTGGGGAGGGTGGTCCAGAAATATGCATGAATGATGCAAAGACAGGCAGAACTCTGACCTGGGCTTCTGTTTCTGAGACTGTAGCCCAAGAACCAGCAGCACAGCACAGGAAGTGTAGAATGCAAAGTGCTGGTGACAGGGGTGGGGGACAGGTACCAGCCACCACCTCACATCTAGCGGCAGAGCTGGTAACTTGTGCTTGCTCATGGGATGGGTGTCGCTGTGCTGCCCAGTGACAAGCAGCTGTGCAGTCATGAGACACACACACACACACACACACGGCCGTGGCACGCTGGCATATGTGCACAGGAACACAGAGAGATCTGGAAGGATCCACAGGACATCCATTCCCACTGGTGCTGAGCACATTTGAGGGACTTGGGGGGTGGCTCATGTTGTCTATGAATCATTGTGCTGGAATATTTTGGAATATTCTTGGTTTTTGAGTTCTGTTTCTAATTTGAGCACATTTGTATGAATACAAAGGTTTTAAAAGAGAGATACTTATGTTGAAAATCTGTTGACAAACACAAGGTAGCAAAGGAATTTAAGTGGAAAATGACTCTGCTTGCCTGCCAAGCCCAGTTTCACAGACCCCCATCTGGCCTGCTTCCCACCCAGGAGGTCTGTCACTGTCCGGGATCAACCACCTCTAAGCCAAGAGCCATGCACCGGAGACTGCTGTCGGGTGGATTCCCAGACCCTTTCCCGTTTCCATGGGATTGAGTCTTGCTAAGTTGCTGGGGATGGCCTCGAATTTGTGATCCTCCTGCCTCAGCCTTCAGAGTCACTGGGATGACAGACCTGCGGCACCACACCCAGTTCAGTGGAGATCTTTATTTCACCCCCTGGAAGGTTGGGGGTCCAGAGCCGTCTTGAGTCTTCCCACTGCATTACAGGCTCTGAAGTCTGAGCAGAGACACGTCTGTGTGCAGCACCCAGTGTCCCTGCACCTCACTGATCCCAGGAGAGCTCAGGCCTCCTCCTGGGCGAAGGTCTCTCCCCTTTCACACAATCTGTACGAGCCCCCTGTGCCACCCCAGCTCTGAGACAGGTTAGAGGTGAAGTGACGGCGAAACCAGGCCTGGCTGTGAGAGGAAGCTGCAGACACGCTAGGGCCAGGAAGGGTCAGCTCTCCTCCCGCCCAGCCTTCCTCCAGGAGGCCTAACTGACTGCCCCAGGAGGCTGACTTCTCCCTCTTGATATGCAAACAGCCCTGGGCCAGGCCCTCCAGGTCTAAGGAGCTGTGAAAGGGTCCTTCTGCTGTCTCTGGGAGCATGCTCTGTGTCAGGGCCCCACAAGGCCTTCAGCCACACACACTAGGAACTTTTTAAAAAGACAAAAGCCCCAGTGACAGGAAGGGTCCAAGATGACGCCAAATGACCTATCAATGTCGTGAGAGCCTGGCCAGGGCTCAGAGCTGGAGTCTGCTCTCCTCCGGGGCCTGCTGGAGTGAAACAGAGTCTGGATTCTCCCCTCTCCCAGTGCTGCTGGTGTTTCTCTGCCCGTCTGTTTCCGGCAATGTTTTGGTTCCCTGACCGGGAAGTGACAATCACCCTGGCCCCTTGCGCTACTGGTGTTGCTGGCCGCTTATGCCGGAGTGTGCGGTGCCCCTCAAATCAAATGAGATGGCGCCACCCGATAGCTTTGGGGTCTCCTTCGCCTGGGGGACTCCCTGGAGAGTTGGACCAACACCCACAGTCGTCAGGATAAAGATAAATCCTGGGACCTGAGGCCTCAGTCAGGCCTGTCCGTAGGACAGAAGGGGAGCTTGGTCACCTCCGTGCCACCTGCTGGGGAGCCATCAGTATCAGGGGCTCCCACGAGGGAGCTATCAGTCTGGGGAACTCAGTGGGGAAGAGAGTGTTTTAGAAGTCCTGAGTGTGTGTGTGAGTGTGAAACTATTGCGGCTTCACGGAGTGTGCTGGAGTTCAAATGAGCCCTCACATGCAGTTCCATGGTGATTTTGTATAGCGAAATGGCAATTCACCCCCTGTGGTGGCACCTCTAACTGGGCCCGAGGTTTACATGGGTACGCCTCCAGCCTCTTAGTACCTAAGCTTCCTTCAGGGACACGGCCAGGGGGTGTTTTGTGTGACCTCCTGCTCTTGTGTGCCTTGGGACAATGAAGTGAGGGGAACAGAAGAAGAAAAACAAGGTGTCACCTTAAGTCCAAGCTGCTGGGGGACATTCAAGCCTGTTTTCTCCTTTCTTGTCCCCTAGGGTTCTGTCTTTCAGTAAGCTCCTCCCTAGATGATCCCCTCCTCTCTCTCCATACGGCCCAGGGAAGGAAAATGGAGAGATGCCCAAATGAGCAAGTTTTCTTTTTCTTGGGACTTTACAGTCTCCCACGTTCTTTAAATACCTGGGCTGACCCTGATCTGACCTAAAGGTGCCCTCTGGTCTGATAAAGCTGTTCTGTGTGTGCCCTTTCTATAGTCGTCGTATTTTTCTGAGCCCAAGTTTATTTTTTATGGTGAATTCACCTTTTCTCCTGAACCAATTAGCCTTGTTCTGTGTAACTGAAGTTTATTGCCCTCTGTTTTTCTTTACGCTGTGTCTACTCAGAGGCCAGTTGTTCAAGGGTTAACTTGCACTAGAGGAAGGGTCCCAAGCAGGAAAATAAACAGTGGCAATGGGGGGTGAATGTGCCTCAGGAAGCCAGCTGAACCTTGGCATCCACCATGACGGTCAAGACTGTATCCCCAGGGTTCAGCTTCACAGGGTCTATTTTAATCCCTAAAGCACTGAATCTGACAGTCCGTATCATAAACCCACATAGCTTTTTTGTATCCTACCTGTGGAAGTCATACCTAGCCAAAAACACCCACAAAACTATAAAATCTTTGTTTTCTGCTAATTTTCAGGTACATGTGTGCACACTTGTGTATTCTAAGTTGTGTCTACATGTGTGCTTGTGTCTACATATCATGTACCTGGTACCCAAAATTGGCATTAAAGAGTGCTCATAAAATTAAAAATATGGATCCAAATACATTTTAGCTCATGTGACTTAAAGTGGTTAAAGAGACAAAAATTTTATAAAAAGCCTCTGAAGTGACTAACCCACACATTTTTTCCCAGGGGATTAGCCAGAGAAGGGTGTTGTTTTCTATAAAATGTTTAAGTACAATGTCCATTGCTTCTAGGATTTTTCTTGAACAGAAAAGAATGGCTTACAATGTTAACTAAATTTGGTTTTCATGGGAAACTTAAGTTAAAAATGGGTAAATCAGATCTAACATAAATGGGATATACTTTATAAATGTCTTTTTTAAATTGTTGGTCAATGGAAAGACAGGTTAAGATTGCTTTGTTTCTGGGTCTTCACTAAAAGCAAGATGATTAAGGGTCAAAACTCTACTTTCATGTATTGTTCTAAAACAAGCATTAAAAAATAAAAACTCAAAAGATGGCAAAATACCGTTGTTTATTTGGACCCAAGTATTCTGACTCAAACTTCAGGCGGCCTGAAGGCCCACACTCCCGGACTTCCGACTCCAGCTGATGCCATCAGGGAGGGTGAGAGGGAATCCGAGCCGGTGCCGAGGCTCCGCTCCTGCGCCTGCCAGAGCCTTCACTGCCACCGGCGGAAGGAACTGGAGCAAGGCCAAAGAGTATTCAGATTTTATTTTAGGGGGAAAAATAAGGAATGATTTGAAGGACAGCAATAACCACTGGGGAATAATTATGTCCATGTCATTTTTTATTCAAAACCTCTGTCTCGTTGAGTCTGGAGGTTTCTATGGTAAACTCACATTTGGTCCTGTGTGCCTAAATTAGTACATTTTGTTCCAATTAGTCTTGTTTTGCCCAACTGAAGTTTTTAATCCTGTTTTTCCTACTGTCTTTGTTCAGAGGTCAATCATTCAAGAAAAGCTATAAAATCTGTTTCCTGATCGTTTTTAAATATTTGTGTACATCTGTGTGTATGTTGTGTTTATATATGAATATATCACATATAGTATCAAAGTTGGCTTATAGATAAATGAGTACTCTTAAATTTGATAAATGAATCCAAATAGTTTTTAGTCCATATGTCTTAAACATATTTTTAAAGGTGTTTAAATTGGTTAAACAGATAAGAATAAAAATGTCTTTAGAATTACTAACCCACACATTTTTCTAAGTGGTCAGTCAGTAGAGTGTTGATTTCTATAAAATGTTTGACGTGTACTATCCTGCCACAGTCTGGCTGCAGCAAACTAGCGCGGGGGGGGGGGGGGTGACGAACAACTTGTGTACTTTGATACAGCAGGAGTGGGAGCCATTTATTGTAGGACAGGAGCAGTATTTATACATTCCACACAGCTTATCTAATTAGCATAAACTAGATACATCAGTCAACCAATCAGGAATCTCCACACTTAATGGCTCGCTGGTGTTACTTCTCAAACCACTCCCTCTGGCATTTTGCCAGGCACCATCCAGACTTGTTTATGAACTCTAACATTCCCCTGGCAAATTGCCAGGTGTTATTTTGACTTGTTTACACACTCTAACATTTCCCCCTTTTGTTTAATTTAAATAACGACCATACTGGTTTTTACACAAACACCATAAATAATCTGCTACAAGCAGAAGGGGAGGATACAAAATGCCACAATGCCAAGCCAATTGATGGCTCCATGCAAGAAGCCCTTGGAAAAATTATACCAGCAATGACACCGTTTGCAAAGATACAAAGAGTTACAATTTGTTGTAGATTACAGTTTGTTGTCTCAGTCCAGGTAAAGCAGTGTATTAATAGATTAACTCACAGTCCAGGTAAATCACAGTCCAGGTAAGTTCTGCAGGCAGCTAGCTTAAATCACAGTCCAGGTAAGTTCTGCAGGCAGCTAGCTTAAATCACAGTCCAGGTAAGTTCTGCAGGCAGCTAGGTTGATCCGAAGTCTCATCCGGTTCTCAGCAACACTGGAAATTCTTCCACCCTCATTTTCACCGGCACTGGGATGAAGGCAGGAACTCCAGCAATGATGTTAAAGAAAATCCTGTAGCATTCCACTACAACCTTCTGAACAATTTAGTACGTTATCTCAAGGTTTTTTACATTTGAAATAAGCATTAATAGTGCTCATTACTCATTAGCTTCCAGGTATGGGAGAACCATTGTAGCTTAGTTATTGGCATTGAAAATGACCAAACATCAGGGACACCAGTAGCATCTTCTGCTGGCTGTAGTGCCTGGGCAGCCCCAGATGGCCCTGGGGAGTGTCCCGGACTCAAACTGCTACTGGGCACAGGGAGCAAGAGCCTGCGAGACTGTGCCTCCAGGTCAGGTCTAGATTTGGGCTTGCGGCAGTGGAAGAGCCAGCTCCCCAGCCAGGAGGCGGGGAAGGGCCAGTCGCCACCGCCTCTTGGAAAATCCTTGCTGCGCTGTGACCGGCTTGCACACTCAGCAGCCGCCTCTCCGCTTCACGCACCCTCCGGTAACGAAAAGTATTTAGTAATAGCCTTTTGCTGCAACTTTTTTCCTGATAATCCTTCTTCTTCTGAACTTTCTTTTTCTTTCTGACTAGAGTTCCTGGGCTCTTATCGACACATGCCCTAACTATTCTTGGTTCCACTGGGGTGCCTTCTTCCCTTAGTAATTTACTTCTCACCCCTTCCATATTTTCGTCACAAAGACAATATAATACACTGAGACAAAACAAGACACAAACATACTGTATCAATCTTCTCCATTTTCTCAAAATGGCCATTTTTCCTCTCGCCCTATCTGCCTAGGGACGAGCAGATTTGCTCCCGTCCTATCTATGGACGGGCAGCTTTTTTTTTGTCACTTACCCCCAAGTGTCCCGGGGCTCCCCGTACGGGCCACCATCTGCCCCAGTCCAGCTGCAGCAAACTAGCGGGGGGGTGACGAATAACTTGTGCACGTTGATACAGCAGGAGAGGGAGCCGTTTATTGCAGGACAGGAGCAGTATTTATACATTCCACACAGCTTATCTAATTAGCATAAACTAGATACATCAGTCAACCAATCAGGAATCTCCACACTTAATGGCTCGCTTTTGTTACTTCTCAAACCACTCCCTCTGGCATTTTGCCAGGCACCATCCAGACTTGTTTATGAACTCTAACATTCCCCTGGCAAATTGCCAGGTGTTATTTTGACTTGTTTACACACTCTAACACTATCCACTGCTTCTAGGACTTTCTCTGGAAGAACAGAGGCTTGAACTGTTAACAACAATTGTCCAATGTCTTGGTTTATGGATAACCTAAAGTTAACAATTAAAATCGAGTAAATTGGATTAAACATAGATGAGATTGCGGGTAATACATATTTGAGTATTATCTGCATTTTTATCAGTTGGTAAATAAAATGAAAAATGCCCCTAACACTTCCAAGGGAAGCCACAGGTGGCCAACAAGACCCGGCCCCTCCTGGCAGATGGCACATGGTAAAGGAGACCAAACCTCCCTTTGACAGGATGCTCTGTACTGTGGCTGGTCTGATCCGGCTCCCGTTTGTGGACTGGAGCCTCTCACCTCGTGACCCCGACTTGCTGTGACTCCATCAAGACAAGCTATCACCACAACCCCACTTGCCCATCCCCATTTCTCCTATGGGGACACTATCTCAGGAAGCTGCAGGTGGACAGACAGACTGAAGGAGGTGCCCTTAAAACCTGTGAGGAGGGAGGGGTCCCCACACAGTGACCTTAACCACACCCTCCTGCTCTCAAAGTAGCAGGAACAGAAGCCAGGATCTCCCGCTGCAGGGCCAAAGCTGCCGGCCAACTGAGGACCGGGGGAGAGGAGGACAGTCCTCAAGTCAGAGAGACCCTGTGCCTGACCATACAAAGCAGGGGACAAGGATCTCAAAGCCCGGCTCTGGCCACACAGGAAGCTGGTCTGTCAGCCCACGGTGGAAGCCTGAGGATTTGAATGCCAGGTAAAAACCGTTTCATTCCCTACAAGCATCTCCCACTGCTGTACACGGTCTCCTTTCCCAGTGCAGATGCTCATTGCTTGCCAAATTGATCTCCCCACAGTCCTGCCAGATTCCACCTCCTCGTGTGACCCACGCATCCAGTAACTGGATCAAACCAGAAAACGACATGGAACTTGAGTAACTATTGTCTACAAACCGAGGACACAGGAAGAGTCACAGAAAAGGTCAGAGATCATGTGGTAAGTATTGCCCATGTGCCTGTGCAGACTTGAAAAATGGGACCCCGAAACCCTTTTTGGAGGATGGTTCTCCTGGGTAAGAGGAATTAAGATGACGCTGGGCATGACTGTGGCTATGTTTGCTAGGTGCTTGCTTATTCCTTGCTCTTCCCAAGGAGTTTCCTAAAAATGGTGGTTAACAAAGAGACGGCCTCTCATGTGTTACTCAGGAGAGGAGACCAACGGTGGTAAGAACGGTGTATCCTGAGCATCAAGAGGTGGGAAATGAAGCACAACTCCTTCCTAAGATGCCCGCTCTACCTGTGTTGATAGCTGAGAGCTCCTGGGCTGTGGTCTGTCATCAGGCAGCTCAGCAGCTACGGCAGGAAGCAGAGCTGCTGGAAAAGGGGGGGCGGCAAGGAGACTCGCAAGAGAAAGTCCGGAAACCCAGGAGTCCGCACTGCGAGAGTCCTGAGAACCGAGGGCAGTGCTCTGTCTTTGGAAAAGACGCCCCTGAGCCTGCACTGGCTGGATAGATCTCGCATTTCCACGTCTCCCAGTCTGCTTGTCTCTTTCCAGTGCCATGCTTTCCCGTATTTCCGTGACACCACTGGTCCTAGGACCACACTCTGAGATGGCAGAGCCTGGTTCAGTGACCATTACTACCCCTGCCACAACAAATCCTAAAAAATCAAATCTCAGGAAAAGGGAGAGTAAATATCTTCAACCTTGCTTTGGAAACAATCTTAACTCCAATTCTGAAAATACCTACTTTATGTATTTTCTATGTATAAGCCCAAGAGCCATGAGCATGTCTGCCCACTAAGATACACGTACAAGGATGTGCACAGCAGACTTTTGGACAGAACCCTCTGACTCAACTCAAATGTCTGCTGACAGCAGGAGGGATGCACAAAGTTCTCTGTGTCCACACAATGGAACGTGGCCCAGAAGGGTTTTCAACAAGAGCTTGTGCTACGTGTGACATGGGCAAGTCTCTCAGTGTCGTGCTGAGCCACAGGAGCCAGATGAATCCGCACACACTTAGAAAGTCTCCAACAGGCAACACTGAGGAGCGCGGGGAGGACGACGGGGATGGGGACCCTGTGTGCATGCTGACGCGTCCCTCATCTTCCCTGAGTCTTGGCTGCACGGGACCATCACTGTAAAAACCCCCAGAGCTACTCCCTGAAGATCTGGGTTGAACCCCAGGACAGAATTTCCCATTAGGCACAAGAAGCCCAGCACTCGGGGTCCATATGCCACAGGGACCCAGGACAATGCTTTAATGACTTCTAAGATCAAAGAGAAAACAGGAACGTGGTCCAGCCTGGACTCACTGTCCTCTACACAGTCATGAAGTACAGTGTCCAGTGTCGTCATGGGGAAAGGGTCCAAATGGCAAATGTCCCTGTGCAAGAGTCACACACAGCCCTGCCCCCACACGTGAAGTCCCTCAGCCCTGCCACACACGTAAAGTCACACACAGCCCTGCCACACACGTAAAGTCACACACAGCCCTGCCACCACACGTGAAGTCCCTCACAACTGCATGCACTTTCCCACATCCCTGTGGCCGTGGAAGACCTGCATCTGGCCCGTCGCCAAGGGGCTCTAGTCTGGAGCAGCTTCTGCTCGCTGTGATGACGCTCTGAGGACTCCGTGACTCCCTACCCATGTCAGATAAGAGGGGTTGGAAGGCTGGGGCAGGATGTGCTCTCTCTGCCTGGAGGTGGAGAGGAGGGTCCGTCTGAAAGACGTCAGATTAGAGGGCTTTTGAAGTAGGTTGGCCTGGGCAGGAAGCTTCAGGAACACTGGGAAGACGAGGCACTGTATGTGCCACCTGGTCCCCCCACCCCAGAGAGGACAGCAATGACAAAGGGATGTTGGAGGACAGACAGAGGTTCCCAGATCAGGTGGCTCTGGGCTTTGCAGTGACTCCGTGGGGCAGCGGGGTTGGAGGGGAGGCCAAGGGAGTCAGGTGTGCTCCCTACGGCCCTGGCCTACCGCTGGGAGGCAGGCCCTCTGAGCACCTGACGTCCAGCCAAGCCACCTCTGCAGGCACGCGGAAGACTTATGAGGCTGCTCAGGGTCCCTCAGCATGTCACGATCCAGCTGGTGGGGAGGGCACACACATGAGAACAGGGAGACTTCAAGGGCTCAACCAGTGGGCAACTGGGTGGATGCTTTGGGAAGAACAGATCCAAGCAGGTCCTTGGGATTCTCTAAAGCTCTAGTCAAAGTATAAAAAATGGGATGGGACTCAGAGGTGGGTCACCAACTCTGCCAACACGACCTCAGGACCTCAGAGCAAACAGCTGCATTTCAGCCCTCAATCTGGTCCTAGGCCATTGTGCGATTGCATAGGCAATTGAGCAAGGCCCAAGGCAACTTGGTGAGACCCCGACTCATGATTTAAACTATAAATAAGTAAAAAGGGCTGGGACAGAGCTCAGTGGTTCAGTGCACCGGGGTTCTATCCCAGTTCTAAAACACCCACACACAAAACAAAACTAACCCAACCCACCAGGTGGGGCCAGCAGGTCAGGGTTCTCTGAGAGACTTCTGTTAACCGTGGTTCACTCCCTGCCCACCAGGGGGCACCCATAATTGGTCTGGGCTCTCAGGACCTGACAGGGTGGAGTCCTCCAGGGCCTCAGGGCCTAGGGTGGGTTGGCCCCTTGACTGGCTGCCTTTCAGGCTCACCTTCCAGCAGACATGCAGCTTTCTGGATTCCCTGCCCCTTCCAGGGTCTAAACCCAGGGGAAGGAAGTCCAAGAGGAGAGGTGCTGTTATGCTCGAATTCGGGACCCCCAAAGACCACCAGAGACCCAAGATCAATGTAAGCAGCAAAGAGGTGTTTAATGCAAGCTAGCTCGGTCCTCCGCGCGCACACACAGCAACTGGTGATGCTGAGAGACCCCGAGCCCAGGGTTTGCAGCAGTTTTATACATTCTTTGGAGAAGGCAGGGACTTCACATACATCATAGCAAATCATCACACACCGCAGGAAAATCAAATAACAACTCTAAAACATGATTAGCACATTCACTGGCGGGAACAAGTTGGGTAGGGGTGATTGGTCAGTACAAGAGGGGGATTCATTTGAACTGATTGGTTTAGGCCACGAGGGGTGTACGTGCTGAACTACATGGTTTCCCAAAATGTTATCAACCACCATAAACTACTGGAGGGTCATCTGGCATCCCAGATATTTCCCTGTCTCACACTGATTGGTGGCTGCTAGGGGGCTGCTATGGGTCTCTCCTAGCCTGACTGAGTCAGGGACTCCTGGCGCAGCAGATCTCTCCTGTTATTTGTAGATAAACAACTTAGCAGGAATGTGCCTAGGAGTGCTCTGTGGGTTTTTCCAAGGACAAAGGCCATGTCCCTTCCTTGGACAGGCTTTGCTCTGAGATAGAGGCTGGTTTTTCAGTGCCGCCTCCAGCCCCCGATTCAGGAGTTCTGTGTGGTCTGCACCAGGCCTGGGAGAAGCTGCTCAGGGCTCTAAGAGAGAATGTTCTGGAGTGGCTGGAGTCAGGGCCCCACCATGAGAGTCATTTTGACTCAGGCCTGGAAATGGATGTGGAAGAAACGAATCTCTTGTTCTTGAGTTGGACATGAGACTATAGAACTTGTGGGATGCCTCTGCCTTCTCTAATTTTTATTTTGCATTATTTTGCCAGCATCTCTGTCACTACAGTAAACTATTGGGAGCACTTTACCTCACTGTGTAAATGACACAGGTTAAGTGGCTTTATGAAGCCTGGAAGTGGAGGCCCAGGAGAAGAAGGCTCCAGTCTCCTGGGGAGGCAGCACTGTCCAGCACCACCCTAGGCTCAGGGAGAGTAGGGGGTGGCCTCCAGCAGCAGGACTGACCCCTCTCGGCTTCATCCTCCAGGCCACGTCCACCCACCCATGTGGCTCACTCCAGCTCACGACAGGCCGCCCGGAGCATCAGACGTGTCTGTGGGCTCCTTGAGCCTCCCTTAGGCGAGGATTAAACAAGTCAGGGCTGCCAGATTTGGCTCTTTGCAGTGACCCAAGCTCCATGTGTAGGAGCCATGGTCAGTCAGGGACCTTACAGATAAGGGTGCGTGGGGGGGCCTGCAAGGGGGGGGCTGAAAGGGGAGGGCAAAGGTGTTGGGAGGGAAGGAAGAAATGTCTAAGAGAAATTCTGAGGATGAGGTTTGGCAGGTGCTTCCTGGGCAGGAGTCCAGACGGTGAGCAGTGGACAGGAGAGCCCCCCGGGGGCTTGGGCTGTAGCACAATCCTCTTGTTTAGTAGCCCAGGTTGCAGGGAAAATGGTAGGTGTAAGACCAGTGAGAGGGCAGGAAGTGAGCAGAGGGGCCCTGCAGGGAGCAGGGAGCACGAGGCGACCCCACGGGCCGGAGGAGAGCGGAACCACAGCTCACTGCACATGGCACAGCCAGGCTGAGCCTGGAGACAGCAGGAAGGGCACTGCATCCTGGACACGAGGGACACGGGGAATTCTGCAGGGGGGAGAGGCCAAGCTCAGCTTGGGGCAAAGTGACACTCCAGGGGCCAGGAACGTCCCGTGTGGCAGTGCAGGGTGTATTTCTTGGCCTGTGCCCTCTTGGCCAGTGCTGGCTGGAGAAGGAAGGTCCACCCCAGCATCTGCCCTTGTTTCATCTGCAGACAGAGGCCACCGTCCGTCACGGGGCTCAGGGAGCACTGGGGAGGGGACCATGGATGCAGGGAGCCCGTGGCTGGAACGCACCAGGGCTCTTGGGATGGCCTTCTCTCCACTTGCCACGGCGTGGCAGCTGCCGGAGGGCACGCTACACGCTGGGAGGCCGAGTTCCACTGGAGGAGACGCTCTGCCAACAGTGTGTGATGGCGTGGTGAGCCGTCTGCACAGAGGGCACCTGGAGCCGGGCACAAATTCAAGGGGGCAGGGAGAGGGGCTTGGGCAGAGGTGAAAGGACACCGAACCACTGGGACCAAGAAGGACAGTGTGGAGAGAGTGTGGACAGCACTGCCCGCGGCAAGGAGGAGACACGTAAGGGACAGTGCACCCAGGAAGTAGTGACAGACACCTGTGGCCCAGCTCAGGCATGGCAAGGTCCTCTGTCCCTGCCCAGTTGGAGGCATTCTGGATGATTCCGCTGGTCTGCAGCACGCCCAGTCACTTCCCTGATTGTCACAACACACGACTAAACAGTCAGGGTCCTGCAGGTGAACTGGGCTGGCAGGACGCAATGACAGAGAAATACCTCTTTCTTTGGGTTCAGTGATGGCCTCTCTGACCCAGCTCCCACCAAGGAGGCAAGACAGAGGGAGCCTGCCTCAAACCTGGGTTTTATTAATGGGGGGGGGGGGGGGGCTAACGCATGGAACATTCTATCCACAAAAGGGCAAAGGCTAGGCTGACAACCCACAGGGGGTGTGATTCAACCCCATCGGGAGACGCCCACTGCCAGAGCTGCACCTTTCTATCCAGGCGGAGGTCAGAACCCCTTGCACTGAGGTGCAATGCAGTCCAGCACCTGTTTACTCAGGACATCGAGGTGTGTGCATGGCCCTGTTCAGGGCGGCCCCGGTTCCTGATGGTGTGCGAGCCTCTGGGAGATCAGCATCGGACAGGAAGCAAGTCCTGAATCTGCCATGTGAATGTGGAGACCCCTCTGTGGGCTCAGGAGGCTGCCTCCCTGCGTTCAGCCGGCTCGTCGCACCCCTTTGGAACTCGGGTGGTGGAAGTCCCTCACCATGGCCCACTGCTGTCACATCGCCGTCCCCGTCTCTTCCTCCACTGCTTGGCTGGTCTGTGTGGCCGTGAGGGTCTTGACCGGGCTCCTGGATTCCAGGTACTCAACAGTCCCGTAGGAGACCATGGCCACCGCCAGGACGCCCAGCAGGATGTAGAGCTTGACACTGACACAGAGAAAGGAGCTGTAGCCGAAGGCGGCGACGAAGCCGAGGGCCTCCCACATGCGGTAACTGGCGAAAGCCGCTTCCTTGTTCCTCTCGAACAGGGTGCCAAAGAGAGCTGCAAGGGGAGGACGTCGGTGACAGAGCGCTCTGCCACTGCCCAGTCCCCTCAGCAGAACTGGACTTTCCGACCAGCCCTCCCTACAGACCAGGAACCCCAGCTGACAGAGGGGCTGCACAGCCAGGCCTGGCCAGGGACAGCACCGTCCCCAGCCAGGAGCCAGCGAGGCCGGGCCCAGCCTGGCTGCTTCACTCAGGACCTCCTGGGAAGCTGCTGAGGAGCTTGCCAAGCCCAGGACCGAGACGCTGAGTTTTCAGAGGGCAGCAGCAGTGAGGCCACTGCTACATCTGGGATTTTCATTCCAATCCTTGGAGGAGTCTCCCCTGTAAGTCACTCTTTTTCTTAACATCTTAAGTGTTTTTTAATTTATTTTATGAAAGTTTTATTTTTTTTTTGGAGGGAGGTAACCAGGGATTGAACTCTGGGACACTCGACCCCTGAGCCACTTCCCAGCCCTATTTTGATTTTATTTAGAGACAGGGTCTCACTGAGTTGCTAAACACCTCGCTTCTGCTGAGGCTGCCTTTGAACTTGCGATCCTCCTGCCTCAGCCTCTCAAGCCACTGGGATCACAGAGGTGCGCCACCACGCCTGGCATGTTTTTATTCTTAATTGTCACACAGTAGACGACATATTTGGGGGTTATCCTGAGAACTTAGAGCAGAAGAATTCAACCAACAGATACAGGGTGGAAGGCCCCTTTGCCTGGTGAAGGAGCTCCCGTGGTGGATAGGACAGTCCTCACGGGGATGGTGCTGATCAGAAAGGCTGCAGGGGACTGGGGTGGAGTAACGTGGCCTCCCTGGATTGGGATAGGTTAAAGTGTCCTCGTAGGATTGGTGTAGATTAATCAATACAAATCCAGTAAAGCCTCATTAAAGTGTCCTCACGGGACTGGTGTTGATTAAACGGTCCCACGGGATTGGTGTAGATCAAAATGGCCTTACTAGGTGGATTTAGACTAAGTTGTCTTCACAGGGCTGGGACCACATGACCTCTCCCAGGATCCTTATTTTGAAGTCCTAACCCAAGTAGCTCAGAATGTGCCCCTATTTGGAGACAGGGTCAATGAGACCATGTAGGTGGCCCTAATCAGATGTGCGCAGTGTCCTTACAGCAGAGGAAATCAGGCCACAGACTCCCAGAAGTATCACTTTGAGGACACGGGGAGGGAGGCCTCAGCGGGCAGCAGCCCTGACTACACTGGCTGTCGAACTCAGGCCCCCACAATTGTGAGTGCTGTCACGTCCCCTGGCTGCACGGTGGGACTGGCAGCGGCTGCAAACTCATGCAGTCTGATAAAAGCTTGTAGATGAAAGTCACTCACTCAGCTTCCTGTGCCTCTGGGTGTGATTTTGGACAGACCTACGTGAGGTCTGCTAGAATCCCATCTCTGGGACAGGACAGAGGAGCAGGTGCGTCTGGGAGGCCAGCTTATAAGATGACATGAGGACCTGCCCCAGTGTCTCCAGGTCACTGTCCAGCCCGCTGCTCCTCCCACCCTCTTCACAAAGACCACCCTTAGCCCCTGAGCTGCCTGCCACTGCAGAGCCTTCTCAGTCTGCACGAGGCCATCCTGTCAGCCCTGACACCTCCCTCCTCCTCCTGCCTAGACACATTCTAGTCTCTCTGCCAGCCCTCCCCACTCCCCCCGCTCCTCCCCATTTCCTGATATTCCCAAGAGAGGGGAGTCCCCACCAGCACGGAGAAGTTGGCTCTTCCCAAGCCCTGTGACCGGGTGTTGCTGAGATGCTCAGCCTGTCTTGAGCTTGTGATCCTCCTGCCTCAGCCTCCTGAGATGCTGGGAATACAGCTATGCACCACCTTGGATGTGGGGCTGTGCCTTCTAGTGCAGTGCAAGGTCCGGGGAGCTCAGGGGAGCCAGCAGCAGAGACCCAGAGTTAAAATGCCTCTCCTGGCCAAGACGGCTAACTGCAAACACACACTCCAGAGACATCACCAAGTACATGAGAATAACTGTTCTCCCCCTAGGAGTTACGCTTTGGAAAAGAAAACAATGTACCCTACTACAAAATACAGAAGTCATTCCATCTGAAACTACCCCTTATCCAAGGGTCCCTTGTTCTAGTCATTCACTGGACTTCAGCATTTGTTATGCCTGGGCTCTTAGGTAACTTTGCCCAATTTTGACAAAGACTATTTTTTTTTCCTGAGAGTATGTTCTATGTCTATATAAAGAAAGGAATTAACACAATTGTTTGTGTGCCTCAGGGAGGAAAAATGCAAACATTCTCATTACAATCCTGTTAAACATCTAGGGATGACAGTATGGCGTGGAGCTATTTAGCCAGTTCCTTCCTTGACTTGGAGTACAGAAGTATTTTAGAGGATGCTCCTGCCAGGTGTGGTGGCACATGCCTGTAATCCCAGTGGCTCAGGAGGCTGAAACAGGGGATTGTAGGTTCATAGCAGCCTCGGCCACTTAGAGAGGCTGTGAGCAACCTACTGAGACCCTGTCTCAAAGGAAAAATTTGAAAATTTAGATGTGACATGATTATGTCACTCAGTGAATCACATTTGTCTCCTTGGTGCAGGTTTCACCAAAGCCACTGCCTCCACTGAGGTCGTGGGGAGGGTCAGGAGACCAGCTCCACAGCCCAGGGCTGGGCATGACCTCAGCAGCTTTGCCGGCTGCTCCGCGAACAGGAAGCACATTCGGGTCACGGGAAAGGACCTGCCCTGGGGTCCAGTCCAGGATCTGAGGGGACTGTGTACTTTTATACCAGGTGTCAGGGGAAAGCCCTCCCCTACCTGGCACACTGGGGTGTAGCTGGTTTGCAGATTTTCTTTATTGAATTTCTAATCCCCGAGTGTCTCCTGGGTAAGGGTGGAACAGTGCCATCTCAAGGTCTTCCCTTGACAGGGCTTTTCTGAGCCATGTCCCTCCAAGGGGCCCTGTGATCCCATCACTGCAAGATCTGCCAGACACAGTGCTGTCTGCTTGGCTGGGGCACCCTCCTTCCCTGAGGTGGAAATGCAGGCCAGAGGGCTCCCTGCCCTTTTCAGCCACCAGCCAGATGCACACCCCTGCTCCCACCCCCGTCGCCCACAGAACATCTGCTTCCTGCTCTCCCAAGTGCCCTCCCTGCAAACCTGTTCACTCTCTCTGCAGGAAGCAGAGTCATCCAACCGCACAGAGGCCCACACCCCTGACCTCTGCTGCCACTTCCCCGGGAGCCCCAATACCACTGCCTGGGTCAGGGCCCCACTGCCTGGATCAGGGCCCCACTGCCTGGGTCAGGGCCCCACTGCCTGGATCAGGGCCCCACTGCCTGGGTCAGGGCCCCACTGCCTGGGACAGGGCCCCACTGCCTGGGTCAGGGCCCCACTGCCTGGGTCAGGGCCCCACTGCCTGGGCCAGGACACCACTGCCTGGATCAGGGCCCCACTGCCTGGGTCAGGGCCCCACTGCCTGGGTCAGGACCCCACTGCCTGGATCAGGGCCCCACTGCCTGGGTCAGGGCCCCACTGCCTGGGTCAGGGCCCCACTGCCTGGGTCAGGGCCCCACTGCCTGGGTCAGGGCTCCACTGCCTGGATCAGGGCCCCAATGCCTGGGTCAGGGCCCCACTGCCTGCGTCAGGGCCCCACTGCCTGGATCAGGGCCCCACTGCCTGGGACAGGGCCCCACTGCCTGGGTCAGGGCCCCACTGCCTGGATCAGGACACCACTGCCTGGATCAGGACACCACTGCCTGGGTCAGGGCCCCACTGCCTGGGTCAGGGCCCCACTGCCTGGGTCAGGGCCCCACTGCCTGGGTCAGGGCCCCACTGCCTGGGTCAGGACACCACTGCCTGGGTCAGGATACCACTGCCTGGATCAGGGCCCCACTGCCTGGGTCAGGGCCCCACTGCCTGGGTCAGGACACCACTGCCTGGGTCAGGGCCCCACTGCCTGGGTCAGGGCCCCACTGCCTGGGTCAGGGCCCCACTGCCTGGGACAGGGCCCCACTGCCTGGGTCAGGGCCCCACTGCCTGGATCAGGACACCACTGCCTGGGACAGGGCCCCACTGCCTGGGTCAGGGCCCCACTGCCTGGATCAGGACACCACTGCCTGGATCAGGACACCACTGCCTGGGCCAGGGCCCCACTGCCTGGGTCAGGGCCCCACTGCCTGGATCAGGGCCCCACTGCCTGGGTCAGGACACCACTGCCTGGATCAGGGCCCCACTGCCTGGATCAGGGCCCCACTGCCTGGGTCAGGGCCCCACTGCCTGGGTCAGGGCCCCACTGCCTGGGACAGGGCCCCACTGCCTGCGTCAGGGCCCCACTGCCTGGATCAGGACACCACTGCCTGGGACAGGGCCCCACTGCCTGGGTCAGGGCCCCACTGCCTGGATCAGGACACCACTGCCTGGGTCAGGGCCCCACTGCCTGGGTCAGGGCCCCACTGCCTGGGTCAGGGCCCCACTGCCTGGATCAGGGCCCCACTGCCTGGGTCAGGGCCCCACTGCCTGGGTCAGGGCCCCACTGCCTGGGTCAGGGCCCCACTGCCTGGGTCAGGGCCCCACTGCCTGGGACAGGGCCCCACTGCCTGCGTCAGGGCCCCACTGCCTGGATCAGGACACCACTGCCTGGGACAGGGCCCCACTGCCTGGGTCAGGGCCCCACTGCCTGGATCAGGACACCACTGCCTGGATCAGGACACCACTGCCTGGGTCAGGGCCCCACTGCCTGGGTCAGGGCCCCACTGCCTGGGTCAGGGCCCCACTGCCTGGGTCAGGGCCCCACTGCCTGGGTCAGGGCCCCACTGCCTGGATCAGGACACCACTGCCTGGGTCAGGGCCCCACTGCCTGGATCAGGACCCCACTGCCTGGATCAGGGCCCCACTGCCTGGGCCAGGGCCCCACTGCCTGGGTCAGGGCCCCACTGCCTGGATCAGGGCCCCACTGACTGGGACAGGGCCCCACTGCCTGGGTCAGGGCCCCACTGCCTGGGTCAGGGCCCCACTGCCTGGGTCAGGGCCCCACTGCCTGGGTCAGGGCTCCACTGCCTGGGTCAGGGCCCCACTGCCTGGGTCAGGGCCCCACTGCCTGGATCAGGGCCCCACTGCCTGGGTCAGGGCTCCACTGCCTGGATCAGGGCCCCACTGCCTGGGTCAGGGCCCCACTGCCTGCGTCAGGGCCCCACTGCCTGGATCAGGGCCCCACTGCCTGGGACAGGGCCCCACTGCCTGGGTCAGGGCCCCACTGCCTGGGTCAGGGCCCCACTGCCTGCGTCAGGGCCCCACTGCCTGGGTCAGGGCCCCACTGCCTGGATCAGGACACCACTGCCTGGGTCAGGGCCCCACTGCCTGGATCAGGACACCACTGCCTGGGTCAGGGCCCCACTGCCTGGGTCAGGACACCACTGCCTGGATCAGGACACCACTGCCTGGGTCAGGGCCCCAGTGCCTGGATCAGGACACCACTGCCTGGATCAGGGCCCCACTGCCTGGGTCAGGACACCACTGCCTGGATCAGGACACCACTGCCTGGGTCAGGGCCCCACTGCCTGGATCAGGACACCACTGCCTGGATCAGGGCCCCACTGCCTGGGTCAGGGCCCCACTGCCTGGATCAGGGCCCCACTGCCTGGATCAGGATACCACTGCCTGGATCAGGACACCACTGCCTGGGTCAGGACACCACTGCCTGGATCAGGGCCCCACTGCCTGGGTCAGGGCCCCACTGCCTGGGTCAGGGCCCCACTGCCTGGGTCAGGGCCCCACTGCCTGGGTCAGGGCTCCACTGCCTGGGACAGGGCCCCACTGCCTGGATCAGGACACCACTGCCTGGGTCAGGACACCACTGCCTGGATCAGGGCCCCACTGCCTGGATCAGGGCCCCACTGCCTGGGTCAGGGCTCCACTGCCTGGATCAGGACACCACTGCCTGGATCAGGACACCACTGCCTGGGTCAGGACACCACTGCCTGGATCAGGGCCCCACTGCCTGGGTCAGGGCCCCACTGCCTGGGTCAGGGCCCCACTGCCTGGGTCAGGGCCCCACTGCCTGGGTCAGGGCCCCACTGCCTGGATCAGGATACCACTGCCTGGGTCAGGGCCCCACTGCCTGGGTCAGGACACCACTGCCTGGGTCAGGACACCACTGCCTGGGTCAGGGCCCCACTGCCTGCGTCAGGGCCCCACTGCCTGGGTCAGGATACCACTGCCTGGATCAGGGCCCCACTGCCTGGGTCAGGGCCCCACTGCCTGGGTCAGGGCCCCACTGCCTGGATCAGGGCCCCACTGCCTGGATCAGGGCCCCACTGCCTGGGTCAGGACACCACTGCCTGGGTCAGGGCCCCACTGCCTGGGTCAGGGCCCCACTGCCTGGGTCAGGGCCCCACTGCCTGGATCAGGACACCACTGCCTGGGTCAGGACACCACTGCCTGGGTCAGGACACCACTGCCTGGATCAGGGCCCCACTGCCTGGGTCAGGGCCCCACTGCCTGGGTCAGGGCCCCACTGCCTGGGTCAGGGCCCCACTGCCTGGGTCAGGGCCCCACTGCCTGGATCAGGGCCCCACTGCCTGGATCAGGGCCCCACTGCCTGGGTCAGGACACCACTGCCTGGGTCAGGGCCCCACTGCCTGGGTCAGGGCCCCACTGCCTGGGTCAGGGCCCCACTGCCTGGGTCAGGGCCCCACTGCCTGGATCAGGACACCACTGCCTGGATCAGGACACCACTGCCTGGGTCAGGACACCACTGCCTGGATCAGGGCCCCACTGCCTGGGTCAGGGCCCCACTGCCTGGGTCAGGGCCCCACTGCCTGGGTCAGGGCCCCACTGCCTGGGTCAGGGCCCCACTGCCTGGGTCAGGACACCACTGCCTGGATCAGGGCCCCACTGCCTGGATCAGGACACCACTGCCTGGATCAGGGCCCCACTGCCTGGATCAGGACACCACTGCCTGGGTCAGGACACCACTGCCTGGGTCAGGGCCCCACTGCCTGCGTCAGGGCCCCACTGCCTGGGTCAGGATACCACTGCCTGGGTCAGGGCCCCACTGCCTGGGTCAGGGCCCCACTGCCTGCGTCAGGGCCCCACTGCCTGGATCAGGGCCCCACTGCCTGGATCAGGGCCCCACTGCCTGGGTCAGGACACCACTGCCTGGATCAGGGCCCCACTGCCTGGGTCAGGGCCCCACTGCCTGCGTCAGGGCCCCACTGCCTGGATCAGGGCCCCACTGCCTGGATCAGGGCCCCACTGCCTGGGTCAGGACCCCACTGCCTGGATCAGGGCCCCACTGCCTGGATCAGGGCCCCACTGCCTGGGTCAGGACACCACTGCCTGGATCAGGGCCCCACTGCCTGGGTCAGGACCCCACTGCCTGGGTCAGGGCCCCACTGCCTGGATCAGGACACCACTGCCTGGGTCAGGGCCCCACTGCCTGGGTCAGGGCCCCACTGCCTGGGTCAGGGCCCCACTGCCTGGATCAGGGCCCCACTGCCTGTGTCAGGACACCACTGCCTGGATCAGGGCCCCACTGCCTGGGTCAGGACACCACTGCCTGGATCAGGACACCACTGCCTGGATCAGGACACCACTGCCTGGGTCAGGATACCACTGCCTGGGTCAGGGCCCCACTGCCTGGGTCAGGGCCCCACTGCCTGGGACAGGGCCCCACTGCCTGGATCAGGGCCCCACTGCCTGGGTCAGGGCCCCACTGCCTGGGTCAGGACACCACTGCCTGGGACAGGGCCCCACTGCCTGCGTCAGGGCCCCACTGCCTGGATCAGGACCCCACTGCCTGGGTCAGGGCCCCACTGCCTGGATCAGGACACCACTGCCTGGATCAGGGCCCCACTGCCTGGGTCAGGATACCACTGCCTGGGTCAGGGCCCCACTGCCTGGATCAGGGCCCCACTGCCTGGATCAGGGCCCCACTGCCTGGGTCAGGACACCACTGCCTGGGTCAGGGCCCCACTGCCTGGATCAGGGCCCCACTGCCTGGATCAGGGCCCCACTGCCTGGGTCAGGGCCCCACTGCCTGGATCAGGACACCACTGCCTGGGTCAGGGCCCCACTGCCTGGATCAGGGCCCCACTGCCTGGGTCAGGGCCCCACTGCCTGGATCAGGACACCACTGCCTGGATCAGGGCCCCACTGCCTGGGTCAGGGCTCCACTGCCTGGGTCAGGGCCCCACTGCCTGGGTCAGGGCCCCACTGCCTGGGTCAGGGCCCCACTGCCTGGATCAGGACACCACTGCCTGGATCAGGACACCACTGCCTGGATCAGGGCCCCACTGCCTGGGTCAGGGCCCCACTGCCTGGGACAGGGCCCCACTGCCTGGGTCAGGGCCCCACTGCCTGGGTCAGGACACCACTGCCTGGGTCAGGGCCCCACTGCCTGGATCAGGACACCACTGCCTGGGTCAGGGCCCCACTGCCTGGGTCAGGGCCCCACTGCCTGGGTCAGGGCCCCACTGCCTGGGTCAGGGCCCCACTGCCTGGATCAGGGCCCCACTGCCTGGGTCAGGGCCCCACTGCCTGGGTCAGGGCCCCACTGCCTGGGTCAGGACACCACTGCCTGGGTCAGGGCCCCACTGCCTGGGTCAGGGCTCCCTCCTCAACCGTGGGGGTGGGGGCTGAGTTAAATTTCCGCTCTCCCAGTCCTGCCACCGATCTGGATGAGGACTTAGGCCTGTGACTCCCGCCATCATCATGGGTGTTCAACTTCCTCCCAGTCACCAGTCCTCCAAGTACATCAGGGGTCCCTGGGGACAGCTCTGTGGGGCTGCACCTGGACTCTGTCACCAGTCCTCCAAGTACACCAGGGGTCCCTGGGGACAGCTCTGTGGGGCTGCACCTGGACTCTGTCACCAGTCCTCCAAGTACATCAGGGGTCCCTGGGGACAGCTCTGTGGGGCTGCACCTGGACCCTGTCACCAGTCCTCCAAGTACATCAGGGGTCCCTGGGGACAGCTCTGTGGGGCTGCACCTGGACTCTGTCACCAGTCCTCCAAGTACATCAGGGGTCCCTGGGGACAGCTTTGTGGGGCTGTACCTGGACTCTGTCACCAGTCCTCCAAGTACATCAGGGGTCCCTGGGGACAGCTCTGTGGGGCTGCACCTGGACCCTGTCACCTCTCCTTGGCATTCTGGTCCTGTCCCATCTCTGTGCCGGGGGGGGGGGGACCACCAGTGTCTGCCTCACCATTTCCCATGGCCTTGCGTCCCTCAGGTCAAGGTCACCCATGCTGTGATCTGTTGCCTGTATCTGGCCCACTCTCTGAACCCTGCAGGCCTCTCTCCTCCTCCCCCTCTGTGCTCAGCTGCTGGTCACCCAGGGACCACTAGGCCATGAAGGTGGCCTCACCCTGCACAGATGGACCTGAACAGATGCTCGGAGAACATACCCCGACCCAGAGCTCGGTGAGAAGCCCTCATAGCCGGGCTCCCTCTCCCTTCTCCCACGCAAGCACCTGGCCTCTGATGGAGCCTTGGGCTGGCTGGGGTCTGGCGGCCACACCAGCGGCTGCCTACTCCCCTGCCATCTGCCCAGTGACTGAGCAAGGGGGCCAAGGGGCTGGGCTCTGGTCACTCACCATTGTTCTGCGTCTGCCAGACAGCATCCCCCATGCCCCACAGGCCGGGGAGCAGGAAGAACACTGCCATCTGGGAGGAGCGTGGACGCCACAGCAGCAGGGCCACGATGCAGGAGAGGTGGGTGGCTGCACCTGGGACAGAGGGAGGGACCAGGACAGGCAGTGCCGTGGGCACTCAGACCCCAGCAGAGGAGCCACATTTCCTCCTCTGCCCCCTGCTTAGCCGTCACACAGTGTGAGGGGACTGCAGGTCTATCGAGCAAGCTGGGGCCTCGTGCGACCTGATCGGGGTGGACCTCTGGGCTCCAAACCCGCCTCAGAGAACCTGACCCCTGGACTGCAGCCGCCTCGGCCTGGGGGGTTGTGGGCCGTCTTCTCTGGACCTCAGGAGGCTCCTGAGCTGAGGGGACTTAGACTCAGTGACTGCAGAGGGGCTTCTCGTGAGGGTGAGCCACTGGGTGGCACCTGTGCCATCAGTCCCCACCCCCACTCTGAGCTGTCCCCCCCTTCCACTGCCGAACTGGGAGGGGGCCACCTACCCAGCACGTAGATGGCTCTCCTGCCCGTGTAGTGGGAGAGCCTCCCAAACAACAGAGAGCAGAGCGCAGTGGACGCCGAGAAGCAGATCATCACGTAGCCCACGAACTGGATGCCCAGGACGCAGGTGACAAAGGACTGCAGGAAGCACAGGGGCCATCAGCAGGGCCCGCGCTCCTCTGCGGCTCCAGCCCAAACTCCCTGTGCGGCTGAGAACCGCTGGCCCTGGGACGGCAGGCACACTCCTTTCTCCCGGCCCAGCACGGGGGACGACACTCGTGACTGTAGGGACATCCCCCCCAGGGTCACAGCTGAAAAGAGAGCGAGTGGACACACTTCTTCGTGGAGTCCTCCCTGCATTCTGTGCCCTGTGTCATCGTCTAGGCATTGACCCACGGCACTGGGAGGGACAATCGTCCACCAACCCCATCACTTCCTACTGGCCCTAAAGGCAGAAGAAGATGGTTTGAAAATGGGGGTCTATCAGGAGAGGCCAGGAGCTGAGACGCTGCCCTGCCAGTCACAGGAAGTCCCTGGTCACCCTCAACACACACTGCCCTCCTGGGCAGGACCAAGGCAGACCCCCAGGAGAAGGGCCGGGCTGACGGCAGCCCACCTGGAGACTGCTCACCTGGGCTGGGGCACAGACAGCCCTGATGGCTTTGGGGGTGTCCAAAGGCCAAGTGGACTTTGGGTCGTCCTGTTTGCCTCTTTGGAACCTTCGAGACCCTCCCTCCACACTGGAGACTGCCCTCCGTATAGCACTGACACACGCAATTCACCACACCAGACAGTCCACGGGCACACTCGTCCCTCAAGGATGCTTGTCCTTGATCTGAAATTCAGTCTGAATGGGAAGCTGCCCCACATGGTGCCGGTAGGCAGCTCTGCCAGGGAGGCGGGTTGGTAGGAATGAGGCAGGAGGACCAAGCCCTGGAGGGCAGGCCTAGGCGACCCAGACTGGCCAGTCCAGCCTTGATTGTGGCCCTCTCAAGGTCACATAATGCCCAGAGTGTGGTGGGGACAGGGATGTCAGCTCCCACCCAGGACCTGAGAGGGCTGTGGGTCTGAAGGTACTTGGGGCTGGTGTCCTGAGTCACACAGTCAGCCCTGCCAGGGCCAGGACCTCTGTGGGCTAGTCCCACCCTGGGCCTGGGCAGGTGGCCCTGGGACCCTGTGTCCCTTCGGGTGCAGACGGGACAGGGGCACCAGTCGGGCGGTGACGGCATGACTGCTGTGGGGCCTACCCTGGTGTACTCTCCAGAGAGGAACCCCTGCTGCAGTCCACTGTACATGGGCAGCAGGGTCAGGAGGCACAGGCGCTTGTCCCTGAAGAGCTTGAAGGTTGACAGTAAGATGGACCCAAGGCGTGGTGGCTGCGTCTCGGCCTCGTTCTGGGATTCACTGTCCTCTGTGGCTTCCAGAAACACGGCTGTCAGCAGGATGGCCAGGACGCCGATGGCTGAAAGGGGTGGAGGGGCAGGGAGCTTCAGTGTGGACAGGACCCTCCCAGCCGCTTCCTCCCTTCCCCCAGGTTCTCCCGGTCCAGACGCAGGTGCCGTCAGACACACCAGACCTCAGCCAAGCCGGGACCCCACGTGCCCAGCCACACGGACACGTGTTGCTCCTGGTCAACGTGGGGCCTCCAGGCTTCCCCGGGGAACCTGCCATGGACCCGCACTGTCTTCACGGGCACAGGAGACACAACAGCTGGAGAGACCCCAGACGCACTCAGGGGCCACGGCCACCGTCTGTCTGAATTCCTGCAGCAGTGTCTACCGACAGCAGACAAGTCCCATCAGGGTACCATGTGCTACACTCCGGTTTATTTTGAATCTTTTGCCTAAAATACTTTGGTGGGAACTGGTTAAATGGAGTGGACGCCATCGCAGTGGGTCACATTCCTGCAGGGGATAAAGACAGAACTCTATCACCCAGGTGGAAGAGGCCACCAAGATCAGTAAAGAAGAGACAAAGAAAGTGCTGAGCCAGGTGCTGACCATGCGCCACCCGTGCTCAGCAAGGGGGACATGAGGATTTAGTCCCTATGTGCCCTGAAGGACTGGAGAGAAGCAGACTGGGGCTGAGGGACGGTGCTGAGGGGCTGCACAGCCTTTTATCTGAACCACGTCAACGGGCTGCTGGGTAAACCGCTGTTTCTAACAGTGATGGGATCCGCTCCGAGGGAGCATCCTGGACCCCCAGGTGCCGGGCCTCAGGAGCCAGCGAGTCCCCTCCTCCCCGCCCGCCCCTGGCCCGCCCTCCTGTACGTGCCTCAGCCCTGCTCTGGGTGGGCCCAAGCTGCTGCAGGTGGTGTCTCTCCAGAGTCCCTTTCACTCCCAGCCGGTTCCTGGCTTTCTGGCAACAGGGATGACCCCATGTGGGTGGCCCAGGCTAGATGGAGGGAGTCTGGTCTTTCCCTGCCTCCTGGCACCGCTGGCCCTCGGAACGCTTTTCAAGGACTCCTTCCCCGGCGAGTATCTCAGACCTGCCCTCCTTGAAGATGGTGTGAATGATTTGATCTCCGTCTCACTGACCTCGCCACCCCTCCCCTTTCATGATAAAGGGGCACTGGGGAGGCTCGCCGAGCGCTGCCAGCTGACCAGCCCTCACCAGTCATGTCAGGGCCCTTCATCACTCGCCCAACTGACAGCTGGTTGTGGGGCACAGGAGCTCCCTGGCATCCCCAGCTGAACAGGCCCCTCCAGAGGAAGCCTGTTGTCTGGTTGTGTGTGAATCAGGTGGAAATCATGGTTTCCTCTCCTCCGCGGAGACGGGGAGCTTGGGAGAGGCAGGTCAGCATACAGAAGCCACACACCCTTTGTTAGGAGCCAGGTGTGTGCAGACACCATGTGACCCAGTTCCCTCAAGGTGGTGGGGGATGTTGGGCAGGTAACGCTCTCGCCCCTAAAGAAATTGGCTGCAAGAAACTTCTTCATGAGTACAATGCTCAGAGAGCCTGAGGTCACTCACCTAAGTCACTGTGTTCTGCAGGTACCAAGTATCTAATGAGCAGCACCTGGGGCTAAGGCAAAGGAGGACTTGAAGGATAGCCTGAGGGTGCCACCCGTGCAGGGCAGGAGGGAAGGAGGGCCTGCGAGCCACTGATGTGCCGAGGGGCTCTCCTGTGGTCTGTGCCACTCCTCTAGATCTGGGTCAGCACTCGGCCTGTGGCCACATCCTGCTACCACCTGCTGCCGTGAACACTGTGTTACCATTGACTGACCCGCGTCTCTGGCCTTCCCCGGGTGAAGACAGTATGAGCAGTTTCTTGAGACTAGGGGATGCCAGGAGCCTAATATCCACTCGCAGATCCATCTCTCAGGGTGCTCACCCCAGGTCTGGAGTCCTGGAGCCATGGGGAGGGGAGTCTCTGCTCTTGGTTGGCCAACTAGAGAGCGCAGAGCAGGGACGTGATCTCAGCTCAGCCTGGACGCTGCCGTGCGCTGGGCCTGCCTGCTCCCATGGGGGACAGGGAAGGAAATGCAGGGAAAGCGGAAAGCGCAGGCCTGGCTGACCTCTACCCCTGTCCCCAGCACCAGACCCACAGAACCTGGGAACCCACTGGAAAGCGCAGGCCACAGCCCGCTCCTCGCCGACTCCCTCCACACGCTCCACTCTCCTTCCCAGCCACTCATCTGGCCTCAGACACCAGCACCTTGGAGGGTCACCAGTCTCTGCCGTCCAGCCGTGCTCCTGAACCTCCAGGCCCTTGGTCCCTCTGACCCACTCACACCCACTCCCTTCTGCTGCTTCTCTCGTGTGGGCTCTGACGCCCCGTTGTTGGCTTTTCCGTCTTCTGCAGGGGCTCCCATGCCCTGGCCAGCCTGTGAGCACTGAGTTGTCCAGGCGGTGGACCGTCCTCCCTGAAGTCCTTCCTGCTGCTTCCTCCCTAAAAACTCATCTCCTCCTGAGATTTCAAACTTGGCCCCTAGATGCCCCCAGGCCCTCTCCTGTATCTGGTCCCCTGTACACTCTGAAGGGTCACCTGCCTCGTCGAGCCCAATGCCTCCAGGCTGGTTGACCTCAGCCACTTGTCCCCACACCTGTGTCTTCACACACATCCACTGGTCTTGTCTTCACTGTCCAGATGCTGCCTGTGCCCTTGCTGCCCCTCTGGGTTGTGGCTCCCTGCTGGCTGGTCACCACCCAGCTTTCCTGTACCCCCATCAGGTGGATATGAGAATCTGCCCAGGAAACAGATCTGCCCTTGTCCTTGGGTCTTTCACAGTAGCCTTGACCAGTCTGACCACCTGTCTCACACAGCCCACAGTGCCCCCCAGTCACACCTCCCTCACCCCTTCCTGGCCTTTCAGGGTCAGCTGGAAGGAGTTGTTCCTCAATGCCTTGGTCCCCTGGATGGGGTCTGAGGTAGCTGCTCGCCTAGTGAGCTAGCTGTGGCCAGGGAGCTTGCCAAGTGTGGCTAGGGAGCCTTAGAGACAGACTTTGGGATTTCATTGGTTGGAATGTGGCTGACGGACAGTGCATGGGGCTCTGGGGATGAGAAGAGATTTGAGTGTCACGGGCTCCCTGCAGGGTAGCCCTGGCCCACAGGCCTGCTTTCCAAAGAGAAGCCCCTGAAGACCTCCAGACCACACAGGGCAAGGGTGCTGGACGGAAACAGACCACTTAGGAGCTGGGATGGTGCTCTTCAACCCAGGAAGAGGCTGGGCTTGGCCGTCATGGCACTCTCTTGGCCTAAGGACACGTACCGGTGTAGATGCCCAGCAGTGTGTAGATCAGCTCCTGGGAGGGGCGGTGGGTGCTGTTGGTGGGTGCTGTGGCCATCAGGCAGTCGTTGGCCCCACAGGACTCAAGGTGCTCCTCTGGGGTGGCCTCTGTGGGGTCAGGAGCAAACAGCCTATGAGGGTCCTGGTGATAGAGAGTCCTGGGCGTCGGAGTGGGAACAGGGGGCAGGGTGGTGGAGCCTCTGAGGCAGGATGTGGAAGGACCCGGGCATGTTCACCCTCAGGCACACCTTGATCTCAAGACCCCTCATCACCAGGGAGGGAGAGGACCAAGTACGCTTTCTGCCAAGAGCAGGGAAGAGCACACGCAGCATGGGCCTGGCTACTTTTCGTGCCCTCTCCTAATGCACTGCAGTCCGTGTCCAGTGGTCTCCATGGCCTCGTGACAGTGACCTCGCAGCACTGTCTGGGCTGGCGAGACGTGCAGCACAGGGACGGAAGGCCGTGAGAGCCGAGGGCACCAGGCGGTGGGTGCGGAAACCCTGCTGGCCCTGAGGATGTGTGCCCTGGGTTCCTGCCCTCAGCTCCCTGGCCTGAATGTCCGGTGAGCCTGCTGCTGCACTCACCAGGGCCCAGACGTAGCCCTCCCTGCTGGGGGACAGCAAGAACGGAAGCCCCTGTGGTTTCCCTGTGGGGATGCCAGTAGCCAGGGATGATGGTGCTCTGGAAAGAGCAGGAGGTTTGACTACAGCTTCCCAAAGCTGGGCTCTACCTGGGAGAGCAGGAGCTAGGCCAGGCTGCAGGACAGGGTCAACCTGACAGCAGCAAGAGGCCAGAGCCTTTCCCCCAGGGCCGGCTCCTGCCCAGCTCCTCTGGCCAGACTGAGATCCTCCCCACGGTGGTGTGCAAGTCACGTTCCACATCACGGCCGGGCAAGGGACACTTAAGGCAGGTGACGGAGGGCTCCGCCATGAGTGCACCTCTTGTTACAGGAAGGACTGACCACAGAACTTTAAAAAGCTGCCCATGGATTAATTCCATAGGAAATAGTCGGGCAAACCTGTTCTTTGCCCCCAAAGGAAGCCATGACTCCATGCACCCTTGCTCCCTGGGAGGGGGCAACGTGTGGAGATGGATCTTCAGACCCGGACTGTCCTTGGAGGAGCAGGGTCCGCACATGACTCTGCAGCTGAGGCCAGCTGAGGGCCTCCTCTGGGAACAAGGGCAAGTGCCTACGTGCTGTCTGCCCTCCCCTCTTGGAGGTCACCAGGGACACCCTGTTCTTCCCTTACCTTGAGTGGGAGTCTGCCCAAACACCAGAGAGGAGATCAAGTTGCCCCACACACCAGAGGACTGGAAGATGAGGAAGAAGATGCCGAAGTACTGGTTCACCACGTCCTCGCCGAGCTCGCCCACTTCCTGTGCATGCGTGTTCCCCAGGACTGTGAGGTAGGTGCACTGAGCAGACCACAGGGGGGCCGCTCCCAGCCCCAGCAAGATGGAGGTGGGGATCAAGGTGAACCTGCAAGAAAGGGCAATGGGTGGCCTGCATCCCTGCCCTTGATCCTGGCCACGCCTCCCGAGACTCACCCTCCTCAACTGAATTAGGTTCTTCCTGCCATTACTGGGGCCATGGAGCCCGTGGGGTGCAAGGGAAGCTGAGGGCCGCGGACAGATCCCAGGAAGAGGTCAGCACTGGAGGTCAGGAGGAAGAGAGGGAGCCATCGGGAAGGCAGGGAAGTCCTGGTGGGAAAGTGGGGAGAGGCTGCCAGTCAGCCTCCCGCAGAAACTGAAGGGCCCAGCACAGACGAGAGCAGTCAGGTGCCACCAGAGTCCTGCAAAGCAGGAGGTGGCTGGGCGGGAGGGCAGGTACCAGCTGGCGTAGAAGTTGCCCAGGGAGAAGGCCACGTAGCAGCACATGGAGCCAACAATGGTCCACTTGCAGCCACATCTCTTGATGAGGATGGGTGGAAGGAACATGGAGGACAAGAGGACAGTGCCGTACAGCGTGCCGAGCGTCGCCACCCCCATGCCGTCCTCGCTGTAGAGGCTGCTCTGTGGAAACAAGACCGGCCTGTCAAGGAGGGGGAGGAATAGGCAGGGGAGTGGTGTGGGTGTGAGGACCTGTGGGCTCAAGGCACCTCAGGTCCCCAACCCTGGCAACAGGCCCTCTTGTGCTAAGGACACTGCAGGTAAGTGGCGTAAGGCCAGCAGCCTCTCAACAGCAGGGACGGCCACCCTGCTCCCTGAAAGTGTGGATGTGGGGACACCCGCCGGCCTCGGCACTTGGGATGGAGGACCAAGAGAAGCTGCCGGAAGGCCTCCCTCTGCGTGGAAGCAGAGGGCCCTTCTCCCGATCCTCCTGCAGCGCTGGAACAGAACTGAACTCTGGTTCAGTACTGGGCATGCAGTAGGTGGCTACTTCTTGACCTGGTTGACAAACCATGGGAGACTGTGGTCATCACCAGAAATTCCAAAACGGTGTCATTGTATGACATCCCTGGCCACAAGGTGCAACACTGAGCAAACTGCTCTCGGGGACAGCGATGGCCTGCCTCCTGCCAGTCCTTGGAACTCTCTGAAGGTCTAATTGCCAGTGAAAGATCAGACTTGAAGTGATGTCGACTCCAACCCCAGGTCCATGGCACCAACACCAGAGCCTTCTGGAAACCACTGGGTTTTGTATGACTCAGACTCAGGAGGAGTTCAGAAGGAAGACTGTTCTGCCCAGTTCACACTTTTGCTTAAAGACAGTATGGAATCGAGGAGGTCTAGCAAGGTTTGATAGATTGGTATTTCTGCGCAGATCACAAAGCCAGGGGCATGGAGCCATGGAATTCAGGATTTTTCTTGTGTCTCCTTTTGACCACCAGAGGCAAATCGTCCTCTCAAAGCACTCTCTTGAGACACTGGCTCTGCTTGTCCAAGGGTCAAACAGTGTACAGCCCGTGGAAATGTAAGCAGGAATGACGCTGTCAGGTTTTGTATGAAAACACAGTCTGTTCTGGAGAATTCAGAGGCACGGGGCGAAGAGAGTCTAGGGTGCATTGACAAAAGAAATGGCCTTGCACTATCTGTTGCCTGTGGCTCTGGAGGCAGGACAAGCTTAGAGATCAAGGTCATGCTCCAAGGCCCACACCTACCTGCAGGTTCTGCAGACCTCCGTAGGCTGTGAAGAGGAGGAGGAATCCAAAGGAGACCACGAGGACGTTCCTCAGGCTTCTCTCCATGGTGCCGGCTCAGGGTCCACTGGCAGTGGGCACGTAGAGGTGGAGCTCCCTGCAAGAAGCAAGTCGGCACAGGGAAGCCACCTGAACCAGGGTGCCGTCCTCCCTCTGAGTCACCGTGTGCTAGCCGTCAAGGCTGCTACTAGTTAATGAACTTGGTCACACTGGGCCCCGGAGCAGCAGAGAGTGTTACTCATTTACCTTCCTGCATGTCACCTCGACCCCTTCCTCTGAGGCCGTGCGGGTGGCTCTTCTCAGCCGGTACACGATGGCACTTTCACATTACTTTGGACAGGTGTGATCTTATGGCAAAGTGATACACTTCCTATTTTACATGTGCATGTTACCTACCTTCTACCTGGAAAGAAGTTGTCAACAGCGCTGAATGTGGAAGGTTCTTCTGTCCTAAAAAGCAAAGCATAAATGTCAACCCCAAGGCACCGAGTTCAACTTCTGAAAAGGAGCTAATATGAAGACACCCCAGGCCCAGCCTTGGCATTGCAAAGACCCAATGATCTTACACTGTTGAAGCCATTTAAGAAGATTCGATGAGTAGGACTCTTTACGACATGCAGAGCACCCCAGTGGGCCCATTTCATGTCACCCACACAGCACTGTTCTAACTATCATAAGAAATCTAAGACCTGTTACACACAGGACACAGCTTCAGCCCAGGGGTTGGACATGTCCCCTCTCGAGCAGTGCTGGTTGGGTCGGCAGTCACTGGCCACATGCAACAGCTGAGCTCCTGACCTGCAGCAGGTGGAGCTGTGACACGGAACTCACAGCTGCATTTTATTTAGTTAATTAAAATTCAAACAGCAGTTACTGATTTGGATAGGGCAAGTCTGCCCCAAACCTCAGAGCCGAAGCTGAAAAATCCCTTTGCTACTCATTTGTTAGTAAAGCTTGATGCTTGCAGACTGTTCCCAAAGCTCTGTGACCCTGGTCACCTCTGCCTAGTGTGGATCTATGAAGTGAGCCTTCCAGCGTTGGTCAGGGACATGTGGTGGCAACTGTTGAGGGAAGCCACCATCTGAAAACTATGACCCTCAGTCAAGGGGATGAGGTGCTTGAAGCTTAGTCTGATGACAATGAGAGTTTGATGAAAATGATGACTATGTGGAGCACATGTGGATAACGTGCTCATGCAGAACAGAGAGCAGCATGGTGCACCAGGGCCTGACCTTGGAAAAGGCTCTCACCCGTTCCCTGTGGTGGGCGTTCTCAGGTGGGCCATGGTCCTCTCTGCGCTCGACTTCCCTTGAAAAGGGAGGCTGCAGAAATTCAAAAGGCCAACCTTTCAGAAAGTCCCCGCAACAGCTGGGCGCCAGGGCACACCTGCAATCCCAGCGGCTCGGGAAGCTGAGGCAGGAGGATCGCCAGGTCACAGCCAGACTCAGCAACGTAGCGAGGCCTGAGCCATTAGGGAGAACTTGTCTCAAAGAGGAAAACATTAAAAGAGCTGGGACGTGGCTCAGTGGTAAGGCACCTTAGGTTCAGGCCCTAGTTCTGGGAAAAGGAACGATACTCAGCATAACATGGACTTTCCACCTCAGCCTTGTAATCAGTTAATGAACTTTGACCTTCTTTTCAATTTTGCAACCCACCTCAGGGGCTTCGACTCTGGCCTGTGTACCTTGTGCACGGGGCACTTGTCCTTGGTGCTGGACGACTTCTGACCTTGTCTTCTGCTACTGCTGCTCTCTGGCCTGGCTGCTTAGGTTGACCCGGACCACCTTCTGGATGCTCCACCAGCCCTGGGAGCATCTTCAGCAGCTGTTCCCAGCTCCCCACGGAGGACCTGGGCCTCCTGACGCATTTTACGCCATGCAGAATCCCCTTGGCCGCCTGCTTCCGTCTTGGCAAGCCTCCCCCTCCCTGTCCTGTCCCCTAGCTGGGAACTCACTTCCAACATCATCACTTTGGTCACGTCAGCCTCTTCACCACCCCACCCCCAGGCCCTGCTTTATGGAGGTTTAGAGGGACTTTTAAAATTATTTTTTATTTATATGTAACAGCAGAGTGCATTGCAATTGTTATTGCACATATAGAGCACAATTTTTAATATCTCAGGTTGTATACAAAGTATATCCACACCAATTCGTGTCTTTATACATGTACTTTGGATAATAATGTCCATCTCATTCCACCATCATTTCTAACCCTATGCTCCCACCCTTCCCCTCCCACCCCTCTGCCCTATCTATAGTTTGTCTGTTCCTCCCATGCTCCCTCTCCCTACCTCACTATTAATCAGCCTCCTTATATCAGAGAAAGCATTTGGCATTTGGTTTTTTGGGGATTGGCTAACTCCATTTAGCATTATCTTCTCTAACTCCATCCATTTACCTGTAAATGCCATCATTTTATTCTCTTTTAGTGCTGAGTAACATTCCATTGTGTATATATGCCACTTTTTATCCATTTGTCTACTGAAGGGCATCTAGGTTGGTTCCACAGTTTAGCTATTGTAAATTGTGCTGCTATAAACATTGATGTGGCTGTGTCCCTGTAGTATGCTGTTTTTAAGTCCTTTGGGTATAGACTGAGGAGAGGGATAGCTGGGTTAAATGGTGGTTCCAATCCCAGTTTTCCAAGGAATCTCCTCCATACTGCTTTCCATATTGGCTGCATCAATTTGCAGTCCCACCAGCAGTGTATGAGTGTGCCTTTTCCCCACATCCTTGCCAACACTTGTTGTTGTTTGTCTTCATAATAGCTTCCATTCTGCCTGGAGATGGTATCTTAGAGTGGTTTTGATTTGCATTTCTCTAATTGCTAGAGATGTTAAACATTTTTTTCATATATTTATTGCTTGATCATATATCATCTTCTAAGAAGTGTCTGTTCAGGTCCTTGGCCCATTTATTGATTAGGGTATATAAAGAACTCAAAAAGCTAAACATCAAAAAAACAACCCAGAGTTTAGTGGTCTATCTGATGTGTGAGGGGTAAAGATTTTTCTCCCAAGATGTAGGCTCTCTGTTGACCTCACAGACAGTTTCTTTTGCTGAGAAGAAACTTTTTAGTTTGAGTCCATCCCATTTATTGATTCTTGATTTTTAATTCTTGTGCCAAAGGAGTTGTATTAAGGACGTTGGGGCCTAATCCCACGTGATGGGATTACTACTTTTTCTTCTGGTTTTATTCCTAGGTCCCTGATCCATTTTGAGTTGAGTTCTGTGCATGGTGAGAGATAGGGGTTTAATTTCGTTTTGTTGCATATGGATTTCCACTGTTCCCAGCACCATTTGTTGAAGAGGCTGTGTTCTCGGTTTGGGGGGATTTTAAGAGTGCACAGCGTCTTTACCTTCTGGGAGGCTCCTTACGCAGAAGCCTCCAGCACCGCAGATCACCGAGGCAGGTTTAGATATGTCACCCACTGGCTTCCTCCTGTCTTCCTAGACCCTGACAATGGCCCTCATCTACAGAAGCAGCCCCACAGACAAGTGCTTGAACAGGGAAGGGAGTGGCAGACCTGGGCACCCAGAAGCTGCCTTGGCTTTCATGCCACTCAAGCATATGCGCAGAGTGTGCCCAGGAGCTGGGAACCTGCACCAGGGCTACCCTACACAAGACCAAAGAGATTGACACAGATGACCCAAGGTACCCACAATCATCTCACTCCTGGAAACTGGCATCCAGGGGAAGTTCCAGTACCTGGGATGGAACAGAAAGGACCTCCGAGGCCTTGAATGTTGGATAACAGAGGCAAAGGACAGGTAGCTCATCCCAAAGAAAGGAAACGGGTTGCTAACCGCTAACCTCGGGATCCACTCCCCCACCCCCAACAGCTGCTGACCCTCTGGAGATCCAGCCGCACTTCCCAGCACAAGGAGTGGCTAATGAGTCCCCCAGCTCTTCTTCCCCTGTCTTGGGGCACACAGGCAGACAGAAAGAGGAGGAGGGTGGACAGGAAATCTGGGATCCACAAAGGGCAAGACACACTCCTCTCAGGGGCAACCAGCTGGGCCCTCACTTCTCTCCTGCTCTCTATCTCTGGTTTGTCTGTTTCCTAAATAAAACCGGCTTTCCCTGCTTGCCTCTGTGACTCTCGGGGGTCTATCTTCAGCACTGGGGGAATGAGGACCCACCCCAGTTTCCAAGACTGGTATCAACTTCACCGCTAGGTGCCACTGTTTGCCACCACTGGTAGCCGATGCTCCCAGGAGTCCAGTGGCAGAGATCTCTGCTTAACTCAGCAAGCTTCCTGCCAAGAAGCTGGGGAGAGCTCCGAATTTCAGGGAAGTGCCGTGAGTGGCCAGCTCTGGCCAGGAGAGCGCGCACAGAAGCCCATCAGCCTCAGTGTTCCCGACATGTACCTCTGAAGTCTGAAAGGGGCTCCCAGGAAGTCCACGAGTCCCCTAGCCCTCGCCTGACTCTGACCCGCAGAGGATGGCACTTGCCAGCACAGGGAGGGGCGATGGCTGTGTCCTGAGCAGCTGTTGCACTGGGAGAGGGCTGCACTCAGGGACCGGGCAACCTTGGGGAAGAGCCACTGGTACTAGCACAGCCATGGTGAGCAGAAAGGTTTTCTCTTAGCTGTTACTCCAAAGCACCCATGATCCCGGGACAGGTCGATGCCAGACTGGACCCACATGGGCATGTGTGGCCGTGACAGCTGGCACCCGGCTGGGCAGATACCTCCTGAGGGGTGGAGGGTTCACGGGACCAGCGTTTGTCCTCAGTGAGGCAAAGCCTCCAACTGGGGAAGGGGTTTGGGACAAGAAGGCTGTGTTGGCCTCTGAAGCCCCTAATTCCACACCCTGCAGAGGGCAGGGACCGCTCAGGACAAGAGCAGAAGCTGCTGACCTCTCCACTCTTAGGGCAGCTCCCGGCCCACAACCTCAGAGCTCTCCTGTCCTGGGATTCTGCGGCTTCCTTTCTCTGAGGGGTCCTTAGCACACACCTCCTCTGACATCTGAGTCCCCAGTAACCACCAGCCAGGCTGCCCGGCCCCCGGCACAGCATCCCACCTGCTGAGGCACCCTTTGGGTTCCAGAGTGGGGGGCGTCTGCACCCTGCCCTCCTCTCCCCCAGCACAGCAGCCACAGTTCAGGAAACCTAACTGCTTCACTCTCACTCCAGGAGTGACGGAGGGCCCTGGATTGGGACACACACACACACACACACACACACACACACTTTGCTCTCCCCGTGCATGGCTCCTTTCCCCTTTCCAATGAGCCCCCACTGCCTTAGATGAGGAACTGACTCCTGCAGTGCCCACCATATTCACGGGGCCTGCCTGTGCCGGGTAGTGCTGCCCCACCTATGGTAGTGGACCCACCCACAGGATGGCCAGGGCCCCGGTCTCACGTGGCTGAATTCTAGGGGAGAGAACAGGCTGTAAACAAATGAGCAACAGAAGCCACACAAACTGAGAAGACGGCAAGTGCTAGACCAAGAACAAGACAGGCGACACCACCAGGGTGCACACGCCCATCCACACAGTGGACACAATGGACGCTCCCCCATCCACACAGTGGACACAATGGACACTCCCCCATCCACACAGTGGGCAGAACACCTCCCAGCCACGGACAGCAGGGCTTGTCCAGGGTGGAAGCAGGAGGACAGCTTTCCACTATCAGGACCTGAAAGCCCGTTCTGCACCAGCAGAGCTCATGCCGCTAACAGGAGGGGAGGCTCTGTTTTGAATAAGGTGAAGTCCACCAGCAAGAAGCTGGAGTTGAGCCTCAGCCAAGGGCTGCTACCTTTCTGATCTGCCTGGACAGGGCACAGGAGGGAGTCTTCCAGGTGCTTCCCATCAAGCCGCAGTGATGTTAAGTTGTGTTGGCAAAGCTCCAGCGATGATCATGTGCTTTGCAGGAGCAAAGCCAAATACCATTGGCCTGGCGCTCTGTCCGCCCACTGGGTGGAGTGCCCTGTGTTATTTACCTGGCTGAGTTGCCACCTTCCTTCCTCAGGGTCACTCTCGGGGTGCTCAGCTCTCGAGTCTTGGAGAAGGTCAGCGAGGTGTCTTCTAGGCTTGAGCCTGATGCACTACCGGAATGACCGACTCTTCCCACACTGTGCCGGAGACCTGCTTGTGTCAGCAAGTGGCCAGGCCTGTTTGTTGAGTGCAGCTCTGTTGGGTGCCCTTGGACTGGGAGCCCAGAACTATCCCTGGGGAGGGATTGGGGCAGGTTGCAGAGAGGTAGTCTGGGAAAGGGCTTAATGTAACTAACCTAGGCAGAAGTTTTAGAAAGGCTTCTATTAAATAAAATGTAGGACCTGCCCACTTTCATGAAGAATCATATGCATAATGTAAAGGAATGTGCTGTAATTCAATACGTGCACACACGTAATGCATTAATTGTAGACACTGTGCATGGGAGGACGTGTGTGAGCACACAATGTGTGGACACCTACATACATGCATCTCAGTAGACTCACAGCAGGCTCTCCTCGGGACGACAGGTTTGTGGCAGGAAAGGGGCACCTGTATGTGATTTCTGAACTTCTAAGAAGAACATCTAATCTTAAGAAGAAACAAAAATTGAGAAGAAACTTTTATAAAGAAATTCTCTTGGGTGGAACTCTAAAATTCAAAGAAAAACACCGACTTACTTCTGGTTACCCTGCTTCTGCCTGGGCTTTCCCAGCAAATGGGAATGAGGAAGAGCAGCCCTGAAGTTTGGGCACTGGCCTGTGCTCTGGGTGGGTGGCCCCCCACCCCCGCTCTCCCCCTCGCAGGCCTTGTTAGCTGTGCCTTTGGGGCAGGGGGTTCTGCAGCCGCGACACTGGTCAGTACTCACTGGGGCTCAGGCAGCTTCCCCTCTGGATGGGCAACTCTGTTTGACCTGGTCTGTTTCTGAGAAGCTGGAAAGAAGGTCCTGGGACCCTGGGCAGACCAGGGCTGCACAGTTAGCTAGCAGGACCGGAACTCTGTGCCCTAGACACTGGTGGCCTGTGACAAGAGCAAGCTGGGGCCCTGCCCTCAACCTGAGCCTGCAGGGCTTCCAGGCTACTACCAGCTGCCCTTCCTAGGAACAGGCAACCCGACACCTGGCCACCCCACACAGTGGCCAGGGCAAGGGGTGGTCAGCTGTGGAGAAGATCAGGCTGACGTGTGCCTGAGAACCGGCAGGAGTGTGACTCCCAAGAGGAAGGGAGTCCTGTGCTCGGGAGGTGAGGGGGGGTGGTATTTGCCTTCGGCCTGGGTTACGCCAGCCCAGGCTGCGCTCGCCAAGGCAGGGCCAGAGCCGTGTAGCCAGGCCCTGGTGTTCTCGCCCACTGAGCTGGGCGGCACCTCATGGGCCCAGCTGCACTGACACTCAGCCTGTGGGCGTGGTTGGGGTGCAATCCCCAGACCCGTGTTCCTCCTGCCCACTGTGTTCAGTTGCTGAGATGGTGTTGAGGCCCAAGAGCCTCTGACCCCTCGACCGGGCAGAGTGAGCTCTGCTGTGTGAAACAGAAGGGCAGCAAGGGCTCAGCGGGCAGGTGGACACTCCAGCCTTCCCACTGCGCTCCTTCCCTTAGGCGCCCCTCCCCATCCTGCAAGGCATTTTAAAGTTGTTTCCAGATAACCTTCCCCCGCATTCAGGCTGACTTTCATTTTGTAAGTAGGTCTGACATCTGGACTTGTTGACGCATCAGGTCTTCCCCGAGAGCCTACTGTGTGTCACTGACTGCTGTACAGTCTCTGGGGAGCTCGAGACTCTTCATGGCCCATGGAACGGCCTGTTCCGTAACATCAAGTTCACAGCCGAGTGCCTCCAGGGCCCAGGGCAGCTCTGTGAGAGTTAGAGGTGGTCCCTGCTCTTCTCTTGAAACCCACTCTGTCTGCAGATCGGGGGAGCCTGGAGGGTTGCTCAGCAGGACCGCAGGCCAGGGAGGGTGTGATCCAGGGTGGGCAGCCAGGAGGCCTGGGACCTCAGCGCTGCCCTGAGCCTGCACTCGCTGGGATGCGGCAATTGCTCGTTGCTGGTAGTGGAAGCGCAGACCATCTGCATCAGTGAGCTTCCAGTTCCCAGGGCAGTTGACATTCTGTGAGATTCTGTGAAATCATTTGCTGAGACAATGAGTCAATTCATCTTTGAAAATTTTCTAAATGACTGTCCTTCCAGCACCTTTTATGGATTTTGCTTTGGAAAGTTCTTTCTCATGAAAGTTCTTTCTCACTAACCTCTTTTGATAGCTGGGAGGGTTTCATTTCTCTTTGAGCATCACGAGGGGTCTGTTACCTAGACTCTGTGATCCTGCAAACACACCAGCAACGAATGAAGACTAAGGGGTGTGTGTGTGTGTGTACACGGGTGCAGGCACATCTCCATTCTGGCGTGTTCCACGGCCCTCTCTAGCTGCCCGGCAGTGCTGGGGAGTGAGGGGGGAAGTTCAGGGCTGGGTTTGTGGCACAGTACCCTCCTGGCAAGCCTTCAACACACCTGGCCCCCCTCACCCCCCACTTTCATGTATGGTGCCCACTTCTGCTGACATGTGGGGAGCAAGAAAACCAACGCTCAAGCCCCCGTCCCTGAACGTGTACCATGACCTACGTGGCTGCTCGCCGGCCGGCCATGTTGATGTCTTGCTCTAAGAAACGTGGCCATCGTGAGATTTCCCCACCACGCATTTCCCAGCCTCACACCTGCTTCTGTGTTCCAGGAAAGACTCACCCCAAGGAACGGCCTCCCCAAGCTGCTCACTGAGGCTCTCCTGCCCCCAGTGGACACTCGGGTGACCCCTTGGGTCGAGGCTAGACCCCGGCCCTCCAGGTCCCGTCCCTTGTCTAGTGGTCAGCTGGTGGGGATTAGAACATCTGACCTCCTGAAACTGGCAAGACCCAGAGGAAACCACGTCCTCAGCTGGTGCCCTGAGCCTTTCCGTCCCTGGACTCTAGATCACCCTTGACTCACGCCAGCCCTACCCGAGAGGTTTAAGCAAAGCGGATGCTCCCAGCAAGGGCTGTCCCCAACAAAGTCCATCTCCTGGCCCCTCTGCCCTTGTGCAGGACTCCCAAGGAGAGGCCACCAAGGCCTAGGTCTCCTTTCACAGGGGAGGACAGCAGCCTCCGCCCATCAGTGCAGCCGGGGTGAAGCCGTTTCTCCTCTGGAGGGCTGCTCGAGCCTTTCTCTAAACCAGGAGCAACCCCATGTCTGCTGGGAGGAAGGCGCAGTGTGAGCCCACGGACTGCAGAGGGCTGACCGAGGTCTGCAGCCAGGCCCAGGCCCGGCCCGCGGAGGTGGGGTGTGGGTCAGCATGGAGGGTGCTTTAGCCAGCTTTTGCTGCTGTGATGGAAAGACCTGAGAAGAACAATCTCACGGGAGGAAAAGTTCACTTGGGGGCTCACCGTTTCAGAGATCTCGGTTCATAGAAGGCTGGCTCCCTTCCTCGGGACTCGAGGTGAGGCAGAGGCAGAAGAGTGTGGTGACCAGGAAGCAGAGAGAGACTGCGCTCACCAGGTACAAATATATACCCCAAAGCCCCGCCCCCAGCGCCCACCCGCCCCAGCCACACCCACCTGCTTCCAGTTACCCTTCAGTCAATCCCATCAGGGGATTAACGCACTGACTGGGTTAAGGCTGTCATGACCCATCCCTGCACCTCTAAACCTGCTTGCATTGTCTCACACCTGAGCCTTTGGGGACACCTAAACCTAACAGATGGCCAGGCCGGCTTCCAAAAGGCCCGTAGCTCTGCCTGACTTCCTGGACGCCAGCACCTGGACCAGGACTATGACCTCCAAACACTGTGTGGGCAGCCCCTCCACGCCCCTGGGCACCTGGTCTCCCTCCCCACCAGCAGACAGGTGGGGCACACGTTTGTGCAGGGTTTTATGGGGCAGCAGCCACACGCATTCCCCTCCACCCCTAGAGAGCACTTCCCGAGGGCCCTTCTGGCTGGGGTGTGGTGCTGGGAGCCTTGGGTTCTGCGCCTCCTGGGAGCCTGATGTCCAGAATGAGTTCAGCTGGCCTTGCCTCCTCTCCGCCACGTTCAGGGCCGTGAGCTGCCTGCGCCCCGCTGCTCAGCTGGTCTGAGACAGAGGCAGCCCCAGGGAGTGGGAAGGGCACCTCCAGGTGCTGCTCAGAGCGTGACCTCCAGGCCTCCTCTCAGGGGAGGTCCTCCTGGGCTCCACTCAGGGGTCTTCTTGGCCCCCTCTTGGAAGGACATTTTCTGAGCCATCGTGGTGATTTCAACTGCAGCAGGAACCCCTTGAGAATAGGTTGATTTGCTCATTTGCCAAGAGAAACCAACATGGCTGTGGAACTCGGGTCCTGGTGCCTCAGCCTCCCGGGTCACTGGATCACAGGTGTGCACCACTGCGCCCGGCCCTGAAGATGATGCTCTATGCCGATGACAGGGAACTTTCTGTGCTCTTTTATTCCCGACACAGTAAGTGCAGACATAGGGCCACTGGTAGGGTTCAAGGATACACCTGGATTGGACAGGTTCCCTGCTGTGCACTGCTGTTTCCTTGACAAACATCAAGTCTTTTTCTTTTTTATTCCATTTCCACCCGTAAGCAAAAAGCGACTCAACTCTCCCGGTTCCAACTTCTTGGGGAAGAAAGAAGCAGATTAGGGTACGCTTGAGCTGTCTAGCCAGCGGGTCAGTGCTTCCTGGGAATACGTGGAGTGTGCCCACAGGGACCAAGGTCAGCCCATGTGGACGGGTCTCACGAAGGACCCTGGGGAACATCAGTCCTGTCACAGAGCCACTCTCCTTCCTGGGGGAGGCCAGAGCAGCCCCCTTGCCCCCCTCGGCACCCCGCTGTCTGCATCGCAGAGGAGGGACGGTCACCACACCGGCTGTCTTCATCTATCACGCTCGCCAGTGAGAGGAGAGTCCAGTAGTGTTTGTGTGACATTTTTACACTCTGACCATGACATTACTTGCACTGTGACAACCTCAGAGCAAATCAACAGTGTAAAAAACACGTTTCATGTACTTGGCTGTGAACTCTCAGTAGTGAGCATGATCATGTTCAAAATTCCGTCCCATCCCTCTCACCCACAGCCTGTGAATTCAACTCAGAACCAACTCCAGCGGAAGGTCCACTTTGCCCCTGACCTGAAGCCACTCATAGCTGCTCTGCCTGGGCTCCTATTTGTACCCCACTGTTGTCTAGAACCAGGGATGCAGTGCTGTCCTTGCTGGGCTTCCCCCAGGGCCGCTGGACGGGAGCTGCTGTGGACACTGACTCTGGACCCCCTGGGCCTTCTGTGGGAACCTTGGTGGCCACAGACCTGCTTCCTGAGTGCTATTATTGTTCTTGGAGCATTAGGCATCAGGGGCCCGTGGTGTGCTGGGAGCTGGACCAGAACCAGAGCCAAAGCTGTGAACAGGCCTGGTCCTGGCCTCGTGGCTCACAGTTGATGGAGAGATTCGGATGGTTAACGGGGTTTTGTGTCGTGGCACAGACACCTTGACAGAGTGTGTACAGGTGTGATTGTGCCAGCCAGAAGGATGTGAGAGGAGATGTGGGGGCAGCACCTGGGAGAAAAACCTGCATAAAGCTGAGGGATGCTGGCTGGAATGAGGGGGGTATTCCCGGCAGAGAAAGGTAGGGGGCAGTGGAGGGGCCAGAGAGGCACAGCTCCCAGAGCACATGACACAGTCAGCACAGCAGGTTGCAAGGCAGGGATGGGAGCCAGGGCAGGAAGGCAGATTGGGGACCGGAGAGGTAAGCAGGGGTGTGGAGAGCAGGCCGTGCCTGCCCTGGTGACTCCATGGTGTGCAGGACAGCAGTCATCAGGCTGTGCCTGCCCTAGTGACTCCATGGTGTGTAGGACAGCAGTCCTCAGGCTGTGCCTGTCCTAGTGACTCCATGGTGTGTAGGACAGCAGTCCTCAGGCCGTGCCTGCCCTGGTGACTCCATGGTGTGTAGGACAGCAGTCCTCAGGCTGTGCCTGCCCTAGTGACTCCATGGTGTGTAGGAAAGCAGTCCTCAGGCTGTGCCTGCCCTGAGTGACTCCATGGTGTGTAGAACAGCAGTCCTCAGGCTGTGCCTGCCCTGGTGACTCCATGGTGTGTAGGACAGTAGTCCTCAGGCTGTGCCTGCCCTGGTGACTCCATGGTGTGCAGGACAGCAGTCCTCAGGCTGTGCCTGCCCTAGTGACTCCATGGTGTGTGGAACAGCAGTCCTCAGGCTGTGCCTGCCCTAGTGACTCCATGGTGTGTAGAACAGCAGTCCTCAGGCTGTGCCTGCCCTAGTGACTCCATGGTGTGTAGAACAGCAGTCCTCAGGCTGCACCTACCCTGGTGACTCCATGGTGTGTAGAACAGCAGTCCTCAGGCTGTGCCTGCCCTGGTGACTCCATGGTGTGTAGGACAGCAGTCCTCAGGCTGTGCCTGCCCTGGTGACTCCATGGTGTGCTGAACAGCAGTCCTCAGGCTGTGCCTGCCCTGGTGACTCCATGGTGTGTAGGACAGTAGTCCTCAGGCTGTGCCTGCCCTGGTGACTCCATGGTGTAGGACAGCAGTCCTCAGGCTGCGCCTGCCCTAGTGACTCCATGGTGTGTAGGACAGCAGTCCTCAGGCTATGCCTGCCCTGGTGACTCCATGGTGTGTAGAACAGCAGTCCTCAGGCTGTGCCTGCCCTGGTGACTCCATGGTGTGGACAGCATTCCTCAGGCTGTGCCTGCCCTAGTGACTCCATGGTGTGTAGAACAGCAGTCCTCAGGCTGTGCCTGCCCTAGTGACTCCATGGTGTGTAGGACAGCAGTCCTCAGGCTGTGCCTGCCCTGGTGACTCCATGGTGTGTAGGACAGCAGTCCTCAGGCTGTGCCTGCCCTGGTGACTCCATGGTGTGTAGGACAGCAGTCCTCAGGCTGTGCCTGCCCTGGTGACTCCATGGTGTGTAGGACAGCAGTCCTCAGGCTGTGCCTGCCCTGGTGACTCCATGGTGTGTAGAACAGCAGTCCTCAGGCTGTGCCTGCCCTAGTGACTCCATGGTGTAGGACAGCAGTCCTCAGGCTGTGCCTGCCCTAGTGACTCCATGGTGTGTAGGACAGCAGTCCTCAGGCTGTGCCTGCCCTAGTGACTCCATGGTGTGTAGGACAGCAGTCCTCAGGCTGCGCCTGCCCTAGTGACTCCATGGTGTGCAGGACAGCAGTCCTCAGGCTGTGCCTTCTGTGGTGACTCCATGGTGTGTAGAACAGCAGTCCTCAGGCTGTGCCTGCCCTAGTGACTCCATGGTGTGTAGAACAGCAGTCCTCAGGCTGTGCCTGCCCTGGTGACTCCATGGTGTGTAGGACAGCAGTCCTCAGGCTGTGCCTGCCCTGGTGACTCCATGGTGTGTAGGACAGCAGTCCTCAGGCTGTGCCTGCCCTGGTGACTCCATGGTGTGTAGGACAGCAGTCCTCAGGCTGTGCCTGCCCTGGTGACTCCATGGTGTGTAGGACAGCAGTCCTCAGGCTGTGCCTGCCCTGGTGACTCCATGGTGTGTAGAACAGCAGTCCTCAGGCTGTGCCTGCCCTGGTGACTCCATGGTGTGTAGAACAGCAGTCCTCAGGCTGTGCCTGCCCTGGTGACTCCATGGTGTGTAGGACAGCAGTCCTCAGGCTGTGCCTGCCCTGAGTGACTCCATGGTGTGTAGGACAGCAATCCTCAGGCTGTGCCTGCCCTGGTGACTCCATGGTGTGTAGGACAGCAGTCCTCAGGCTGTGCCTGCCCTGAGTGACTCCATGGTGTGTAGGACAGCAGTCCTCAGGCTGCGCCTGCCCTGGTGACTCCATGGTGTGCTGAACAGCAGTCCTCAGGCTGCACCTGCCCTAGTGACTCCATGGTGTAGGACAGCAGTCCTCAGGCTGTGCCTGCCCTGGTGACTCCATGGTGTAGGACAGCAGTCCTCAGGCTGTGCCTGCCCTGGTGACTCCATGCTGTGTAGAACAGCAGTCCTCAGGCTGTGCCTGCCCTGGTGACTCCATGGTGTGTGGAACAGCAGTCCTCAGGCTGTGCCTGCCCTGGTGACTCCATGGTGTGTAGAACAGCAGTCCTCAGGCTGTGCCTGCCCTGGTGACTCCATGGTGTGTAGGACAGCAGTCCTCAGGCTGCGCCTGCCCTGGTGACTCCATGGTGTGTAGGACAGCAGTCCTCAGGCTGTGCCTGCCCTGGTGACTCCATGGTGTGTAGGACAGCAGTCCTCAGGCTGTGCCTGCCCTGGTGACTCCATGGTGTGTAGAACAGCACTCCTCAGGCTGTGCCTGCCCTGGTGACTCCATGGTGTGTAGGACAGCAGTCCTCAGGCTGTGCCTGCCCTGGTGACTCCATGGTGTGTAGGACAGCAGTCCTCAGGCTGTGCCTGCCCTGGTGACTCCATGGTGTGTAGGACAGCAGTCCTCAGGCTGTGCCTGCCCTAGTGACTCCATGGTGTGTAGGACAGCAGTCCTCAGGCTGTGCCTGCCCTGGTGACTCCATGATGTGTAGAACAGCAGTCCTCAGGCTGTGCCTGCCCTAGTGACTCCATGGTGTGTAGGACAGCAATCCTCAGGCTGTGCCTGCCCTGGTGACTCCATGGTGTGTAGGACAGCAGTCCTCAGGCTGCGCCTGCCCTAGTGACTCCATGGTGTGTAGAACAGCAGTCCTCAGGCTGTGCCTGCCCTGGTGACTCCATGGTGTGTAGAACAGCAGTCCTCAGGCTGTGCCTGCCCTAGTGACTCCATGGTGTGTGGAACAGCAGTCCTCAGGCTGTGCCTGCCCTAGTGACTCCATGATGTGTAGGACAGCAGTCCTCAGGCTGTGCCTGCCCTGGTGACTCCATGGTGTGTAGGACAGCAGTCCTCAGGGTGTGCCTGCCCTGGTGACTCCATGGTGTGTGGAACAGCAGTCCTCAGGCTGTGCCTTCTGTGGTGACTCCATGGTGTGTGGAACAGCAGTCCTCAGGCTGTGCCTGCCCTGGTGACTCCATGGTGTGTAGGACAGCAGTCCTCAGGCTGTGCCTGCCCTGGTGACTCCATGGTGTGTAGGACAGCAGTCCTCAGGCTGTGCCTGCCCTAGTGACTCCATGGTGTGTAGAACAGCAGTCCTCAGGCTGTGCCTGCCCTGGTGACTCCATGGTGTGTAGAACAGCAGTCCTCAGGCTGTGCCTGCCCTGGTGACTCCATGGTGTGTAGAACAGCAGTCCTCAGGCTGTGCCTGCCCTAGTGACTCCATGGTGTGTAGAACAGCAGTCCTCAGGCTGTGCCTGCCCTGGTGACTCCATGGTGTGTAGGACAGCAGTCCTCAGGCTGTGCCTGCCCTGAGTGACTCCATGGTGTGTAGGACAGCAATCCTCAGGCTGTGCCTGCCCTGGTGACTCCATGGTGTGTAGGACAGCAGTCCTCAGGCTGTGCCTGCCCTGAGTGACTCCATGGTGTGTAGGACAGCAGTCCTCAGGCTGCGCCTGCCCTGGTGACTCCATGGTGTGCTGAACAGCAGTCCTCAGGCTGCACCTACCCTAGTGACTCCATGGTGTAGGACAGCAGTCCTCAGGCTGTGCCTGCCCTGGTGACTCCATGGTGTAGGACAGCAGTCCTCAGGCTGTGCCTGCCCTGGTGACTCCATGGTGTGCAGAACAGCAGTCCTCAGGCTGCACCTGCCCTAATGACTCCATGGTGTAGGACAGCAGTCCTCAGGCTGTGCCTGCCCTGGTGACTCCATGGTGTGTAGAACAGCAGTCCTCAGGCCGTGCCTGCCCTGGTGACTCCATGGTGTGCAGAACAGCAGTCCTCAGGCTGCTCCTAACCTTTGATTCTCCATTTTCAAATCAGCAGTTTGACAAGAACTACTCTATTCTGAGTTTAAGGGCAGAGATTGAGTGACTTTATTCCTGTTTGTACAAGTAAACAACCACTGTATGCCAGGCACAACCACAAGGCACAAGGTGAAATCAAATTAATCATGCCAATAAAAACGACCACCTGTGCACTTGTTGAATTAATCAGAAGCATATAGACGCAGGGACTTATCAAACTCCTTTGGGAAAACCAGGCCCACGAGCTTATAGAACACACCAGCAAACACACCCGAGCCTCAAATGAAGCAACCTCCTCACTAGAGGCCCATAAAAGTAGGAGCACCCCAAGTCTGGACACCGTGGCCCTCGGCCCCTCACCTGGTCACTGGTCTTCAGACTTGGCCAGGAAGATCACCACAGTGAACAAGGTCCGAATCTCTGTCCTCAGTCTTCGTTCGGCACTGCATGGCTTCTCCTGCCCAGGATCACCATGGTAGTCCCATTCCAAGCTGACCACTCAAGCTGACACCGTGAAACTGCCCTCCATTCGGATCTAGGCCTGGAATAAGTTCCTGTGCTTTAATAGCTCTGTGCCCTGGAAAAGTTCTTTGGCAGGTTCCTAATCTTATCTGTCCACCCACAGTGACCTTTGCATCTCTATCTGATGTCCACCTTTGCTCTCAGCTCAGCCTCCTGACCCCTGTGGCTCCTTAACCCTTCCTTGGCCTTTCTATAATATATAGATTTGTGTGCAGTATGATGTGTGTGACTTGATGGTTACAGATATTAGAAATTAAGATTGGAATAAAAGAGCCTGTGATTGCGGCCCATGACACCAGGTGACCCACACGTATTCAGTGAAGTGCCACTACTGAAAGTGGCATAGCGTGGTAGTTGTTGTTACTTAGTAAGACCTGACACTTGGAGGGATGCCGAGGTGCTCCGTCCATGCTAATGACATAGCACTTTCAGGTTCACGACACGTTTGTCACAGACGCCCCTGGAAGCCCTGGGAAGACCTTGAGCCCTGCTGGGTTCCTGAGCAGGGGGGTGCCAGGACCCGATCCCTGGCCCTTCCTCTGTCTCTGGGTTGTGTCTGTCTTAACTCAGAAGCAGAGTCTCGGACACCAGTGGAATTACCCTATGTGTTTTCCCCTGGTATTCATGGTGTGAATTTAATAAGAGTCTTGGCCACATGTCAACACGATTAGAGGCAGATTCACCTCCTTGTAAGGCAGTAGCAATTTACCTGGTCCCCGCCCTCTCTTATCAGCAGGTAAATTGTTTCCAGCAAATCTAAACAAAATGTGAGCATATACAACCCCACAGCAGTTTTGAAAACATGTGCAGGTGCCACAGAAGAAATTTACAGAAGTAGAATTGCTGAGTAGGCCCATGTCAATTCTCGACTTGGACCACTGACCAGTCATCCTCTGAAGGTCACGCTGACTTACACCAGGCCAACGGGCTGGGCAAGGTGACGCCCATCCACAGCACCTTCAAGCCAGCCACTCCACTATGTGAAAAGAGGTAGCCGCTTGCTTTACTTCACATTTTCTTAATTACAGGCAAGACCGAGCATCCATTTCTATGTATAAGTCATTTGGATTTTCTTTTCCTATAAGTGGTTTTTAATATTTTTCACTTATTATTTTCTTTCTCATTAACTTCTAAATGTTTGTTGCTTGTTTAAAAACCCAGTCCTTTTCTTTTTGCTGATGGCATACGTGGCCATGTACAGATTTTTTTAAGCTAACTTATTAAACATGTCATGGCATGTTGTTGGTCATGCTTAGGAAAACCTCTCCAGACATATTTTTTTAAATTATCTTTCCAGGGCTGGGATGGGCATGGTGCTGGGTCACTTGCCTGGTAGATACTAGCATAGCTCTTTGTTTAATCCCCGATACTACAAAAAATAAATAAGAAAAAATGAAATTCCTTTCAGGCCAGGTGTGGTGGTGCTCAACTGTAATCCCAGCTAGGCAGAGGCCGGAGGATTGTGAGTTCCAGGGAAGCCTAGCAAGATGCTTGCCCCCAAATAAGCAATAAACAAGCAAACAAAAAAAAATCCTCTTTTCTTTTTGTGTCTCTCTCTTGTAATTTTGTTCTCAGTGCTGAGGGTGAAGCCTGGACTCAGAGTCAGCATGTTCTCTCCCACTGAATTACATCCCCAGCCTCTTAGGTTGTACTTTTAAAGAACTTTCCATCTTTGATCAACATGGAATGTATGTTGGTCCATGCAGTAGCGACGGAGACAGCTCTGCTTTTTTACAAGTTGCCAGCCTTTGGCCTGGACAGACTTATTGAATAATCCAGTGCCTTTGCTACTGAGCGGTACTCATGCCACACAGGAGGAAGAGGCTTGGCCAAGATGCTCACTGCTACAGAAATGTTGAGAGGCAAATTCGGGGGGAAATAGGTTTTGTACATGGACAGCTTTGAAGGGAGACAAAGAAACTAATTCAAGGTTCTGACCTATGCAGGTCTGAGAGGTTCTACCTGCTGAGAGGTGACAGACAGCCAAGGGTAGCGGAACCCGAGGTCAAATAGTTCTATCAACTGGGCCTAAGTACAACCCCCAGCACTTTCTTTTTAAAAGCAATTGCCCTGCAGCTTTGTTGGCTTAAGTCAACAGGATAGGTGACATTTCTCAGCAAATCATCTGTTATCTGCAGGGGAGATACGGGGTCCAAAAACCTCCCCCTGCCTTCTCCCTGCTGATAGGGAGAACACAACTTTCCCTGAAGGAGGGGAATTTTACAGAGACCAGACTCCAACTCAGGGAGATGTGATGATTAGAACCCAGAGACCCAGGTCGCCTCCTCCCTTACTGAGCCTCAGGGGGATCTTGGAAATCTGCGGCAATTCTGTCGTCAAAAGCCAAGAAGGGGACTTGGGTGAGACTCTCTGGAAACTTCCCTAGGACCTCAATAAAACGGGAGCTCAGGAGAGATGCGCCGACTCTGCCCTCTGAGAGGACCCACTCTGTCCCTTTCCTATCCTTCCAATGAACTCACGCCCGCTCCTCAGAGCCACTCGTCTGAAACCTTGCCAGTGTGACCACACGAACTGGTAACTAGGACCCGGTGGCCTCACCTCTGCTCCACGGTGGCCCTCGCTCTGTAACAGGATGTCTGAAGCATCTGAAGTTAAGGAGAATTTCAAAGGGGGGAGGCAGGGCAGGAGACGCGGAGGGTGCAGACAAAGGCAGGAGACACACAGGTGCAGATGCGGTTAGCCTGGGTAGCCTGGGTAGCCTGGTTAGCCTGGTTAGCCGGGCCTGAGTGGGCCCCTCACTCCCATCTGCCTCCCCACCGGTCAGGGTGGGTCACAGCCCCAGCCTCCGTTCTCAGCATGAGGCTGTGCCCACTTCACACGGGGGCCACAGACCCAGTCTGTCTCTTTTCACGTTCCTTTGCAATGTCACCCTGATGTGAATCCCATGAATATACCTTGAGGTGTGGAAGGTCCTTCAGGACTCCTGGGTTCCTGGACCCGCCCACTCCTCGTGGCACCACTCTGTGACGTGTCTTGGTGTCTTGGGGGACACTCCTGTCCTGGCGCCTGTTGTCCTGGATAGAGAGGAGTGAGTGCAGTTCTCCTCAGGACCTCTAACCCTGTGAGCAGAGGAAGGAGGCCCCAGGCAGAAGGGCGGACAAGAGGAGAAGGGAGAGACAGAGGCACAGACGGGGGTAGCCGAGCCGAGACCCCCGTGCACCTGGAAGCCCTTCTCTCCTCTTCTCCTTAGCCCTGTTTTGCTGAGGTTGGTTCAGGATGGGGTCCCAGGGAGACGCTGCTGGTCCTGGGTGTGGGGGTGCTGGTCGCCAGGGCCATTGCCACAGGCCAAGAGCACCGGGATGGTGACTTGACTGGGGGTCCTGGGGAGGAAACAGCCTCCATCGTGCACCAGTTGGTTCTTCCAGTGAACACAATTCCACAGAGCGACCGGCCAGCACAGAGCCGCTCTGCTTTACCGCCACCTCCCCTGCGGAGGGCAGAGGGGCGAGCGGGCCGCTGGACACGGCCTTTCTCCAGGGAGCATTGGGCAGCTCCCCAGAGGCCCTTGGAGGCAGAGTAACTCTGGAATTCCACAGAAACGCCCCTGTCCGGGCCTCAGCTGCCCAGCCGGGGGCTGACTGCCTCGGGGGGTTCTTCACAGTGACCGGGAAGGGAATGAGCAGAAAGGGACCGGGCAGCTCTTCAGGAGCTGGAGGTGGAGGACCAGCTGACCCCTGGCCTGTGAGACACACACAGCCATCCAGGAATGGACACGAGGTGCAGCAAAAAGTGGGCTTCTCTAACGATGGCCTTGCAAGAGGGGTGTCTGGGGAGAGGCACACCAGATCAGGGTGACGAGGACTCACCCCAGAGCGCAAGGCCCCTCCCCAGGTTCCTCACTGGCGAGGGCTACGAGGTGTGCAGTCTCGCAGAACCTCACCCGGGCTTTACTGCCTCCTACTGGGCGACTTAAAGAAATGTACCTCCAGTCGTCCCCACCTCCCTTGGTTCCCTTGTGGCGGGAAAGCCTTCTGGGGTGCATGCATTCTGACACTTACAAAGAACCTAAGTTTCTCCCCCAGAGGAACACTCTCTCTCTGTTGGTCAGGCCGACCCTTCCCCTCTGGCCTGTCCAGGGGCTGCTCAGGGGCATGGACTTTGGATCTGCCGCAGCCGTGGGCTGGGTGCTGTGGTGTGACTTTCCCTTCTGCTGTACCCCCCTCTGCTGCCTTGCCTGCTTCCCAGTTTTATTTCAAGGCTACGTACTGTATTCTGAAGTGGGCACTGGACTTCTTACTTTTCACACCTGTGGCCACTGATCTCTGCAGCACAGCACCCTTGGGGCCAGGGACTTTGTCCTGCATCCTGAGGGATCCAAGGCAAAGCACTCTGCCTGTCACAGTGCCTGACAATCCTTGGACCGTTTTCCTTCCTAAGAAACAGCAGATAGTAGTAACTGTTAGGTGCAGGACAGGCTGAACTAAGCTGTCTGCAGGACATGCCAAACAAAGTTAGCTGCAGGGTGACCTGGCCACTCCAACCCCTCTGTCAGGTCCTTTATCACCTGTTTGCATCAAGGCTGAACACTCAACCCCCCTTGTGCCAACAAGGCAGCTTGCAGACCCAGAGGCCCCATTAGATTTGGGCTATAAAAACTCCCTCCTGTCGAGCCTCTCTCTCTCTTGCTCTCTCTCTCTCTCTCTCTCTTGCTCTCTCTCTCCCTCTCCTCTTTCTCTCTCTCTTTTCTCCTCTGTTGCACTGCTGCAATAAAGATCTCTTGGTTGCTCCGAGTGTTCTGGTCACTTTCCTTTCAGTAACTGAGCTAGCTAGCATGCACAGGTGTTCAAAATACTCCTGCTGTTTTGTTATTTAAGTCATTATATAATTCTATGCTTAAAAAGCCTGATACTTTTACTGGGATCATGTGGGTTTATACATTAATTTGACATAATATGAGCCCAGAGTTATGGAGGCTGAAGTATATGTTGAAATTCTGTTGGTGGTCAAAATTTACCTTCTAGGTGTTGGAAAAAATTCAACTCTTTACAATTTTAATTGTTAGATGGCAGACCGCATTTTTGTAGTCCCAGCAGCTGAGGAGGCTGAGGCAGGAGAATTGTGAGTTCAAAACCAGCCTCAGCAACTTAGTGAGGCTCTAAGCCACTTGTAAGACCCTGTCTCTAAATAAAATACAAAATGAGCTGAGGATGTGGCTCAGTGGTTGAGCAGCTCTGGGTTCAACCCCTGGTACAGAAAAAGAAAAAAGGAAAAAAGAAAGAAAAGAAAGAAGAGAAAAAGAAAGTTAGCATTTCGCAGCTAAAATTTTCACAGGGCAGGCAAATTTTCCTCCAATTGGAGGTAACTAACGTCTTCACTGACGGTGGCCACGTGTGACAGGTGTAGAGGTGAAGGAAAGTGTCCCCACCACTCTCCAAAGCTTCACTGGAATAAACTGATGTACATTAACAAGGAGAAAAGGCAGGTACCACTCAACTTTGTCCTTGTCACGTGACCACAAGACCTGACCAGAGCAACACGGAAGCGGAAGTCCATTTGGGCTCACGGTTTCAGAGGTCTCAGTCCACAGATGGGCCACTCCTCTGGACCCGAGGGAGGCAGGACACACGGAGGAAGGGTGAAGGAGGAAAACAGCTCGGGGCATGGCAAACAGGAGGCAGAGAGGGCTCTGCTCACCAGGGACAAAGTGTAACCCCAAAGGGAAGCTTCTAGCAACCTCTCTCCTGCAGCCACACCCTACCTGACTTCAGTGACCACCCAGTT